>NC_143576.1:181093258-181430988 GCF_048544385.1 Mastigoproctus giganteus
GGGATCGAAGGATCTGAGCTGAAAAAGGGGGCGAATGGCACGTCGAGAAAGGTAATAATCAGGTAGGTGAAAAAGGCGGGGAGCAACAATGTCTACCTGCAATTGGGCAGCTTACTCGCTCGAAGTGTCCTCACTTGTATATCTCGCCCGCCAAAAGTGCTCAGCAGTCGCTGATTAATGGATGCGCAATAATTGTCAAGGCAGTCCTCCTCACAAGGAATGGACTCTCTAATATAGCTCGCATTAGAATCTCATGAGATTTTTCCAGAGGGATGAGCGTAAATAGTTTATAACTTTCTATCAGATATTTCCATTGTATAGTGTAATTATACAAAATCCTAGCAATTCCCCTGAGATAATACCCCACTTAGAAAGGAATGCAGGCTATACCAGAACCTTGATTGAATTTATTCAGACCTGTGAGAACGTGATGGAGAAAACATTGCCTTCTACCTGCTTCTGTATCGAGAAGAGTTCCAAGCAATTCAAAGTTTGTTCTGAGAACTAGCATTTCTGGAGATCCGTCCTAACCTTCTTTATTTAATCTAGCTGCTTGTATCATTTGTAAATATGATTAGGTTTTTCTCGCCCGTGCATCACTGGAGGGAGGAATATAGCTTCATTCCAAGCGACGAAAAAACCATTGATATGCACTGGACTAAGATCCGTTACTGGTTGGAGTCATATGTCCGAACATCCTCAATCATCCTCAGACATGGGGATGATTGATGATGTTCATTACTCACTGCTTTGATTCAAATTACTTTATAGTTGAAAACGCATATTTTTTTATGTAAACCCCAAACACGAGAGGTATTAGAATCTACAGTACTTAGTACCGTGCTTGGGATGGTGGTTGAGAAGACGAAAGAAGATATTTGTTGACATTGGACTTCAACTTCTGTAGATTGTAATTTTCAGTAAATACGATTGAAGGAAGGTTGTTCAAGAAAACGGCAGTTGAATGAATAATCGTGGAAGATGAAAAGTTGGTTCTGAGAGTTTGAAGTTGGAGAGTAAATGGATATTGGCTGCTGCCTGCACGTTTTCGGAATGTTTTAAAAGAGAGAGAGGGAATTATAGAAGCCAATTCAGAAGAACAGTGCCCATGGAAGTGTATGTAGAAAAGGCCTGCAGCAGAAACAGTACGTCAATGAAACAGCGAGTGGAGAGAGACTCTGTTAGAGATGAATCATTAATTAACCTAACTGTCCTCTTCTGAAGGGAATAAAGAAGACTGAGAGAGGTTTTGGGAACACCACCACAGTTGTGGGAATAATATTCCGGGGCAGGGCGGATTTGCGAGGATTTATACAGAGTGAGCAGCTGTTTGGAAGAAACGAAAGCCGAGATCGGAAGAGAAAATTAAGTTTTTTTAGATGCAGAGAAAGCAATATTTGTAGTGTGCTTGTGCCAAGACAGATTAAAAGTCAGAGTAATCCCCAAAAGAGATATATCATTTTGCGTAGAAAACGGAGTGTCACTAAAGATAAGCATAGCATCAGAAGAATCCTTTTTGCAAGATATAAGACTAGACTGTTTTTTAGAAGGATTTAATCAACTAAGTTGTCTCTGCCACATTGGAGATCCACATTTAAGGAATTGGTAGCAGATATTCGAAAACTTGAAGCTGATTGAGCAGGGCAAGGTTTCTCAAACTGGAAAGTGAAATGCAATCTGCTATTATCGGCAAAACTACGAATAGGAATTCCAATCAATAGAAGAAGGCCATTAATATACAAGAGGGAAAGCGGGGGGAAAGAACTGAACCTTGGGGGATACAGCATTAGTAGAGCAGTTAGAAGACAGAGAGCCATCAACCATCACCCTCAGTTAGTGATCAGAGAGAAAACTGGATAACCAATTACTAAAAACAGTTGGCAAACCAGTAGATGGAAGCTCGTTAAGAAAGTTTTATGCCAAACACGATCGAAAGCCTTTGAGATGTCAAGAGCAACTACTTGGGTTTCACCGAACCTTTCCATTGAATTAGTCCATAAATGGGTAACATATGCCAGAATATCACCAGTGGATCGACACTGACGGAATCCATACTGGCGATCGTTGATCAGATGGAAGGTTTCTAGGTAGTTTAAGAGTTAGCAGTTAATTGATTTCTCCATTACTTTAGAAAGAGTAGAAGTAATTGCCATAGGACGATAATTGGATGGGAGGGATTTGTCATCCTTTTTTGGAACTGGCTGGATATGAGCAAATTTCCAAGCAGAAGGAAAAACAGTTTGGAATAAGAATGTGAAAAAAGGGGGCAAAGAATAGGAGTAAGTTCAGGAACACAGGTTTTGAGAACAAGTGGAGAAATACCATCGGGGCCCGGAGCTTTCTTAGCATCAAGATTCGTCAAAATTCTTCTGACATCCTTTTGACGGAAGACCACAGGAGGCAGTGAATGGAGCGTGTTGGGAATGGTGGGAGTTGTTTCACAAGATCATTGATACATGAGTTGGAAGAAAAATGGGATGCTAGCAGGTCAGCTTTATCCTTGGCTGAAGGGACAAGAGAACCATTTGGTTTGGACAGAGTCGGGAGCACAGATGAGCAATCGTTTCGGCCGATAGCTTTGGCAAGAGACCAGAATGATCGGCTACCAGTAGAGCAAGAAGCAACTTTTCTGCTCTTAGCCTGAAATGAATTAGGAAATGAATTTGGACTGATTAATAACTGCTTTACAATTGATGCAAGCTTTGCTGTAAGCAGAAAAAGGAAACTGATGAATTAGAAAAAAGCCAATTATGATATGCAACATTCTTCGCTTGAACAGCCTTAGCACATTTATTGGAAAACCAAGGTTTAGATAAAGGATGAGATTTTAAAGTGGAGTAAGGATTAATAAAGGATTCCATTCCTACAAGAATAATTTCACAGACACGATCTGAGCAAACGTTGGCATCAGAAGTTTTGAAACTGTAATCCAACCAAGGAAAAGAAGAAAAGAAATCCCACAGGTCATCCCATTTTGCATTCTTGCAAGGCCAAAGAACACGAGGTTGGGAATAGCCATGAGATAAAGGCTATATTGGAGAAGAGACAATCACAAAGTTGTGATCTGGAGTGCCTAAAGGACTTCTCACTTCCACCGTTTACTTAGAAGGGTCGTCTGTGAGAAAGAGATCAAGCGTGTTGGCTGTATGATTAGGATTGTCCAGTATTCTTGTAGGTAAATTAACAATCTGAGCAAGATAATTAGTAATTGCAAAAGCCTCAGCATCTCGACTAGCTGGGTCGGTGTGACTAGAAAACGGAAGCCAGCTGGAGTTGTGAACATTGAAATCACAAAGGAAAATTACCTCACTGTTAGGAAAGCTGGATTGGAGCAAGTCAAGTTGCAAAGAGGAGTAATCAAAGAGCTCCAAGTGATTAGTGGAGTTGGGAGAACTGTAGAGATAACAGATGAATTTGACACAATGAGGTAGAGAGATTTTAAAACAGAGAAGATCAAAGAGAGGAGGTTCCAAATTGCCAAGTCTCTGACAGGGAATATCAGAACGGACATGTGCACAAATACCACGTTTGAGGCGAAAGGAATCATACAGCGAATAATTTGGGCATCTGAGATGAGCAGTAGTTGAATCAACCGATAACTGATATTCTATCAGAAGAGGTACATTGGGTTTGATAGATTGCAAGTGGAAATGGACATCGTTTAGATTAGAATTGAGACCATGTATATTTGTGAAATGAATCAGGAAGTGATTGGGAGGTTTAGATCTTTACGCAGATAAGCTTGCTGAATTTGTTTGACAATTCATGGTGTATTCAATAGTAAGAAAAAGTGGATGGGACATGCTGTATGAAGTAATGAAATTTTTGGATATGACATACACATGGTAAGAATATACCCAGACCTTTGACATAACGTGGCCTCGACAATGCTCCCCGCTTACAAGCTACTCGGAATCCCTCCAGTCACTATCTGGCAGAGTAGAGGTAGCAAGATTATACACTAGCTGATCCGGAAGCCTCCTAGGGAGTTACCAATAGGTCCAGTCCGGTGTACTAACTAGCGGCCGACCTGCGAACACCGTGTTAGAGCTGAACCCTCGAAATGTAAGGAATATTGGATCATAACCTCAAAAGTCATCAATCATACTGCATGATGGAAGAGATAGGGAAGCGTTGACCGGAACTTAGCTCTAGAGACTAAACATTGGCTCCACCACTTCGAGCCTCCAATAAACAATGTGGTGGTATTGCACCGGTTGATGAGAATCATCTGCCATCTAGTACTGCCTGGTAACATAGAGGGGCGGCATTCCTCCATATGGTGTGGGCGCCACACCTCGACCCTTGCTTACGTTGGTTCACACATGGGGGATCACCCACCATCTACTTGTGCATGAAGGTTATACCCAGTATTACTAACAGTCCCACCATCGTGAAGGTGCAAGCAGAGGATTTGGCTGTCACAGACCGTCCGGACCTCGCCGAAATTGGGACCACTTGACTTGAGTGTTATCCGAATATCAGTTCCATCAGCGTTTTAGACTCCGAGGTAGCAAGTAGAGCTTGTCTGGCATATCTGAGAGAATATCTGTTACAACCTCAAGGAACAAATCGTATTGATGCCGAGAGTTTTTAATTTCTACTCATTTTATTTTGTCAGTTTAAATGGTTTTATTTTTATTTAAAATTTTACAAGTTGGACTGTACAGAGAAGATATCGAGAAAAATTTTGAGGCCCCATATTCTTCGTAGACCTGATCACTTAATCGGAGATACAAAAAAGTAATAATTAATAATAATAATAATTATTATTATTACTATTGTATTGTATTGTCTTATTATTATTAATTATTGTTATTATTGCTCTTATATTATTTCTCCCTGATTGGGCGTTCCACATCGTGACGGGTATTGCTTCCAAGTACACGGGGTGGTTGTTGTTACTGTTGGTCGAGGAACTCTCTCACTATTATACAGGTGTTCAAGATTTAGACTTTCTGGAATTCGTTGTAGGTGTTCGCTGGGATGCCTATTGCTGCCATGCTGTTATGTAGGGTTTTTAGCACGATACCTGTGGTTGACACGATGATCGGGATGGTCGTTACTTGTTGCATATGCCACATCTCTTTGATCTCCTGTCTTAGCTTCGTGTACTGCCTGATTTTTATCTCATGAGTTTTCTGCAGGTTGCCAGTGTTGGGTACCGCTATGTTAGTCAGATAGGTGGTTTCTTCTTTCTTGCCCACAAGGGTTATGCCCGGTTTGTTGTTCAGGATTACACTATCTGTTATTATGGCGCGGTCCCAGTACAGCTTGTGGGTTGGGGTCTCTAGAACTACCTGGGGATCGTACTTGTAGTACGGTACACTTTCTTCAATTATTATTAATTCTCCCTGATTGGGGGGAGTTCCCACTTATGGCGGATATTACTACCAAGCACACAGGATGGTTGTTGTTATGTTTGGTGTTACTGTTGCTCTACGAACTATCTGACTATCCTACAGTTGTTCAGGTTTGCGAATTTTTGGAGTTCCTTGTAGGTGTTCGATGGGAGACCTATTGCTGCTAGGCTGCTGTGTGGTGTTTGGCACCATACCTGAGTTTGAACCGATGATCGGGATGGTCGTTACTTGTTACATCTCTTTCATCTCCTGTCTTAGGTTCGTGTACTTACTGATTTTTTTCCGCATGGGGTTTTCTGCAAGTTGTCATTTTCGGGTACCGCTATATCAATCAGATAGGTAGCCTTTTCCTTCTTATCCACAAGGGTTATTTCCGGTCTTTGTGTGGAATTGTCCTATCCGTTATTATGGCGCCGTCCCAATAGAGCTTCTGGGTTTAGTACTGCCTACGGTTCGAACTCCGAGTACGGTACACTTTCTTCACCAATCACCACCAAACTAAAAGATCAATATTAAGTTTTCTTAACGAATTTTTTCCATTATTATTTTTTTTTTATTATTGTTATCACGATAAAGTTTCCTTTCAAGTCCATCCTGCTGGCGGCAGGTCGAAGGTATCGTTGGGATGGTTGTGTCACATTACAAACAAACATCATCATATTTCTCTCTGCGGACTGCTATTTATTTATAGAATTATACCGGAGTAATTTTGTTTTCTTTAGCAATGTCATCAGCAATCTAAAAGATCAATTTTAAGTTTTCTTTAGCGAAATTTTTCCATTAAGCAATCCACTAATTTTGTAAATATATCAAAGCGCATCGATTTAATTATAAAACACATAATAACCAAATTTAGGATAAAGATGTATATACTACTCCCAAATATTTGAAAAGGAATTAATTTGTTCTACAGAAAAGGAACTGCAAATTACGTTTCAGGATTGTTCTGTAATCTGAGAGACTGTTCAGAATTCGTGATTTATAACTTATCGGTAAATTCGTAGTTTCCTACTCTGCGACTGACTTGAAAACAGGTGACCACAGACATAAATATTCAGATGACGTCAGGCTCTTAAGACGGCAATGACACCATTTGTTCATTCGAACTCGACGGATGAAGCCATAAGATCACACCATTTCTTTTCTGGTGTAAAATGAAAATAAAAAGACAGAATACATTAATATCCTCGCGTAATATAGTGATTATTTATTTTGGAATAAGTCTATTTGCACTGAAAATAGCATAAAAGATAATTTACGGACTCTGACAACTTGGAGTTCTGAACGCACGAAATAGTAAATTTTTAGAATCGTGTTTAAATTCGCACTATCATAATTCCATAGAAAGTTAGAGCTTGCATAAGCCAATCGCGGTTACAATATTTAAATATGACGGGAAAATGTTATCAGAAAGCTTTGTGGAAATGCAAGCAAAATGGAAGAATGCTCATCATTGAATACGATGTTTTTTTTTTCAGCTGTATGCAACACACAAGCTGCATTATTTGTTAATCATCGTACGTTTTATTTCAGTATTGTAAAATCTGATATTCATTAGTCCATAATATTTAAATTAATTTGCATTTAAGCGAAGTTGTATTAAAATGTACCCCTTTTGTCCTGCTTTCCTATTTAAAAATTGATGCCTTTGAATTCCATCGAATACTTTGCTATAATGGCAGAAATATCTCGGAAAAGATTATATCATAATGTTCATTAAATATAATTATCGCTTTTATTTGACAATTTACAGTAACTTTGCAGAAGGGCTGCTTTTACTTCAAAGATAGGAGAACCAGGATGAAGACTTCATCATAAGAAGCCCTCCAGGATAGCACGGTAGGAGACAAAAATCCTGAGTTTGAATTATGTCAATAAAACGAGGAAT
This sequence comes from Mastigoproctus giganteus, assembly GCF_048544385.1. Classification (NCBI taxonomy): domain Eukaryota; kingdom Metazoa; phylum Arthropoda; class Arachnida; order Uropygi; family Thelyphonidae; genus Mastigoproctus; species Mastigoproctus giganteus. The sequence continues at coordinate 181,100,510 of NC_143576.1, forward strand.
GTTTGTCTAATCGTAAAGTAAAAGTTGAGTGCTTTCTAAAAAGAATAAACCTACCGAAAAATGCCTTCAGTTGCAGAGGTAATACAGTATACTCAACGCCTTATATCCTTAGTTGCTCTAGTGCTTAACGCACGCAACATACTTACGCATACTCAGTCGTCAGAAAACTTTTTTTACAAAAAAAATCACCTTCATTTATTTGAAGTCAATTAGTGTTTTCTCGATCCTGAAATTAGCATTAGCAAAGGCACATGATGCAAGAAAGCAGGCGCCTCCGTAGCCAGGTGGGCAGGAGCAGCAGTGCGTAGCACACGCTTCTTGATTAGACCGGGGTTCGAGACCGTGACCACCAAATACGGAGGATGCGGAAAGGTCACGGAATGACCACCGCATATCCCCGGAGCAATATGGCCTTAGTTGCTAATGCTCCAAATAACAACCACAGCAAGAAAGCAAATCAAACGAAAAAAAAAAAAAAAAAACTTATTTCACCCATCCACTCACTCCAAATGTTTGTCAAGTTGTGCCTGGAATCTATTTAAGCTATTAACTTCTACAACGACAGAAGGAAGTTTGTTCCAGCAATCAACCACCCGCTGGCTAAAGGCAAACTTCCGCACATCTATTCTATAACTGTCTTTCTTCAATTTGAATTTATGCACTCTCAGGCGATTATTCTGGGCAAGAGGAAAAATCCCAATCGCATTGAGAATGCTCAAACCAATCAAAACTTTATAAGCCTCAATCAGATCACCTCACAGGTACCTATTCTCCAGGCACTGTAATTTGCAAAACTGAAGCCTTTCTTCGTAAGAGCAACCCTTTGTTCCATTCACTAATCTTGTTGCCCTTCTCTGTACTCGTCCAAACAGCTCTGCATCCTTCTTCAAATGAGGCCTTCAGACCTGTATACAGTACTGAAGGTTTGGCCTGACCATTGCCTTATACATGGGGATAACACCTCCTTATCCCCCCCTAGAAAAATTCCAGTATATTTATTGACAAGACACCATGAGCTGTCAGCACTGCTCAAAAAACTTCCTATCTGCCTGCACAATTAACCCCAGGTCCTTTTCATTCTCTACCACTGCCAGTGTGGTACCACATAGTTGATACGTTACTGTGGGATTACTGCTTCCCATATGTAGTACTTTATATTTGTCAATGTTAAACTTCATTTTCCACCTCTCAACCCATCTGCTCTACATTTCTGAATCCTGTTGCAGCAGTGTACTGTCAATACTGTCATTAACAACCCTGCCTGCCTACCATCGTATCGTCTGAAAACTTGGACATTAAGCCTGATCATCAATACCATTTATAAATACAGAAAACAACAATGGACCCATCACTGAACCCTGAGGGACTCCAATAATAACATTAGTCCACGTAGAGCAGTGTCCATTGATTACCACTCTGTCTTCTCCATAGACAGAGATGTCTCCATAGATGTCTTCTCCATAGACTTTACCACTCTTTATCCATAGCAGCAATTTGCCTCCAATGCCACACTGCTCCAATTTGTGCAGCAGTCTTCCATGTGCAACAGTATCAAAAGCCTTTCTAAGATCCAAATATATAATATCAAAGTTATTTCCTGCATCCAATTGTTTTGTGACTGCATCATAGTATCCAATCAAATTGGTCAGGCAAGATTTCCCCTTAACAAAACCATGCTGTGTCCGAGCTATAACTGAAGTCTTGTCTAGAGGATCCAGCAATGCTTCTTTAACAAGTGTCTCCCTTAATTTCTCTGGAACAGAAGTTAAACTAACACGTCTGTAATTACCTGTGTCTCCTTTTGATCCTCCTTTGTGGACGGGGGTCACATTTCCACATCTCCAGTCCATGGGTACCTCCCCTGATTCCAGGGAAGTTCTCATAATTATGGCTAAGGGTTTGCTTATTTCCTTTGCCGCCTCCTTTAATATAACTGGATAGATCCCATCCACCCCAGGTGCCTTTGTTGTGTTTATCTTCAATAATTTCTCCTCCACTTTACTATCAGTTATTACAAGATTATCTAGCTTACTGCCAGAGTTTAATTCACCTCTGGCATTCCCCTCCCTGAATAACCCCTCATGTGTGAATGGGGATGCAAAATATTCATTTAGTTTGATAGCTTCCTGAGCAGGATCATCAACAGTTAAACCATCGATATCAACTGGACCAATCTGATTCATCCCCTTCCTTCTAGAGTTTAGCATTAGCATTAGCATTAGTAGAGGCATTTGATGCAAGAAAGCAAGCTTATGCAGCATCAGCCAAAAAAAAAAAAAAAAAAAAAAAAAACACTTCCACTTCACCCCTCTGTTCGTTCAAAATACCTGTCCAGCTGAGCCTTAAACTTATTTAGGCTATCAACTTCCACGACAAGGGATGGAAGTCTGTTCCACCAACCAACCACCCGCTGGCTAAAGGCAAATTTCCGCACGTCTATCCTACATCTGTCTTTCCTCAATTTGAATTTGTGCCCTCTCAGGTGATTATTCTGAGCGAGAGGAAGAATCCCATCAGCATTGATGATGCTCAAACCATTCAAGGCTTTATACACCTCTATCAGATCACCTCGCTGGTGCCTAGTCTCCAGACACTGTAATTTGCAAAACTTAAGCCTTTCTTCGTTAGAGCACCCCCTTTGTTCCATTCACTAATCTTGTTGCCCCTCTCTGTACTCGTTCCAGCAGCTCTACATCCTTCTTGAAATGAGGTTTCCAGACCTGTATACAGTACTCTAGGTGTGGCCTGACCATTTCCTTATACAAGGGAATAATCTCCTCCTTATCCCTGCTAGAAACGTTCCTATATATCATTGACAATACACCATGAGCTACACTTGCAGCCCGTCTGCACTGCTCAGAGAACTTCATATCTGCCTGCACAACCACCCCCAGGTCCCTTTCATTCTCTACCACTGTCAGTGTAGTACCACAGAGTTGAAACGTTGCTCTGGGGTTGCTGTTTCCCATTTGTAGTACTTTACATTTGTCAATGTTAAACTTCATTTGCCACCTCTCAGCCCATCTGCTCAACCTTTCCAGATCCTGTTGCAGCAGCATAGTGTCAGTCGTGTCCTTGACAACCCTGCCTACCTTTGTATCGTCTGCAAACTTCGACATTAAGCTTGATATACCCTCATCAATATCATTTATGAATACAGAAAACAATAATGGACCCAACACTGAGCCCTGAGGGACTCCACTAATAACATTAGTCCACGACGAGCAGTGTCCATTGATTACCACTCTCTGTCTTCTCCCCCTCAGCCACCCCTTTATCCATAGCAGCAATTTGCCTCCAATGCCACACTGCTCCAATTTGTGCAGCAGTCTTCCATGTGCAACAGTATCAAAAGCCTTTCTAAGATCCAAGTATATATTATCAAAGTTATTCCCTGCATCCAGTTCCTTTGTGACTGCATCATAGTATCCAATCAAATTGGTCAGGCAAGACTTCCCCTTAACAAAACCATGTTGTGTCCGAGCTATAGCTGAAGTCTTGTCTAAATGATCCTGCAGTGCTTCTTTAACCAGTGCCTCCATTAAATTTCCTGGAACAGAGTTAAACTCACAGGTCTATAATTACTTGTGTCAGCCTTTGATCCTCCTTTGTGAATTGGGGTGACATTTGGACATCTCCAGTGTGTGGGTACCTCCCCTGAGTCCAAGGAAGCTCTCATAATTATGGCTAAGGGTTTGCTTACTTCCTTTGCTGCCTCCTTTAATATAACTGGATAGATCCCATCCACCCCGGGTGCCTTTCTTGTGTTTATCTTCAACAATTTCTCCTCCACCTTACTCTCAGTTATTACAAGATTCTCTAGCTTACTGCCAGAGTTGAATACACCTCTGGCATTCCCCTCGCTGAATAACTCCTCATGTGTGAATGTCGATGCAAAATATTCATTCAGTTTGTTAGCTACCTGAGCAGGATCATCAACAGTTGACCCATCAATATCAAGTGGACCAATCTGATTCATCCCCTTCCTTCTGGAGTTTACATAAGTAAAGAACTCTTTGCTGTTTTTCTTTGCATCCCTTGCCAAAGATTTCTCGTAATCTGGATTCGCCTGCCTAACCTCCCTTGTACCTTGGTTACAGATAAACTTGTATCTATCATAGGCTTCTGTGTTATGTATTAATTTGTATGTATCCCATGTTTCTTCACTGTCATTTGCCTCATCAGTTCATCAGACATCCATTTAGGCCTAAACCTTGAACAATATTTCTTAGTTGGTATGTAAAGCCTAGTAGCTTCCAAGATAAGTTCTTTGAATGCTTCCCATTTTGCATTGGCTGTTGGTAACATCATCAGTTGGTCCCACTGTATAGAATTTAAATAATGTCTCAGTCCATCGTAGTCGCCTTTACGAAAGCAATAACCCTTCCCTTTACCCCTAATGGTAGTTACCTCTTTGAGTAAATCCCACTTTAGCACATTGTGATCACTGCCACCTAGTGGTTCATTTATCTGCAGATTCTTAATGCATGAAGAATCACTGCTGATAATAAAATCAAGAGTATTACTCCCTCTAGTTGCCTCCCGAACATGCTGATGTAGAAAACAATCATCCAATAAATCCACAAAAGCCTTGCTAGTGTGTGAGTGACCAGCCCCCAAATTCCAGTCAATATCTGGGAAATTAAAATCTCCCATTATAAGACTCTCTGATTTACTGGCCCACTCTATTTCCCTGTACAGTATCTTATTATACTCATCAGAGTCATTAGGCCTATAGCACACTCCTACTCTCAATTTTGATCTCCCAATGCTTATGTCGCACCAAACTGACTCGACACTGCACTGTCCAGCGATGGCGACTGGCTTCACTTCTTTGGATTTTATGTATTTCTTAACTAATAGCATAACCCCTCCTCCCTTCCTATGCTGTCTATCCTTTCTGTAGACGTTGTACTCACCAAATTCCAGTTCTGCATTCCTTATATCTGTGTGACACCACGTCTGTGATATCCCAACAATATCTGTCTTTGATGTTTTGAGCAATACTTCAAATTCATCAAATTTATTTACTAAACTCCTAGCATTGGTGTACACGCAAGTATACATGCACCTATTTCTATTCTTAGCTACCCTAACACAACCCATGTGTTTACTTGTACCGCAATGAGTCCCGGCGGTCTCTGAAATATCCTGCATATTGTTTTTCAGGCTTCTGCTCATTCCAATAGAAACAGTGCAAGAATCTCTTTCACCTCTGCCAGTGGCTACTGTTAATCTATTGGTCTTTGTTTCCCCCCAAGCTAGCAGTTTTCCAACCCACCTAACACTGCCTCGATAGCATCAGCAGATATTCTTGCACCCTTTCTATTTAAGTGTATCCCATCCCTGTAGAAGCAATCTCTCCTGTTAACAAGTACAGCCAGGCTGAAAAACATTCTACCCCTTGAGCCTTGCACAATCTTTCCAGGGCCGAATTGATCGACAAGGCTCTCATCATATACTCCCTCCTATCATGTCTGGGCAGAATTCCAGACACTTTCAAATTCAACCCTATTTCATGGCTTTTTTTCAACAGTGACCTGTATTTGTTAAGCAATTCTGCCGGTCTCCTACTCTTGATATCATTAGTGCCAACGTGTACAACTATATCAGCTTTTGTGCCCTTAAAAGATGATATCTGCTCTACAACGTCATCAACCTTTGCCCCTGGCAGACATACCCTGGTCCTGTTCCACCTATCCTTTTTACAAAGCATGTTCCCCGTTTCCCTGACAATAGAGTCACCAACAACTACTAGTTCCTTTTGGACCAGCGCATTCTGCCTTGGGGGTTGCCGCTGTGTTGCGCGACGACCAAGTGCAAGCTCTGGCGTTGATGTGGGCAGCTGAGAGCTTGATGGGCCCTCAATTTAGTTCCTTCGAGGGCATCCACCCTGTCCTGCAAGCTCTCATATAGGCCCATAAGAACGCTGAGTTTTTGCCTGATTTCGATACACTCCTTGCATCGCGCACACACAAAGACATCCCCCATGGCAATATTATGTCCCGTACCTGAATGCTCCACAAACATCATGCAAGCGGTGCATTTTATAAGGCTGTGATTCAGATGGCAACTGCCCCCCCCCCCCCCCCCCTCAGTTCTCCTCTGAGCCACAGCACTTCCGTTTACATAAGTAAAGAACTCTTTTCTGTTTTCTTTGCATCACTTGCCAAAGATTTCTCGTAATCTGCCTTCGCCTGCAAACCTCCTTTGTAACTTGGTTATAGACCAGCTTATATCTATCTTAGGGCTTCTGGGTCACATGTAAATTTATATGTATCCCATGCATTTTTCTTCTCTGTCACTTGTCTATATCCATGGGGTTTTCTAGAAGTAGTGTAACTGTTGGCCTGCCTAGAATGACTGCATAAGTACAAGGCTCTATTGTAATGCTCAATAATTGAGCACTCCAATAGAGCCTTGTACGAAAAAAAAAACCTCTATAATTGAGTTTTTTTTTTTTTTTTTTTTTTTTTGTTTTTTTATTTGTTTTGTTTTGCTACTCTATTTCTCACCGATTGTTATTCCTGCAGAAATATTTGTTGCGGGATAATTTTCATATTGTGGGGGAAGAAAACCCAGAAAAAGTCAGGAAGGTAAATTCTATTTCCCACATCTGACATCTATGATTGCCTAATCAGAGGATTTTGAGAATTTTCCAATCTCTGACGGGATTGAAATTTAGCTCTCTCCCAATAACAATGTGGCATATCGAAATTACTGTAATGTTCACTGAGTTCTGAGCTGCTTTGAATCATCACACCTGAGAAACTTCTGCCAAGTAAAACCATTGTATCATTTCTCTTTGCTAGATTTAAAAAAAGTTTCGAGAGGACTCCACAGCCTCCATCAAACTAAATAACTCTGTTCACTTGAAAAATCCATTTCATTTTTCGATATGAGTTTTTCAAAATAAATAAAGAAATAATTTATTCATATGAATGTCCAAAACCAAACAAACACTCGCACAAATAAGCAATGTTAAAACAAAAAAAATTATTTATTCATCCAATTTTCATTACATTATTAAAAACATATCATTCGTATTATTATTATATTATTATAAAATCATATATGATATATATTATAGCATATATCATATATTATTAATTTTATTAAAATTAATAAAATGTGAAGACTTTTTTCTTTTCTGATCAAGAGCCATTAGACAGTTAAGCAACTATAAAATGTTTAAGGTCATTCTAATGCACACAGAAGAGGAGTGAAATTAAGTCCACATTCCTGTAAAATAAAATAAAAGATCAAAATTTGGAGTTACAACTAACCTATAAAATATAATGAAACTATATGACAAAATTAAATTCTAAATGAACAAACTATAAGATATTGCTCCTACACTGTCCTATCAGAGGGCTGTTCCATAATAAGAACACGCCTCTGAGAAAATTAACAGCTGAGCACAATGTTTATCTGTTTTCTATTACTCAGTAACTTGATAATCCTTAGTTGGAGCACATAATTAAGACAAGCCCAAGGCAATCCATTCTTTTGTGGAGCTTACTGTTATCTTAAAGACAGCAAGGAGCAAAATACCGCTAGTCTTCTGCTAATTCTCTTAGAAGAAATATTTTTGAAAATGAAACGACACATTGAAATTTGTATTACGGCCAAAATGGGTTAATTACTTTTCGCTTTATAATAATCATTTGTTTCTTCCAACAGAAACAATGCTCTTGTGATCATGAAGGATCAAATTTCTCTCCCCCCCCCCCCCTCTCTCTCTCTCTCTCTCTCTCTCTCTCTCTCTCTCTCTCTCTCTCTCTCTATTATATACAGGGTGTCTCAAAAATACACGGCATAACTTCAGGAATGAATTCCTCATATGTAGACAATAAAAATATTTTATATGAACATAGTTCCGGAAATGCTTAGTTCAAAAGTTATTAACCAGAATGTCTTATATCCTGCAAGTGATTTCCTTCATCACAAGGTACTGACAGAATTTGATGGTTTTCCATTCCGGCCATGTACTCAAATCAGGAACAAGCGGATATGCAATTTATGTACAGTTTGGCGGACGTAAATACCCTGGAGGCTGGTCCTTCGTACCACGAAAGATTCCCAGAACGAAGATGTGCAGACAGAAAAACGTTTGAAACTATCAATCTCCGCTTTTGTGAATATGGGACCTTTAAATCTCGTGCTGCCGATAGAGGACGACCAAAATCTACGACTCCTGAAGTAGAGGTGTGGACCAACTCCTGGCCTCCACGCTCAGCTGATTTAAACCCACTACATTTCTTCTTGTGGGGCCATTTAAAGTGATTGGTGTATTCGACTCCGATAGCTGATGTCGAAACTCTCCGCAATCGAATTGTGGCAGGTTGTGAGACAATACGAAACATGCCAGGAATTTGGCATCGTCTTCGTGAGTCCATCAGACTTCGATGTGAGGCCTGTATTCAGGCAGAACGTGGACATTTTTAACGATTACTATAAGGTGATGTGAACAGTTAAGTGTCATAGACAGACCTTCAAAACTCGGAACCAAGTATTTCCGGAACTATGTTGATATAAATTTTTTTATTGTCTACATATGAGGAACTCATTCCTGAAGTTATTCCGTGTATTTTTGAGACACCCTGTATAGCTGGACATATACAATACATACACATACTTTTAAATTACGTAAATTAGTAATATTTACAAAAAACTTCAAATTATATAGTAAAATTCATAATACATTCATGTGAAAGAGAATATCCACTGAGTGTACTTTATTAGCCACTTTATTAGGAAAACCTACCTAATTGGAAATAGGTCCCTCTGTAGAGCTCAGAAGAATCTGGATTTTTTGTGGGTTAGACACAACGAGATGACGAAAGAATGCCACAAGAATACTGGCTCAATGTCTCCCCGCAGTTGTCACAGATTTAATGGTTGCAGATCTGTACTACAAAGAGCAACTTCTACTTCATACCACAAGTGCTCAATTGAATTGAGATCGGATGACTTAAGGCTACGGCAATGTGATGAATTCACTTTCTTATTCGTGGAACCAGTTTAGTAAAATTAATGCCTTGTGGTGTATTATCTTGTTGTAAAACCCATTCGCAGATCGATATACCTCAATTATAAAGGAATACTCATGCATCTGGTCGGAAATAATTTCCAGATAACCTGTGGCATCCAAATGTTGCTCCACTAATATAAAGGAGGACAAATTTGTATCACTAAAACTCTCCGCACAGCATTGCCCCACCACCATCTGCGTTCATTCTTGACAGCTGACAGGATGGGCCCCGAGCTCTTTTCGTTATGTTCTGGTCCTCCCGTCAGCGAGAAACACTAAGAACTAGGATTCATCAGATCAGGCAACATTTTTCGAATCCTCCTCTGTCCAACGTTACTATTCTTGAACCGGCTGTATGCCGTCTTATTTATTTATTTATTTGACAGAAGTGAAACCCTAGTTCGGTCGAAGCTACGATACCCTCATCTGTGACAAGGTACGATGCGTTCTGCATTCTGAAATGCCTCTTTGGTTACTACAGTTGTACTAGGTTGCTATTTGACTGACTGACTGTAGCATTCCTGTTGCCCTGCACAAGCCTGTCAGCATCATTTTGTCTCTTGCATCAACGAGCTGTTTCCGACCACTGTATCGACTTTGGCCGGATGTTGTTTGGCGATTGGAACAATCTCGCTACCCGCAACGCATAGTCTTACGTCGAAACCTCATCCGTTTCTGAAATACTCATATCGGCGCATGTCATGCCGACTACCACGCCACGTTTAAAGGCACTTAAATGTTTCGACTTGCCTATTCTCGCAATGCATTCCATGCACGTGCAGTATCACTGTGTACCTCAACACCTGCTTTATATCGCATGCTATGAACAAGTGATGTCTTTGCTGAAGATGAACTCCATTTCATGAAAGAGTACGTATACTTAATAAAGTGGCACTCAGTGTACATTTCCGTCGAATGTATAATAATAGTGCAGGCGTAATTGTGAAAATTATTTCGTTGATGGCATAAGGAAGCCTAGCTTACCGCATTTGCTTTGATGTATTCTTCTATTTTTGAAATAAAAGATGACCCAGTAGCATTTTGGAATTCTTGAAGGATACAGTCCAACCATTGTTTCCGAATCTATACGAATAAATTATTTTAAAATAATTATAAAGTAATTTTTATTGTTATTTCAGTTTAGTATTCAATACTCATATACTGTCCCACCAAAAGAATTCGGACAACCTATCCAAAGTAGTGAACTAAGCGGACTAAATGTGTACAATATAAGAAACAGGTTTAAAAGCCAGCAGAATGTAGAGATATCACAAACAAGATGAGTTTCGAAGAGATTTGTGTCGAATGGCAATCTGCAAATTCTGATTGCTTGACAAGCATACGTTTGTGCCTCAAAAGTTAACAGTAGTGGATGTGTTTAAAAAGGGAAGGCCGTGATCATGTAGTCGTATGTAAAACCGTGAATGCTGATGGTCAAATAATGAAAAAAAAAAAAAGAAATAGCGATTGGGATCGTCGATTACTTGAAGTACGTAGTGAAGGAGAATGGAAAGACTTCCCTGGAAAAACGTCGAATCCTCTTAGAGTTTCGCATGGGAACAGTGAAATTCTTACTATTTAATTCATTTGAATTATTTTATTGAAATTAGCAACATTAAGACGAAGTATTTATTTTGTTTATTTATCTTTTTTTTTTTCTTTTTGGTAGTTGGTGGCGCATCGGCTTCTGTGGCCATATATATATATATATATATATATATATTTCTTTTTTTTTTTTACTGACGGTGAATGGACGAAATATAGTTTCGCGTACGCAACCATCTCTCTATAAATTGCGCACATTCTTTGTCCCATTTACTTCTTTTACTTAAAATTAAATCTCTGGAATGTTCCCCGGCGATCGACTGTAGTATAAAAAAGCTCAAACAACTTCCTCCACAATTGAAGGAAATCGGAAACAGGCCTTAACAACACATTGTGCGGAAAGAGCAGCGATTTTAATCATCGTGCAACGCGAAGTGCGTCTACGTTGCCGATCCCCAATTTTTCATCACGCCGACGAACTGGAGTCAGAATAACAATAACACACGGTATAAAGGCGATCCACTGAAGCCTCGTGGCGTTCGTTGTTTGGAAATTAAACCAAAAATCCAATCCGTCCTCGCAAGAGAGAGAGAGATGTACGAAATAAGCTGTCCACTGACTGTAAATAAGTGTTTGTTGCTTTCCACCAAAATTCTTCGTAGTAAACCAACTGAACCCACGACGTAGTGAAATAACTGTCCACACTATTCTACCACTCTGCTCCCTGTAAACTATTCTTTTCTAGATGTCTTGAAATAACACTTCTGTGATGCTTTCTGCTTCTCTTTACTTCACATAAATATTAAAAAATGGAAAACCTGTTTATGCACCTTTTTGATACTACATTAGAGGACGACTCATGTTGATGACTGCAAATAAATGGCACTGAAAATATAGGTGTTAGATGACTTTCATCAACCGGTGAAATACCACCACTTTGCTTATTCGAGGCTTGAAGTGGTGAAATCCAGGTTTAGTCTCTAGAGCAAAGTTTCCGTCATCCCCCACTCCCCATACTTCTCCTTCAACCCATGCACGGTACTAAGTACTATAGGTTTTGATACCTTTCATGTTTGGAGTTTTTATAAAAAAAAAAAAAAAAAAAAAAATAGGACAGTAAACCAAAAAGGCAACGAGGACTTATACGGTCTGTTTAAAAAAGTTAAAAATTGGCACAGTCATTTAAAAAACGATACATGATGGATAAATGATTGATGTTTGAATTCACCGCACAGTAAGGGAGACTAGGATCAATTCTTACATTTTTTTCATTTATTTCTATAATTACTCTATTTTTAATGAAAAAAAAAATAATTAATTCTGTATCAGGCATATAGTGTATCCTTCCGCTAGAACATTTAACGTGTTTTACATTTAGGAGTCATCGGCAGGCGATAAAAGCGTTTTAATTTTCAGATATTAATAAAATTCGTGAACAATAATCGAACAATGTTTTTATTTTATTAATAAAAAGGTTATGAAAAGTATCATTTAAACTGCTTTATTCCTCGCTGGATTATCATTAAAAATATTTGCATGAGAACATTTGTATGACATCTATAATAAACTCCAGAAACATGTTTGAGTTTACCTCACTAGCGTTATGGTTACAGTTACAGTCAGTGTCATTCCAAACATCTGTGCAGATGAATTTCACAACAGATTTGTAGCCCTGGCTGCAATCTTCTCCGACAGCTTTCACACAATCAAGTTTCATATCTACTATCTGTAAGAATATATCAATATTACATTATAATTTGTTACATATGTTAATATAATATAATATAATATCGGTGTAGTTACACCACAGAATAAAACTCTTAAAACGCATAAAGAAAAACTAGGGTAGTAGTGGGAAAGGCATAATTTCATCTGTATCTCATATTGTGCTCATCTTTCACAACGAGTTACCAAGCATTGCACTCCCTCTAATAAGTAACGCTTCACAAATAGAGAAGACTATTGTAGTGAAGCGCTACTTATTCGAGGTAGTGCAATGCTTGGTAACTCACTGTGAAGGATGAGCCCAATACGAGATACAGATGAAATGATGCTTTCCACAATACGATTGTAGTTTTTCTTTAAGAGTTGTCTGTGGTGTATCTGCACCGATATTATATAGATATAGAATTATAAACTCTTAAAAAAGTATTCCTAGTTTCATCTAGTTTATTTAAATAATATAATATTATAAAACATTGTGGCATACAGCTCAATTGTTTAATAAATTACGATACGGAGAGATCCATGAGCTTCGAATTTCTGTCTTTTCAAAGCAATTTAATGAATCCAAAACTCTATCAATTTTCGTTCGTAAAATCTCGAATTATCAACACTTTTCAATTCGTTTTCAACTTTCACACTCTGATACGGTAAATCCTTACATTTGTGAGTTCCTTTTGAATAAAGGTTGATGCAAGTGATTTGTAAAAATCTACTCAAAATAAGTAAAGTCGTTTATTTTTGTTAAATAGACAGAATAATCCTTCCCGTCTTAACATCATGCGTGTACACATAGGCAAATTAAAAAAAAAATAACTTGTGGTTGTCACAGACATTCTTTCAGATATGTCAGACAAGCTGTACTTGCTACAGGGGAGTCTAAAACGCTGATGGAACTGATATTCGGGTGACACTCAAGTCAAGTGGACCCAATTTCAGCGAATTCCAGACGGTCTGTGACAGCCAAATCCTCTGCTTGCACCTTCACGATGGTGGGACTGTTAGTAATCCTGGGTATAACCTTCATGCACAAGTACATGGTAGGTGACCACCCAGGTGTGAATCAACGTAAGCAGGGGTCCAGGTGTGGCGTCCACATCACATGGAGGAACGCCGCCCCTCTATATTACCAGGCAGTACTAGGTGGTGGATGACTCTCATGAAATACCACCACTTTGCTTATTGGAGGCTTGAAGTGGTGGAACCCATGTTTAGTCTCTAGAGCTAAGTTCCGGTCAACGCTTCCCTATCTCTACCATCATACAGTACGATTGATGACTTTTGAGGTTGTGATAAATGTAATATTCCTTACATTTCGAGGGTGCAGCTCTAAAACGGTGTTCGCAGGCCGGCCGCTAGTTAGTACACCGGACCGAAACTATTGGTAACTCTCTAGGAGGTTTCTGGATCAGCTAGTGTATAATCTTGCTACCTCTACTCTGCCAAATAGTGACTGGAGGAAGTCCGAGTAGTGTGTATGCGGGGAGCATTTTCGAGGCCACGTTATGCCAAGGATCTGGGTATATTCTTACCACGTGTACGCCCTATGCAAAAATTTCATTACTTCATACAGCATGCCCCACCCACTTTTTCTTACTATTGAATACACCATAAATTGTCAAAATAATAGAGCAAGCTTATCTGCGAAAAGTTCTAAACCTCCCAAGCACTTCCTAATTCATTTCACAAATATACGTGGTCTCAATTCTAATCTCAATGATGTCCATTTCCACTTGCAGTCTGCCAAACCCCATGTACTTTTTCTCACAGAATCTCAGCTATCGGTTGATTCAACTACTGCTCATCTCAAATGCCCAAATTATTCGCTGTATGATTCCTTTCGTCTCAAAGGTGGTACTTGTGCATATGGTCGTCTGATATTCTCTGTCAGAGACTTGGAAATTTGGAATCTCCTCTCTTTGATCTTTTCTGGTTTAAAATCTCTCTACCTCATTGTGTCAAATTCAACTGTTGTCTCTACCGTTCGCCCAGCTCCACTAATCACTTGGAGCTCTTTGACTTCCTCTCTTTGCAACTTGACTTTCTCCAGTCCAACTTTCCTAACAGTGAGGTAATTTTCCTTGGTGATTTTAACGTTCACAACTCCAGCTGGCTTCCGTTTTCTAGTTACACCGACCCAGCAGTTCGAGATGCTGAGGCTTTTGCAATCACTAATGACTTAGCACAGATTGTTCATTTACCTATAAGAATTCCGGACAATCCTAATCATACAGCCAATACGCTTGATGTTTTTCTCACAAACAACCCTTCTAAGTACACGGTTGAAGTGAGAGGTCCTTTAGGCACTTCAGAACACAACTTGGTGTTTGTCTCTTCTCCAATGGAACCTTTATCTCATGGCTAATCCCAACCTCGTGTTGTTTGGTATTACAAGAATACAAAATGGGATCACCTGCGAGACTTCTTTTCTTCTTTTCCTTGGTCGGATTACTGTTTCAAAACTTCTGATATCAACGTTTGTTCAGATCGTGTCAGTGAAATTATTCTTGCAGGAATGGAAACCTTTATCCCACACTCCACTTTAAAATCTCGTCCTTTATCTAAACATTGGTTTTCCAATAAATGTGCTAAGGCTGTTCAAGAGAAGAATGTTGCATATCGTAACTGGCTTGTTTCTAATTCTTCAGTTTCATTTTCTGCCTACACCAAAGCTCGCATCATGTATTAATGATCTTGGTAAAATACCTCCCTCCTTTCCCAACACGCTCCATCAATGCCTCCTGTGGTCTTCCGTCAAAAGGATATCAGAAGGATTTTGATGAATCTTGATGCTAAGAAAGCTCCAGGTCCTGATGGTATTTCTCCACTTGTTCTCAAAACCTGGGCTCCTGAACTTACTCCTGTTCTTTGCCGCCTTTTTCCCTTTCTTATTCTAAAGGTGTTTATCCTTCTGCTTGGAAATTTGCTCATATCCAGCCAGTTCCTAAAAAGGGTAACAAATCCCTCCCATCCAATTATGGTCCCATTGCAATTACTTCTACTCTTTCTAAATTAATGGAGAAATCAATTAACCGCCAACTCTTAAACTACCTAGAAACCTTCTGTCTGATCAACTATCGCCAGTATGGATTCCGTTAGTGTTGATCCACTGGTGATATTCTGGCTTATGTTACCCATTTATGGACTAATTCAATGGAAAGGTTCGATGAAACACAGGTAGTTGCTCCTGACATCTGAAAGGCTGTTTATCGTGTTTGGCATAAAGGGCTTCTAAACAAGCTTCCATCATATGGTTTGCCAACTGTTTTTAGTAATTGGTTATCCAGTTTTCTCTCTGATCGCTCAATTAGCGTGATGGTAGATGGCTCTCTGTCTTCTAACTTCTCCACTAATGCCGGTGCCCCCAAGGTTCAGTTCTTTCCCCCAGTCTTTTCCTCTTGTATATCAATGACCTTCTTCCATTGACTGGAAATCCTATCCACAGTTTTGCCGATGATAGCACATTGCATTCCACTTTCCATTTTGAGAAACCTTTTCCTGCTCAATCAGCTTCAACTTCTCGAAAATCTACTACCAATTCCTTAAATGCCGATCTTCAGGTAATTCTCCAGTCGGGCAAAGACAACTTAGTTGATTTCAATCTTTCTAAAACTCAGTCTTGTCTTATATCTCGAAAAAGGTTTCTTCTGCTCCTATGCTTATCTTTAGTGACACTCCGATTTCTAGGCAAAATGATGTATCTCTTTTGGGGATTACCCTTACTTCTAAACTCTCTTGGCACAAGCACATTACAAATATTGATTCCTCTGCATCTAAAAAACTTGGTTTGCTCTTTCGCTGTCGGCGTTACTTTTCTTCCAAACAGCTCCCCACTGTGTATAAATCGCAAATCCGCCCTGCCATGGAATATTGTTCACACATCTGGGGTGGTGCCCCCAAAACCTCTCTCAAGCTTCTTGATTCCATTCATAAGAGGGCAGTTAGGTTAATTAATGATCCATCTCTAACAGAGTCTCTCCACTGGCTTTCTCATCGATATACTGTTTCTGCAGCATGCCTTTTCTACATACACTTCCATGGGCACTGTTCTTCTGAATTGGCTTCTATAATTCCCGCTCTCTCTTTCAAAACAGTTCGAACACGTGCCCCCACCAGCCAACATCCATTTACTGTCCAACTTCAAACCCACAGAACCAAATTTTCATCTTCCTCATTTATACATTCAACTGCCGTTTTCTGGAACAAACTTCCTTCATACGGATTTCCTGAAAATTAAAGTCTACAGAAGTTCACGTCTAATGTCAACAATTATCTTGTTTCGTCTTCTCAACCTCCAACCCAAGCACGGTATTACGTACTATAGGTTCTAATACCTCTCGTGTTTGGGGTTCACATAAAAAAAAATATATATATAATACTAATGTTAAAGCTAACGGTACAGCATTTAAACTGAAGGATTATGAAATAAGGTTCGGGTGAGCTTGTAAGCAGAAAGGAAAGGCTGGAATGAGGGAATATTTAGAAAAGTGTCATCAAGGGGCGCCGCTTAATTTGAATTAAATGGCATTTTTCTAAATTATTTTAGGAGGGCATACTTCTCCAGCACTCTTTGGGGTATACTTGACGAGCTCTTGAAGCGCGTTGTCGAGCTCTTGAAGCGGTTAAAGGGTACTTCAAACGCCCCGTAGAACGACGTAAACTGGCGTAAAACATCTGCCAACGCCTTCGGACCCGTTTATCTAATATTTCCCTTCCCCTTCCTTCATTCCTTGCTGTAGTTCGAATTGGTCATTGGAATATTCTCATTTTATATTCGAATTAGGTAATGCTTTGCAGCTATCGACTATACTGAAGGAATATAAACGAAAAATAAATGTAATAAATAAATGTAATAGAATGTCTCGTATATATCATAACACTGTTTAGGAGGAAATAAGTACAGCCTTTTTCAAAAATTAGCACATAATGGATAATTCTTCAATTATTGTACAAGTTAGTGTATTTGCATCATTTCTGTACATAGCAACTACATAAGTAGTTATAAATTAGCATCTTTAAGTATATCTCTTATTGTGAATACCTTCATAACGAGTTGCCAATATCATGGCAACTCTTTGTGACTTATTGCAACTCGTTATAACGAGTTGCAATAAGCTACGTAATGTTGCCGTATGGGTGATGGTATCGGCTGAGAATAAGTAACAATTGCATCCCCTATGGTGAAACTGTACTTATTCGAGGCAGTGCAATATCATGGCAACACGTTTTGAAGGTATTCGCAATACGAGATATAGTTAATGATGCCAATTTATAATTACTTATTCAGTTGCCTATGAAAGAAATGATGCAAATGCACTAACTTGTACATTAATTAAACTATTTACGTAACCTGAGGCTTTAGCCCTAAACTATACCATAACTCTTTAATATAACGATAATTTTATTTTTCTGATCTCGCACATCTCGATCTCCCCAAACATTTGATGAGTTATATGATATGTATGTGTGTGTGGATGTGTGCAAAGTTACTGTAATGCTGGAGCAGATTTCACACCTTTCAAAGGATGTTTCTGAACAGGGCATAAACAGGTGCATTCATGAAGTGCGGGTTTCATAATAATAAATCTTCGTTTATTATTAAGAACAGGCAACGTTGTTTGTTGCAATCAAATTTCCCGTGTTTCAAACTTCAAGTAATGGGACAGGTCACGGCTCCACATTGATTATTTATTAAGAGTAGTTCGTTTTATTTTTATTTGTATTTTAAAAGGCATTCCATTTTGTTGTCGTTTGTTTCCTCGGTTTTCAGAATTCATGCAGCTACAATCACATAAATTTTATGATTTTTATCATTTAATTTATAAATTAGTTAACGTATCTGAATGGGTTATAAGACATGTATCTCAACGGTTATCAGTAATTGGAGCTGGACGGTAGAAGTAACCTTCATTTATGCGTGAATTCAAATGATATTAGTTAGACAAAGTATTACAATGGATGCTAAAATCATCCGATACTAAAATTTTCGAACCTTCTCAGAGCCTTTACCACAGTGCTGCAGGGAAATAAGTATGTTGGTCGATCCAGACATTATAAATTTCAGGCAAGATTAATACAAACAAAAATAGGCATTATAACATTATATTTTAAGTAAATAATTGTAAATAAAGATAAAGAAGAAAAATAATAAAGAAGCATATTTACATTGTAGAACCTTTCATTCAGGCAATGCAGATGCTCTATAAGCTGGTCTTCTGTTAAAACTGCAATGAAAATAAAAAAGGTTCGTTTCGGTTTTATGTTTCTTCTTTAGAGAATCTAGAATGATGAAAATTTGAATTTATGATACTGTAAGATATAAATCTTACAAAGTTAAATAAGACTATTTGTTTATTTTTGCTAAAGGTAAGGTTAAAGTTTGAAGAACGCTAGATTTAGTAAAGGACAGTTTTAAGCGTGAGAATTAAGAATAGTAGCAAAGGGGTAAACAACTAATTGAAATAATACGAGAGAGCAAACAGGGACAGCAAGACTAGGTAAAAGGATGCCATTTGAGAACAGGCATGAAAGGGTTGCTTAATAAAGAACAATAGGACGTGAAACGGGATTATACGAAGCGCCCCCTTTGATCTATGACACCGTTAGAACCAAAACAGGAAATGAGGGGACGTCCAGAGTTCGCGTCAAAATAAACCGGCGTCTGGCTGGCTGATATATGAGTTTTGGGATACTTTTGGAGAGAAAGGTGTGAAACGAAAATGAGTGTTTTTGGAGGTTGCCTGGGGACATGAAAGGTTCATGCCGCTTGTGAGAAAAAAATAAGAAAATTCTAGAAAAGGGTTGCTTTGTGCGCTGGGGAGAAAGCTTGGAAATTGTGTTAGCAAATAGGAATGAACGGAAATTTATACGGAAAAAGAAGATTGGTTGGAGTCCTTGGGGGAAGCGTGCCAATCTTGAAGGGAAGAGTGAAGTACGGGAAGAAAAAAATTGAGAGAGGGAGCATTCTGTGTCTGACTTCTGTATGGTGTGGTCAAAGGGGAGGTCGTGAGTGCGGGTTGAAGTGGAGGTAACCGAATTTGGTAATGTAGGCCCTTGTAGAGTGAATGAGCCAGTTATGTACACCTGTGAATATATCGTCTATACAAGAAGGTGCCTCATGTCAAGAGTGCCGCCCTTTACACAAACACATGTCAAGAGTGCGGTTGCCAGTAGAGGGACCGCGTGTGTCGGTTGACTAAATTTGGTCTCTTCAAATTGTGCTTATTAATATTGTACCAATGGATTATTTTGGATTTCACTTGGATCTACAGGTTTCTATTTGTGATGGTGAGTCTATCCATGTCATTTTTACGGCAAACGTCTAAGGCGTCGCGGATTTCTGAGCGTTTTTAATTTATGCTTTGTCTTGCTCTACTAACGAACGTTCACAATGGATACGCCATATAAGTCTAATTGTTGATTATTGTCTATTGGTTTTCGATTTGTTATCTTAATTGTCTCCCTACAATTATAGTTGAATTTAGTGTTTATAGCCTGCATTATTTTATTTTAAAAGAAGTTAAATTCTGATAGTTTTGCTATCTCTGCTTCTTCTCCGACCTGCTGAAATGCCTTCGGTTACTATGTCAGGTTACGTGGTACACGTTGCCACTCCCCTATTGGCCTTTTCCTTTGTAAGGTGGACACAGCTGCTCCCAACGATTAATTGCATTTCTAAATCAACATTCTTTATTATTATTACTCTGGTTATTAATCATTGTTTATGACGGCACAGTATTTATTAATGATTTTTTTGATATGTAAATTTAATTCTTGATCACGTGGTCCTTATAGCTATATATTCTGCTGAAGTTGATATTGTGATTTTCGTATCCTGTTAATTGACTATGACGTCACCATGTGTCATGTGCCACTGTCGAACATCCTCTGCAAATTCTTCCCCTGCCTGTCTTGCTCCCTGGTGGCAATAGTTGGAATTACAATTTTTGGTCGATTGTGATTTTCTTCAGTAGACCCGTTTCAGGAGATTGCCTATTATATCAGTAGACCGTTCTCAGCACATTGATACATCCAGAACCACAGACAACGCGTATCCGACATGAGTTCCCGCGAGGAATCTAGCTCCGCCGCTGGTGAGGACTCGGATCCAACTAACGTCCTCCCCCTTAAGGCAAACAGCCGATCTCGGAAAAAGAAGAGTAAAAGGAGATCCAGGGTCCGTCCACTTTGCTCCACTAATAATCCTTCCCCAGTTGATGATAATGGCAGATCATCCTCTGTTGATTCTGAACGATCAATTGCCGCTAAACTTGACTTAAGCATCTCTACTCCAGTTGCTGCTGCCATCTTGGAATCGCTTGCCCACCCTTCTCCTGCTCCCCCTTCTGGACAACCAGTTCTACCTTCATCCGTCCAACTAGCTGCCCATGTTTCTCCTAGTCCAGCTCATCCTGCAGCCTCTTCCTCTGCTTCTTCGAATCTGGCTCCCTCAGCTCCATCACGCACATCAGTTTCAAAAACTACTCTGTCACTCTCTGACCTTGAGCGTACTGTTGCATCAGGGCTCCCATCCTCGAACCTCTGCCCCTGTTGTCGCTGCTTCTGCTGACTCCTCTTCCCTTCATCAAGTAATATCTACCTGCATAAATATCTACTGGCATGCCTAAACCACGACAATAACAGATTTACTAGGTCGGCAGCAAATACTGTGCAGGAGCTGTGGGCCAAACGAAGACTATCTCCACAGCACTCCTGATTGATAATGAAAAATTGCGGGCAGTTAATGAACAGCTCAGGTCCCAGACAAGCATCCTTGAAAGAGTGCTTGTTATGTTATCTTATCCAAGCTCCCTCCAACCGCAACTCATCCTGCACTGGAAGCCCCTCACAGAATAAAGAACTACCACTCAGATCCTATGCCTCGCAGCCAAGACGGCATCTGCTACACCATCTCAAAGACTGTCCCACCTCCCACAGCTAGCCAAAGCATACACCCAAAAACCTCAGCATATTCTCCTGATCCGTGCATCTGAACAGTCAGAACTGAAGTCTAGTGGAGAGGTGAGAGATATAGTACAGAATAAGCTAAAGAACGACTTAAAGACAGTTAAGATCAAGCAATTGAGATCAATTAGGAACCGGGGTGTTCTTCTTGAAACAACAACCAAGGAGGATCTGGACAACATCGCAGCTGCCAGCCCATTTCACTCTGCTGGAATCACTGTGAATCCCCCCCCCTCCAAGCGCACCAAACCATCTATACTGGTGTATGATCTTCCCACAAGTGTTAACAAAGATGAGATCCTTGAGTACTTGTTCTACAAAAATCTTGCTGACCATGCGTCACCCTTGAAGAAATAAAAGAGGATACCAACCTCAGATTCACAAACAAAGCTAATTCCAGTTGTGCAGCGCACCACATCACACTATCACCTTCAGAATAATCATGTCATTTGACAGGATCTTTCTTGGGTGTAGTTCTCACAAGTTCTGCCCATTCATCGTGGTGACTAAACGCTTTTTGTGTCTTGGATATGGACATACATCCCCTCACTGTACGCACTCATGCCCTACGTGTGGACACCTGTGTCAGTAGTGGCCATGTCCATGCAGAATGTCCAATCAAGGATGAGAATCCTAGCTGCGTGAACTGCAAGAGAAGACGTCGTGAATTTGGGCAATCGGTGCGGGATGTAGCCTGTCCTGAATACCAGCAAGCATTAGAACAAGTAAGACTAAGGATCGCCAACGAATAACCCCCAAACTCTTCAACCACAGCCACTAGCTCTACAGGGCAGTTCCTCCTCCTTCCAATCCACAAATCCACAATCTCACCAGCAATAGCCATAGTGTCAAACTTAAAGTCATGCAAATCCCGCACTGCCGCTGATGAGATCCAACGTGCAGCGGAGGAGCACTCTATTGATATAATATCAATCCAAGTACCCTATGCCTCCAAGATGAAATTTGGTAACTCATTTAAAGTCACGGGATTCTCCATCCACACTCGGGAAATTTAGCCTACCCTCGATGACCCAAAGACCTGTATTGTGATCCTCAACAGCCAGTTGGATGTCCTAGTAATCAACGGCCTTTGCAATAATTATGCAACCTGTGTTCAAATTACCCATGCCTCATCTATGTTTTATATAATTTCACTCTACTGTCCACCTTCCAAGGACATAGAAGAATATCTCAACTACCTTGAGTTTGCTTTGGACTTTTTGGTTTCTAAATCAATACTTATAACCTCGGATGTCAATGCAAAATCCAAATTCTGCTACAGCTCTTCCTCAGATCTTCATGGGCTTCTCTTGGAGGACCTCATTCTCACCCGCAATCTGGCAGTCCACAATCAACCCAAACAACTCTCCACATACTGCAGTTCTACTGTACAATCTAACATAGATATTACTATCACCACCAGTGACCTGAGGTCCCAGATCACTGACTGGACCACTGTCCCTGAGCGGACACTGAGTGATCATAGGGTCATCCTATTTCATGTTGCTCCTTTCAGTTCCATCCGTCCCTGTCATTCCAGAATTCCTGAATTTGTCCTTTTCTCCACAAAATCAATTGACTGGGCAGCCTTCGATGGATCAATTGAGCATGATTTCCCACTTTCCATGCTAGACCACCTTGACACTGCTTTGGCCACAGAACTATGTGATCTCGTTCAGCAATCCATAACTAAAGCCTCATACATATCAGCCGAGGAGACATTCACTCCCAGGATCTGCTCTTGGTGGACAGTGGAACTCAGTAAACTTCGTAAAGATGTCCATCACGCCCGTAAACAGAACCAGCGGCATCGTGGATGGCCTCCTCCAGATGTTGCCTGACTCTATAATGACTACATCACTAAAAATAATCAGTACACAAAAGCAATAGCAAACAGGAAAAAAGAAACGTGGACCAACTTTGTTAAGGACTCTGGCAATGCAAATCCCTGGGGACTTTTCTACAAAATTACAAGGGGGAAGACTTTCACCTCAGACATCTAAGGGTCTGTGGTCGTAGGAACGAATGAATCAATTAATTGGCACGACTCGGACAATCTCATTCTGTACAATCTTTTCCAAATTGATGACCCCTTGGAAGACCTTCCCGAACATGCTGATCTTCGAGCAAAAAATGCTAATTGCTGTTCTCAGTCCTTAGCTGACCCCTTTACCGTGCTGGAGCTGGATGCAATACTGAAAAAAATCAATCCCAGGAAATGTCCGGGCATGGACCTTATTGAATATGTCGTCATCCTCAGGTTCTACAAATTAAGACCATCACACCGTTTGCTGCTGTTTAACAAGTGTCTACAAGACAGCCAGTTCCCTAAGTGTTGGAAAGAGGCTCCATTGCTGCTGCTCATTAAAAAACCAAATAAGCCTTGAACTGAACCACGGTCCTTCAGGCCTATTGCACTACCAAGTTACAATGGGTAGGAATACTACAAAGCAGTATTCCTACCCATTGTAACTTAAGCTGCCGGTGTGTGGTTCCACCATGCATTTATTATAAAAATGAGAAACAAACTGAACTCATTCAAAGAGGAATGGTCCTGGCCACCCACAGTATCTGCAGGACTGTCTCCACGGTAGCTATTCAGGTAATTGCTGGAAATCTCCCGCTTGATTTGTTTACAATCTTCCGTGGCTCTGCTTCAGAATCAAAAAAAAAATACCAACCTGTATTCTGGATATTGAGCTTAATCTCACTGCAGTTGATAAGTGTGAAAAATCAAGATGTTACAGTGAACTGGTGAACATCTGGAAAACCAGGTGGAATATGTCACCACAAGGCACAGTAACCAAAAGAGTCCTCCCCGAGGTTAAGTTTGCGATGACCCAAACCGCAAGATCCTGGTTCTCTGAGCCCTGAAACGTCCTTCTTTGTGACCGGCCACGGCCCCCTGAATGAAAAGCTGTACCAACTGGGGCTTCTCGCTACCGACCTATGCTTTTGTGGAGGCAAGGAAAACTGGTACCACCTTCTTTTTCACTGTGACTTGTACGAGGATCTCAGAGATCAACTTCGGAGAGACATTCTGAACTTCTCCCCAACCTATGTGGATTAACTAATCCAGAAAATCTTTCCTCTCTGCAGGCCTTTGCATCTGGAATTTTTATCGGGCGAAACACTTTGTATGCCAATGCCGACCAGAACCAGACAAACAATTCCACAGCCTAGATTTGACACCTGTGAAGGGGAGACTAAATTCAAATTTTTATTTTTTATTATTATTTTTTATTTTTTATTTATTTTTTTTTTATTTTTTTTTATTATTTTTATTTTATTATTAATATAATTATTATCGTTTTTTTTTTGCTAAATTTGCCATACTATCAATTTTTATTTTATTTTTATTTTTCATACATAAATATATTACTTTATTATTATAATATATTACAATGTATTACCTTTATTATTATATATTACCTGCACGCACCACTAGCTTTTTTATTATGATTATTATTTTTTTATTTATTATTTATTTTTTTTTATTTTACAACCTGCGCCAACGGTAGTTTTTCTTTTTTTTTTTTTTTTTTCTCCTCTCGTCCCTCTGGAACGGGCCCCAAGAGATTCCTGGCCCACCTGCTGACAACACCAGGTGGGTCAAAGTCTCTTTAGAGACGGTACGTGTTTTACTGGGACTAGCCCACTTTCCCGTGGTGTGGACGAGTAAACAGAATCATTTGTCCAGGTGACTGATGCTTCTGGGTAGCCAAGCGGCCAGAACGAACAACAGAACACACACATAATACACACAAACCTACGTCACACACATATCTGGCCCGTTTGTTGTTCTTCACAGAGATAAGAGGCGGAGTTGAACAAACATTTTAGGTGTCGCTCTTACATATACACATGTCCACAGGTCAAGAGTTCCCCAGCCGTCAACCCAAACCTGTCAGCCTCGAAAGAAAACCGGACTGCCACCAGCAGTGAACGCATATCAGCCTCGAAGGAAAACTAGAGCCCAGAAATGGAGTAAGCCTGTCAGCCACGTAGGAAGCCTGAACTCAAGAAAATTGGAAGTAGCGGAGATATCGGAATGTAAGTCTGTTCCTTGTTTCTTTATTGATTTCTGAACTCAAGGACTCATAACATAGCTATGTAAGCTATTGAGTGATAGTCCTTGGAAAAGAAAGGAACATTCCTGTTGTTAATGATATGAATAAATGTAAGGGTGGTTCAGGAGTAGTAAAGGGAAAGTAATAATATAAAGGAAGTAGCAAAGAAATTATATTTATAAGGGTAGCACTGTAAGGATAGGTTAATCTATTTCATTAAATTAGGCCAAGTGCCAACCATGGTAACATATCATACGTGCTGCAAAGAGAAATAAATCTTTTTAATAGATAAACCTCATGAGTAAAGAAGGATGACTAAGGTGATAACTAGGGTGTCTAAGATATTAATTAAAGCAGAATGGGTGACCTATAAGGAATGTTATTGAGATAAGAGGGTACCAGATGTAATACGTATTATGTGTTAGAGGCTAGAAACGAAGATTCTAAACGAGTAATAAGAGCTGAAATAAATATTATTTCAACTCCTTTACTACCTACGGTAGTAAACGAGTTGAGTAAGATGATAACTAGAGAGAAACCCTGATAAATGATAACTAGAGAGAAAACCTCTAAAAGCAAACTTATACAACACCACCATAAAAATGTCAACACTTCCTATTTCACCTGCCCATTCCCTCTAACAGTTAATGTAGTTCTTCCCTGAATTTATTCAAGCTACAATCTCTAAAATACATGATAGAAGTTTACTTAAACAATCAACCGCCGCCTTGCTGAAGGCAAATTTCCGCACATCCGACCTGACCTGCAACCATCCTATCGCAATTTGAATTTATGCCCCCCATCATGTGCGTAGTCTGAGCAAGAGGAAAGATTCCAATGCACTGAGCTCGCTAAATCCGTTAAAGGCCTTAAACCTCTCAATCAGCCCGCTTCTCCCCTAATCTTAGACGCAGCAATTTACAAAATTACTGCCACTAGAGATTAAGCGTCTGAAGCCTTTCCCGGTAAGAGCACACTTTTCTCGGCTCACCATTCTCGTTGCTCTTCAGTGCACCTGTTCCAATACATTCACGATCTTCCTAAAATGATGCTTTTACACCCGCATGCAGTACTCAGAATGTATCCTAAACATTGCCTTATTCAATGAATATAATCACCTCATTTTCCCTAATCGTAAAATTCTCTGTATCATTAACACACTAGAGCTGCCTCCTAACTGTCTGCCTGCACCGTCCAGAGAAAGAACTAAATGTCTGACTGCACAATTCACTCCCCTTCAGGATCTTTCTCATTTTCACTACCCTGAGAGCAGTCCTACAGAGTTAATACATTAATATGGAATTGCTGCTTTCCATATGAACTACAACACTGTATTTGCCAATATTAAACTTCAATTGCTACTTCTCAGCTCATCTGCCTAATTTGTCTAGATCTTGCTACAATGCTGATTATTGAGATTAGCTACTGTGTTGGCCTTAGTATTATCGGCAAACTTGGATATTAAGGCTGCTACGCCTTCATCAATATCACTAAAAAATATGCTAGCAGTCAACCTGGGGAACTCCACTAACAACGTTAGGCCAAGAAGAGCAATGCCCACTGATAACCACTCTGTCTTCTACCATTCAATCATCCCTTTTCCATAACAGCAACTTGCCCTTAATTCCAAAAGGCTCCAATTTTTACAACAGTCTTTTATATACAAGAATATTATTATAAACCTTAAAAATCTTTGCCCCTACACAGCAGTTATCTAGTTGGGCATGTACAATGCCCTACCATTAATGTCCGATACCAACCCCTCCACGGATGGGGAAACAGGTCCTGTGCATGCAACACGTCACAAAACCTACTATAAATATGTAACACTCGTCTTCGCACAGACAATTGCATAAGTGTGCAAGCAAGATGACACGTTCAACAGAATTACCCCAACAGTTCAGCAGAATTGATCACCTCAACAAATGCTGGACGCCGATTAACAGAGCGTAAGAAGTGCGAATCCTGGACTGTAGAGCAGTGGAAAACAGTGCTATGGACAGATGAGTACAGGTTCGCACTCTACCAATCTGATGGCCGTTCTTGTGTATGGAGGACAACAGTTCCTTCCTGATGGTATCCTCCCTACAATTCACTTTGCAGTGTCATGGTTTGGGTCTCCTTTCATGGTTTAGCTTGGGCTCATTTGTCGTTATCGACAAAACCATTAATGCTGTGCATTACCAGGACAGCCTGGATAATTATGCACTTGCAAAATTATGGCAATACTTCGGAGAAGGTCCATACCTGTATCAGCAAGACAACGCCCCATGCCATATTGCTCAGGTCGTAACAGAGTGGAGTTTGAGGACATGGGTATGGAAATGTTAGATTGGCCAACCCAGAGTGCTGATCTGAACCCAGAGGCGGACTGGCTATAAGCTTTACTGGTTTCGCTTTCATAGTTTGGCTTGGGCCCATTTGTGGTTATCAACAAAACGGTTAATGAGCGCACCTGGACAATTATGTATTTCCAACATTATGGCAATACTTTGGAGAAGATCCATACCTGTATGGGCAAGACAACGGGCCGTGCCATACTGCTCAGGTCCTAACAGAGTGGTTTGAGACATGAGTGTGAAAAGGTTGGATTGGCCAGCCCAAAGTATTGCTCTGAACGCAGAGGCTGACTTGCCTCTGGGAAACACCGGGGACCGGACCCAATGGAGGCCAGTGTGATTTTGGCCATAAACTCTAGTATGAGGACGCTACAAGTTTTCCCTTGTAAGAATTTTTTACCCAGTCCGCCTCTGTCTGATCCTTATCTAGCAACTTTGGGATGTATTGGATCGTCGAGTACGTGCGGATAGAGGTCGCCCAAAGAACAAGGCGAGGTTGTGGCTGCGTTAAAGGCCGAGTGGAGAAACATATCACCTAACACTATAAAAAGCTGGTTGAGAGTATGCTACGAAGATTAAAGGCCGTCATAAAAGCAAAAGGTTTCAGTACAAAATATTAAAAGGCAAAATAAAAGTTCTTTTTTGTCTAAAGGCAGGTGTCCTGACATTAATGGTAGGAGAGTGTATATTCTAAATCATTATCTTGCTGATTGCCTTGTACGTTGAATTATATTCTCCGTGTCACTCATTGGGTTGTTGGCCTTGTGAGTATTCTTTTGCAAGGCTTGAACCGCTTATCTATTGTACAATTGAAGGAGTACTTTTAGGACTTTTTTTTCTCATATATGTAATTTTTTCTTTTGTTAACAGATTTATCCTTATTGGTTTCAATCTGTTATAGTCATACGTATATTTAACAGTGGAGACCATTTTTTATTGATTCACTGCTGACCAGCTTTATTAGTCCAATTTACCGATTAATCTTTTGGCTTTGTGGCTTTCGAAAGGATGCAGTCCCCGACATGGCCGGTCGACTCAATCCTCTCCAGATTCTATGACTTACTCCCTTGGCAATGGATTTCGTGATCTCCAGTCGCAACTGTTTTCTCTCAATATACACTTCATGTAACTTAAGCTATAATTTAACAAAAAAGCAACCAGTTGTTTACGTAGGGACTCAGATATTGCGGTTTTATTTGTAAAGAAATAACTGATTTTCAGTTGTTTAATTTGCTTTTCTTTCTCTTTGTCAAGTTCTTGTAACAGGAATTACATCTTCGATAAATCTACACGAAGTCACACGCTTCCAAAAGACTCCTTTTTCATGTACATGAAGCAGGAATCTTTGTACGAATTTTTATCGTGATCCGAAAAGTTAATAATAGTAAGAAGGGTATTAATATAACTGAATAAAGGGCAGGATTTTTAAATTATTTTTGAAAATATTTAAATAATTGAAAGCAACATTAATGTTCCAATGAAATTTATAAGAAATTTTGAGCAATTCTCAATAAATGCCAAAAACTCAACTGATTTAAAATTAAAGTGGCCAAATGTGAGCTATCGGAGATCGTGATGTACACGTGCTATGATAAATTATGAAAAATTAATGAAACGACGAACAATTGATTGACGAACAGCGACGACCCTCTGCATTACTGACAACTTGATCACATTTCTTATATCTGGATTCTTGGATTTTATGGTAATCTCATTTTACTTTGACGTATGATTTCTGTAGGATATATATAAATTTTTTCCATTATTTATATTAAGATTACTCCAAAATGATATTTGAAAGTAAAACTGTTTGTTAAATTTATGTAATTTTATATATTACTCACAACATCTAGCGCAATCCGACAATAAATCAGCCTCGTAGACATCACAAAATACCAAACTGAAGAGGACTGAAAATGAAAGTAACTTCAACATCTTCGCTTCAGATGTCAGGAATCTTTCTCTCAATATGGTTGCTTCTTTAGAGAAATGAAAGTCTAATGGACTAATAAACAGGCTGCCTTAATTCTGGAAAAAAAATGATAATTACGGTAACATATGATTAAATCATTTTTTTAAAAATAGTTCATACATTAGCAAAGACTATTCTTCAGAATAAGCACTGTAGCTTAAGCACATAAAGTTTTAATATATCCTGTTTCCAGAGTACCTGTGGGTTCCATAGTTAATCGGTCTCTGCCGACGGTAGTTGTATTGATTTTTATGTGAAAATCCGATTTTTATTTTGTACTGGGGTCACTATGGTTATAGTACTTCGTGGCTTTAGCTGTTCTGGCAGCACGTGTTATAAATAATGCGATGATGCTAATGGTAAAATGGCTAGTTGAGCTTAATGATAAATAATCTGAGAGAATAATCCTTAGGGGAATTGGGCATGTTCGGGTCGCCACTGATTCCGTATAATTTTTAGGAGTGGTAATGGAAGAAACCTAACATATAAGGAACAAATCCAGCAACTGCGTTCAAGAGCATTACGGGTTTTCTGCGGTATGCAACCTGAACTCTGTAGAGCGCACAACAAGGAATAGGTCAGAAAATTTCTCCTCTACTATTTTAGCTCTGTCATCAGTTATGGTATTGAAGTTTGGTCTGTTGCTCCTACGTCCAGTCTAAAGACGCTCTGAGGTTTGGAATTCAGGGGCCTAAAGTGGGCCAACAATTGGGCTCACCTACCCTATACAACATCAAAATCACAGCTCTGCATAAATCTCAGATGCACCCCAGCCCAGCACCTGGCATATGCTAGGAAACTCACAATGGTGCTTAATCTGTGCTCCGCTGCTCTCGACTTCGTTAATATCTGGGAAATTCTAGGCTGCAAAATCCCTGGTAGAGCTCTCAGAAACCGTCGAGTGCTCTGTTCTAACCTGCAGAAGCTCTCGACCTTCAAATTGCACTTTCCAAACAGCATCATCGGCGCGCTGAACTCCGAAAACATTGATTTTGATGTGTGGTCCAGAGATTCTGCCTACATAAGAGAAAAGTGCAAATCCATAGTCATGTGCATTCAGTATTCTTGAAATAAATTGTCTTCAGAATAACTCCCAGTGAAAGTTTCGGGACAGCCTCAATGTGTTGCAGCTTGTACAGTATATAATAACTGTAAAAAATCTATATAATGCAATATAAGCTTGTATAATCAATCTATTATAATAACCATAAAATCTATTTAATCCAATATTAGCTGTGTATATTACACTGTCTATATATTTTATGTATTTGCTGTGTACTCACGTAGTTTTAATATACTGAACGTAATGTGTCCAGTTAATTGTAAAATTCCTCTGGTTACCTGTAGCGGGAGTCGTGTCCTAAATTATTATTATTATTATTATTATTATTGTTATTCGATTTGAACATGCGTATGGACAATTATGGATTTGAACATACCTTATTTGGAACAATAAGGCAACAAAGGATGGAGGGAGACATAACAGTAAGCCCCTGCTTAGATCATCTTATAACAAATATAAAGTTGAAGTATGCAAATTCCTACAATTACTACTAAATCAACTTTCAGATCATAAAACATGCATACTAATAACAGATATGTACTCAAAACAAAACCCACTTGAACATAAAAAATTAACATGTGTTGGGAAGAACAAATATTTATCAACAGGCAAGCTGAAACACAACACAGAAAACATGTTAAGACAAGAGCAAGTATCTTACTCAACTAATGTAAATGTCTTTTCAAATAAAATAATACAAATGATAAACAATTCGAGGATTAATACGGAGAGAAAAATAAATCTCTCAGCTTGCAACAGAAATTCTAGGAGTAGCAGGATCAAGCTTAAGAAACCTTGGATGACAAGAAAAATAGGAGAATTAATAGTACAAAGGATTAAATATTTCAGGCAGTATAGAAATTGTCCATCAAAGATTGAACACAATCACAATTATAAAATACTCAGAAATAAATTGACAGGTATGATACGAAAACAAAAAAAACACTTTTATTACCATCAACTTTTTATGGATAAGCAGATAACACAAAAGGAAAAATGGAACGTTATAAATAACCTAACTACTAGGAAGAAAAAAACAAGGGAAAACCAAATTAAAACATTATTGGAACAGATAGATGGTACAAACAAACAATATGAGGCTGCAAATAGGTTTGCCAAGGCTGTATCAGATCTCAACAGATATAATTTACATTATTGCCAAGCTTCCTTTACTAAACAAGATAATCTTCCTCATGGAGTAAATACTTGTGTAGTCTTAACTCCAAAATATACTGAGATTCTTAAGATAATAGAACAGTTAAAGAACAATAAATATTATGGACTGGACAGTATTAAAGTAACCGAAGTAAAAAGAAACAAAGAGCAGTTCTCTGTTCGTTCTTTTGTTGGAGCTTATAGCACGAATATTAGGGTCGGGAAGCTATCCTATAAATTTACTTTCATTTAAGATAATTCCTACCTATAAAAAGAGACCACCTGATGACCTTTGCAATTACAGACCAATAACAATACATTCAGTTATTAATAAGATAATAGAAAAGTGTATATTTTCCTATATAAGCAAATACTTACATCAATATGGGCTGTTAAACAACTCTCTATTTTCAAATCAGAAGGGTACGAGCACACAGACATTATTAGAGACTTAATAGACTCTTTAAACTTACATTTAAACAACAACAACTTCATAATGATCTTATTTATAGATTTGACCAAAGCATATGACTTAATTGATATCCCAATCTTGAAACAGAAATTAGAGAAATATGGTATTAGAAGAAGAATCAATCAACTCTTAGCAAGTTATTTAACCAAAAGAAAAATAAAAGTTGAAATAGAAAATGCAAAGGGAAAATCTTATAATGTAAAGAAAGGAGTACCTCAGGGCACTCATGCAGGCTAATCATGTTCAACATCTTTATAAATGATATATTCGAAGTAATAAAGAATTCCTTTATAAAGATTTATGCAGATGATATAATCTTATATACACTTGGAAAGAACCTGGCAAAAATGGCAAAAGATTTGTAGCAGAATTAGCACTCAGCTTTGAAAAGACAAAACTTTTGGTAATTAAATCTCCTCATCAAATCTTGGACATTCATTCCTCTGTTAAATTACATAAACATGAATGCCTACATGAACAGAATTTCCAGAATTGCAAATGTCTAACTGTGGAAGAAGTTTCAAATCATTGTTACCTTGGGTTATGGATTGAGTACAGTCTAAGTTGGGCAATGCATATAACAAATCTGTACAAAAAAAATGAGATTTTTTGTGTACTTTGTTTACTACATTAAGAATAAGTTAAATCTTAGAACAAAAGTTACCTTATATTATGCATTAGTGGACTCCCAACTCAATTATTTAGTAAATGAGCAAATATAACTGAAATAAGGGTAATAAACAGCTTAATTAACAGGAGTTTGAAACATTTAATGTGGACAAACTCTTGGAATGACCTGAATAAGAGAAGGCAATTTTTGTTAAAATACAAAATACTGTATCCAGTTGAAAAACTGAAGTTAAATTTATTCTTGAAAAATCTTAACACTATTTTTGAAGAGTTGAATCTGCAAAGGAATTTCTTATATAATTTAAGTAACCCAAAAGCAATTACTTTGCCTCACCCTAGGGTACTAAACAGATTTGGAGATAGGCACACAATGAATATAATAAATAACTTGCTGGCTAGTGTTGATTCAGGAGAAGTTATCCCATCTCCAAATTAAAATTTCTAATAAGAAAATTCTTGATACTCAATGATACAGTGCATTAAAATTGCGATACAGATAAATTACTATCTCTGTTTACAGCGTAGAATGTATTATGAGTAGCGACATCATTATTTTTTTCTGGTAGTAAAAGAATTTGTATAAAAAACTGTTGTAAATGAAGAATTTCAACTTGTTGTCAAGAAATTCACTTTTTTTAACAAGTTCATTTATTGTAAACTAGATAGTAAGAATCAGAGCTGTAATACTCAATATGTTCTACGTTGATAATAATATTAGTAAATTAATAAGAGGAGTATACCTCAATATAGTACGTGGAACACTTCCGTATGATACCCTCCAGAAATTAAAACGGAAAAAACGAAAAAATCGACAACTTACCGATACATTAAAGTAAAATATAAATAATTAAAGTATAATATAAATAATTAATTATTTATATTTTACTTTAATGTATCGGTAAGTTGTCGATTTTTTCGTTTTTTCCGTTTTAATTTCTGGAGGGTATCATACGGAAGTGTTCCACGTACTATATTGAGGTATACTCCTCTTATTAATTTACTAAATTTATTGTAAACATATTCTCTTGATAAATAAATTGTACTGTATTGATATTGTTATTATATAGAAAATAGAGAATTTAAAATAAATCATAACATTTCCTATCACGTCTCAGTGTTAAGATATAGACAGAAAACTGGATTTTGTACAAATATATCATTGCTGTTTGAAATACAATTTTTAAACTTATTAATTTTTGGTTGGTTTTGTTTATTGGGCTAAAAGTTAAGCAAGTACAACATTACTGTTATTGCAATATATAGTATTTTTTTTCACTTTGATGAACTTTTCCACACAAGTCAGTATTTTTATTAATTTTATTACACCATTCAACTGTTCCATTTATAGTGTATGATAAACTAGGCTACAAGAATTCCCCTTCTGTTCACATTTCCCAGTTGCTTTTACTGTTTTTAGGTTAATGATTAATGAATTGTTAAAATGGAGAAGACAAAGCACAGAACTTGCTTCAATCACTCAGACAACGTCTGCTATGTTTGTAGATACTTAACCATAAAAACTCAGAGGAAGAAAATATACAATGTCACAAAAGTTGCATATCCATTGTACTTCGGCTGCAAGTTCAGTGACCAAGAAAATAATCGGCTCCATATACCTGTTGGATTACTTGTACAACGAACATAATGTTGAGGTTATAAGGAAAGCTGAGAGCACTTTTTGCTGTCCCTATGGTGTGGCGCAAACCCAAGAATCATTTCAACGACTGCTATTTGAAATGCATGACAAAAATAAAAGGTATTTCCAAAACGGCAAGGACTGTTCAAATAACCTAATATCCCATCAGCAAATAGGCCAGTGCCACACGGTAAAGAACTGCCAGTACTTTTGCCACCAAAATCTTCAGTAATTCGAAGTAGTGATGAAGGTACAGAACACATTCTTTGTAAGGCTCTCTATTATCCGTAGCCAAACGAAAAATTGTGCCTTCCCGCACGAGATTGTCGAACATTCCCTGCCCGTACTAGTTAAAAACCTTACAATAGTAGCCCGGGCCCTCCCACGGTCTCTTAGGCCTCCTTCATCACGGCGAACCTGGCAGTACGATAGTTCCCCCACTATCTGTTATTATGTGAAACTTCCCTTAACCTGTGTAAAAGGAAGATTTCTTCTTGTGGACTGACAGACTTGGATCCCAGCCAGAAATGCTTGGCTTGTAGCCGTGAAGGGTATTATGTACGGCATGTGCGTTATGTATACAATAAAGAGTTCTTCTTCTTCTTCTAAATATCATACTCTGTTTTAACTTAAGTTGACACGACTGAGAAAGATGCTAAGTCTCCTCGCAAAAAAATGGCATAATGTATTAATACGCCTACTTCCATCTACACCATATCACCATCTGGTTTTTTTCCAATAAAACAAAAATAGAAATTTAAAAATATGTATCAATATTTTTAACTGATTCATTTATTCATATTTATGTACGTATTCATAATATTTTGCTTAACACTACTTCTGCCGACCAAGCTAGCCGGGTGGGTAAAGTGCCTCCCTAGCAACCCAAAGGTCGCGGGTCCGAATCCCGCTTCAGGCTTGGATCAAAGTACTGCAAAAAACCTTGGGAGATGCATTATGGCCACAGAAGCTGATGCACAAAGAAAAAAAAAAAAACTATTTGGAACGGTTTCCAAAGTTTATTTCTGAGAAACAGAGATTTTTTAGATTCCAATGTTGGCCGTAAACCTTCACATGTTGTCATCCATATTAAAAAATGCTCTGTCTTGGACACAAAAAAAATGCAATCGGTCACTAGAGTTTACACAGGAGGGAAATATGGTAATAGGATGGCAGAAAAAGTACGCCTGTTGAACCACCTGCTGCAGGAGTGGCAAAACTGGTGGACCTATACCGCCAAAGGAGAGATCACCAGCAAGTTTTTTTCCACAGACAAACAGAGTATACCTGAAATCACCATCATGGTTCTTCCCTGGACTTCATACAACGTAATTAATAACAGGGCATGGCCCCTTCAATGGTTTTCTGTGAGTCTGAAGCTCGCTGGTTCAGACTCACAGAAAACCCACACTGTACTTGTGAAGAGATAGAAGACTGGAACCATCTTCTGTTTGAGTGTCCCATCTACAAAGACTTAAGATGTATTCTGATTACAAAAATGAGATATCTTCCAAGAGATCAAGAATTTCTCCTCCTTGAAACGGAAGAATATTACAAAGCACTATCACTATTCCCCCAAGACCTCTTCGCGAGAAGAAGAGCGCAAATTGCCATGCACTGAGTAAAAGAGAAAATGCCACCCGACTATGGCCAAAGACAAAGCATATCACCAACCAGGACTTCTCCTCCTTCAAACAGAAAAAGATTATAACCGAAAACCTGATGACCAGTTGCAAGCACAACTTCAACAAACTGAATTGCAACGACGGGACTTGTCCCAGGAATGACCCACAACTCTAGAAGTTAATGTGTCTTTAGAAGAACTAGAACTTAAATAGAAGACCTACCATGGACTTGACTCTACCTCTACTAGACTTGACCATGGACTGACTCTACTACACTTGACCTCATTGCAGTTCTGCTGCCAACGCCACAGCAGGTCCTGTACCGTTCCACGGTACATTCCTTCTACTTCCCTGGGGAGGGAAGGAGATGGTTTCACTCTCTCTTCCCCTCCTCGCCCTCCTTTTCCTCCTGGTGGAACATGGGCCTGCCCCACTGAACACAGGGGTCACCTCCTCTATCGATCCCTTATTTCCTATTTCCTCTCCCCAGCCTTCATTTTCTCTCCCGTACTCTGTTCAATTTCAGAGTGTAACACCCACACAGTCTAAATTTGAATTTAAAATTTTTACCTAGGGTCGCCTCACTTATTGACTCCATACTTCTGACTCCCCCCCCCCCCCCCGTGTCTTCAGTCTCCTCGCCTACTCTGCCTAAAAACCAGCGAACGCCCCACACAATATCAAAATTTTAAAAAAATTTCAAAATTCCAAATGCATACAAAAATTCCTCTCGGCCTAACGTTTCAGCGACTACTTCCTAATACCATTAAATTATTATTTTTTTTTAGGCCCTAGCCACTGAAATCTCAGGAAATTAGGTGGCAGAACCTGCCAGAGTGAAAACATAAAATTACTTGGTACCAGATCTGTCTCCAGGAGGCATAATATGGACACCCCAGGGGTCTAGCGGCTAAATGGCCAGATAAACAACGATACACAACATTAAACCCACAAAATCCATACACTTTTAAATCTCTGCCCTTCCCAGTGAATACAATGAAAGCAACGCCGAGATGGGGTAAACCCCTGGTGCCCTTAGACAAGAATACACTATACTAACACAAACAATATATCAGAGCAATATACACTAACAATACAATACCAGAGCAACTCGCAACGATAAATCTGTCTAAAAAACTCAATTTCGACTTAACTTTAGTGAAAATTTAGTATTAAGCAACCCAGTAATTTTTCAAATAGGCGAAAGCATCAGTTTAATTATTAAACATAATAATAATTTTAAGGATAAAAATCTATTTGAAAAGGAAAAAACATTTTTTTTTTTTAAAAGAAGGGAACTGCAACATACGTGTTAGCCTTTCTCTCTAAGCTAATAGGCTTTCCGAAAATCGAGACTTCTGAGCTATAGACAAACTACAGAACTTACTTTCCTATACTGCGGTTCATTCTAGGAACATGCAGGAACCGACACAATATATAAAGCATCATTTTATGTAACACAACTCAAATCAAGCATAACTTTATGTAAATCTTTCATATCAAAATGACACACCCTTTTGTGAAATTTATACTGAATATTCAGAACAGACTCATCAGATCAGATTGCTTCCGATGTGTCAAAGAAACAGCACACATTCTGAATACGAAAGCATCTCTATGCACGTCATATACGCGTTTGGAAATTATAATTCGTCGTTTACCGATACGATATTACATAATGAATGTTTTTAAACCTTGGACCAGTTCTGATTGCATGAAATCTGCATTCATTTCATAAATATTCAGTGCTTTTAAGGCCGACCGGGCTAGCTAGGTGGGTAAAATACCTGCCTATAGAAACCCAAAGTTCGCGGGTTCGAATCCCGCTTTGGGCTTGGATCAGAGTAAAATGCAAAAACTTTCGAAGAGGTGTATTATGGCCACAGAAGCGTTTGCGCTAAAAAAAAAAAAAAGTTTTGAATATGGCTAAGTCAATGTGGCAGCTTTGAGGTGTAATACTTTTCTATTTAAACTGGCCTCTCGTCTCCTTATGACGTTAGGCAACATTTTTTAACCTTTTTCAGACACCCACCACTTTTATATCGGATGTAGAGGCCATAGACCAAAACATAATCATGAAAACTATACGTGTAAATATATAAATAACTAATTTTTATATACAATGGTATGTACTCACATTTAGCAAATGTTGTACACGTTAGGTTGTTATAGCCATACCTGTACTCCCATCGCTGTGAATGAGACTGTTGCCTACCGCAAAAATATCATATTTCATTTTCGATTATCGCGGACCACTTTCATAACCATAAGTGGTCATCGAATCACAATTTCGGAAACTCTTTTATAATGGATCCATTGCTGTATTAATGGCATCATGTAAAATCTTTGAGTTCATTGAACACCATAAACTAACTGTGTTTTTTTTTTCATTACAGTGTACCAGCACTCTGTCAACTTGGATAGTTTGACTACAGTAAACCCTTCTATCCTCTATTTCTAATGCTCTGAGAGAATAAAAAATTTCAAGTGGTATGCGGGCCTCTCTAAAGCATTTTACTGTTAAATGGACTTTTGTGAAGGTATAACTTTCTTCCACTTATTTCTTTACAACTCCCGAATAGGTCTTCATTTGAAGACTACTCTTAAACACAGTTTCATTTTGATTTGCAGTTATCAAGTCTCAAAAGAAAGTTTAGATTTATCTTTTTTTTTTCTTTTTTTTTTTTTTGTAGTTGTTGGCGCATAAGCTTCTGGGGCCATAATCACCTCCCAAGGTTTTTGCAGTATTTTGATCCAAACCCGAGGTGGGAATCGAATTGGCGACCTTTAGGTTTCCAGGCAGGCACTTTACCCACCCGGCTAGCCCGGTTGGCTTTAGATTTATCTCTTCATCTGTGACAAGTTTTCGTGTGTTCGCATTTAGGAGTCCAAGTGAGTCTTTCTTAAGAAGTTAAAATAAACGACAAATAGAAGGGTTTTTTGGCTGAAAATACAAACATTGCATTTTGTATTCTCAATATGATGAACAACATATCAGCATTTTCATTCCTTCCGTTTTGATTTCCTAAACTGGGGAAATATTTACTTGTCTAGAAAAGAACTTTCTTGGGAAAAGAACTTTCGGCATTCTAAAATATAACACAGGCTAGTGGTATTAGTTTCTA
Organism: Mastigoproctus giganteus; assembly: GCF_048544385.1. Classification (NCBI taxonomy): domain Eukaryota; kingdom Metazoa; phylum Arthropoda; class Arachnida; order Uropygi; family Thelyphonidae; genus Mastigoproctus; species Mastigoproctus giganteus. The sequence continues at coordinate 181,139,862 of NC_143576.1, forward strand.
CTTCTACGAACACTCTCCCAGCCAAGGCCCTCTCTAAGAAGTTAAGTATTTACACACCTGGCTTGCCTTGTATCCTTTAAACTCCTTTCCTTTTCTTTTCATCTTTCTACTTTCTATTCTTTCTCCCATCACTCAGGTGCTTCCGTAGCCAGGTTGGAAGGAGCAGCAGTGCGTAGTACACGCTTCTTGATTAGACCAGGGTTCGAACCCGCCATCCCCAAATACGGAGGCTACGGAAAGGTCAGAAATGACCAACGCATATTCAGGGAGCAATATGGCCTTATTTGCTAATGCTCCAAACAACAAACAAACTTCCATCACTTGAACTGTTAGTGCAATACGAGGGCGAATCGGACATTCTTACTTTTCTCATTCTGGCTATTTTCGCCTCCTTTATTTTTATTATCTTCCCTTACCCTACATTATTTCCCATTTCTATACCGCTGACTGTTGCATTTGTTGGATTAATATACATAAAATCCCCTTTTCGGCTTTTCAAAACATTTTTCAAAAACTTTTCGTTCTTTAGACAATTCAGAATTTACATTGCATGTTTTACTTTTAAACCAAGTACATGAAAATAAGGCGCTTTTATTTTAATATGTCTTAATTTGAATTACATGCACTGTATTGGGGATACCTTACTTAGGTTTTTGGAGGTTTTATCTCCCCCTCTTTTTTTTTATATTTTAATCTTTCCTCCATCAACAAAAGTTTGTTAGAAACGCAGCGTTTTGTTACATGATCAGGTGTAATCCCCTGATCAATGTATAAATTTTTTGCAGTTTCCATCAAATTTTTTTTTCACCTATTTACGATCCTGCCACCCTCATTTTGATGCTCACTATTATTTAACATTTATTAATTTCTGCTTTCCCTTTCAGCTCATGTACATATTATTGCCTTGTTAATTCACCCTTTAATTCTATATAATTTTTTTAATTTTTCTTTTAGGTTCTTTATATTCTTTTTCTTTTAATTGCTCATTCTCTTCTTTTTCTTAGATTGCCTCTATTAGGCTGAGCACCTTGTGTTAATTACTTCTCCACCTTTCTGTATTTTCAATTAATTACTTTTAATTTTATCATTATATTTTTGTATCCTGTTTTTGCAGCCTTACTCATTCAGGTGTAATTCCTGGTTTTCTTTTTTTTGCATTTCCTACTCATACACAGTATATATACATACATATATATAGTCAAGAATAATGATATAGAGAAGCTGTATGATGTGGGAGGAAAATTAAGTTTAAAATTAGATAAGTCTGAATTACAATAACATAACTTATGGATCAGCGACCCTGCTATAGAAAAACATTCCCTACAGCCATAATGTGTACATGTATATATAAAATATTGTAGGGAACATGTTAACAAGCTTTATGTAAAAATTAAAACTGATGAATATCCGGTATACCCTGGGAGCGATATATGTTGTGAAATAAAGGGGGGTGAAATGAACAGGAAAATAAAACGATAAGATTTGCACCGATTGAAACAATAACAAATAAATTTTGAAAAATTTTAAGATTTTGAAAAACTTGAAAGATTTTGAACGAACGATCAAGGTGGAAAGAAATAACATTGCAGTGTCTTTCATAATTTTTGTGTCTTCTTCAGAGGTCATCCACCAAAATAATGAAAAAGACAGCAATGCTCTTACTTCTGTTTCCAACATGCTCTGTATGCATAGGTACACGTGCGAAAAGACACTTGGTAATTTACAAATTTAATTATAAATTTTAAATTTTCAATATAATTACACGAAATTCGATTTAACGTTCGTATGCAAATAGAGGCGTTGCATATAGATCAGGGATGACCTTACAGAAGTAACTGAAACACTAAGACAATGAAAAAAGTAAAGCCAAAAGTAAGGAAAAACAGTATATACCGTAACACAAGGACTTACCATTACAAGCCAAACTAGACAAAAGACTGAGTTGTCTTTTGTCCAGTCAAATCAAAATCAGTCCAAAATCAGTCTTTTGTCCACCTTGATCGTTCGTTCAAAATCTTTCAAGTTTTTTCAAAATCTTTCGAGTTTTTCAAAATCTTAAAATTTTTCAAAATTTATTTGGTATTGTTTCAATCGGTGCAAATCTTATCGTTTTATTTCCTGTTCATTTCACCCCCCCTTTATTTCACAACATATATCACTCCCAGGGTATACCGGATATTCATCAGTTTTAATTTTTACATAAAGCGCGTTAACATCTTCTACCTACAATATTTTATATATATATATATAAAAAAGTATAAAAAAGAAGTATTGTAGATTTGAAAAAAGCAAAAGGACGTTAATATCCTAAAAGTTATGATGAATTAAGAAAATTATGGGCTGAATTGCAAAGTCAATTTGGAGGTGAATGAAATGTAAAGTAAAATTATTAATATCAAATCATTAAACAATATAAAGTAAAATATAAATAACACTTGGCGGAGTTGTCATCGGACATGGGTGGACAAATTTAGTTATAAGTCGAAAAGAGGGATCGAAAAAATGTAAAGTCTGATGTCAGCTGAAGTATATTGATACATGATCAGGTAATTCATCAGGGGGACTACACCTGAACACATAATAGGAACTGCCTCTCTATACTTGTCCATAATAGTAGACGAAATGTCAAATAAAGCCATACAGCAAAGAGAATAAAATTAGCACATTCAACAACAGTATGGACTCTTCATACATCAGGCCGTAATGCGCCAATAAGTAATAACGCAGCAAATAAATACAAGGGAATTTTACTCTTGTGATGATTAAGGAAAAATGTAAACTGAATGAAGAAAGTGATTTTAAAGAAAATTTAGCATTCTTCTTATGAGACTTTCGACGGAATGGATAAAACATACTTTAAAATCGGTGATCGTAAAATGGAAGATTTATTCTAGCAATGAAATAAATATTTTAGTACGATTCACTAAATCGTCCCCTTTCCTCGCAAAAGTATTGTCAGTCCACCAGATATTACCTAATATAACTTTACATTTACTTTTCTCATTTCATGGAACAACTCGCTTTCATACATAAATGAAGGATATATTAATGTCAAAAAATGAATATTAATTATGGACCTAAATTATAGGGTGTATGTGACAGTCAATTGACAGTAACAAAACCAGATGGTGCAATATCTGACGTATGCATTCATTCAGGAAGTTATAGTTGCATAACACATGGTATTCGATCGTCCAGGGCCTTGGAGTATCGGATGTATCCATCATGTTTCTAAGCCACACAGCTCTTTTGTTTCACCTGATGTCCCAAAAGGTTCCACTATGAATACGAGCTTCATATTACAGTATTACTAATGATGCAATCGATGTTAGTAATATTATGTGAATTTTTTTTAAATTTTGCCTCATATTTGAAATGTATTTTTTATGAATATCCCAAATACAAAAGATATCAGAACTTGAAATACCTAGTACGTGTGGGATTAAAGCCTTAGAAGACAACTGATACGGCTTAGACTTGAATTTTTGTAGATTGAAAAATTTCTAGAAATGCATGTCGTTTTTTAACGTAACTCCACTCTTTTGAACTAGCTGCCAAGGACAATATTCAGATTACACCGTTTCTTTTTCTCATTTCATCAATAACTGGCTTTTATACAAAAATGAAAGATATATGAATGTCCATATTGAATAGTCATTATGATGCTAAATTACAGTCTATATGCATCTGACGTATCTTTCATTCAGAAAGTTGCAGTTGCTTAACACATGCTATTCGGTCATCCAGGGCCTTGAATTATCAGTCAAGGATCTTGATTTGGTTTTGGGAAGCCATCCCAGATGTGGGAACAATGTTCCATGGGATGAGGGATTTAGGGTTTGTACAGAATCAGTAGTTATTTAGAAGAAAAATTAACTTCCAGAGTGAAAAAAAAAAAAAAACAACACGATTTGGACGCCGAAGCAGCAATATGTGATTTGCCAAGAGAGAGATTACAAATCAGGGTAATCCCTTATGTGATCTCGCCTACTACTCCTATATCATTCAAGATGATGGAAGTCACTAAAATCACTTTGAAATGGAATTGGTGAATGAAATGCAATGATCTGAAATCCATACAAATCGAATTAGGATTGTAGCATTTTATCCGCCATGGAGCACCACAAGGAGCTGCATCATAAACTAGTGTTCTATCCTCCTCCAAATTGCAGCATCGATTACCATACCTTATAAATCGGCCGGGTTTAAGGGTCGTCAATTTATTTAACTCATTCAGCCTGTTTTGATAACCATTGAAATAAAAGCTAGCACAATTTTTACGTATTTTTTCGTTAGACGACTTGGGTCATTAACATTGAGTGTTGTTTTATTTTTTATATTTATCGTCAATAATCAATCGCAAAGGTTTGATTTGTGATGAAATTTAGTGTTTATTGTTGAAAACTAGTGCTAAAAGTGGAAATATTCATTGCATATTGAAGAACGACAGTCATTGATTCAAAATTGGATTCAATACGGATTCCAGGTGAAGAAATTGAAAAGAAATTAGGAAAACTTTGAAAAATTATTCAATCCAAATCAAAGAGCATACATCTGTCTCAGGTGCCGAAAACTATAGTTTCCGACACTTGAGAGAGATGTAGGGACACTAGAGAAATAACATTAGGGAGTGGAAAAAAGAAAGGTTAATAATATATACCAGGACCTTCGCAGACGTAAATTTCTTCAACATGTGAACCTTACAGATTATTAACTGCCCCGCACGTCTTATCAACGAAACCATTTTGGAGTTAATGGCGAAAATGTAAAAATCGGTATACAAAGATTATTTAAAATAATGTTTAACTGCTACTTCTTTGATATTTAGACGGAAAAAAAATTCATATAAACTTTAGAATGTATCACCTCTGTCAATTTGGGAGATCATGCGCTTCTCCAAGATCTGATGGTGCAAGTTATTAGGTACTCGTATTATTAACGACCTTCTTAAAAGAGAAACACCCATAGCACAAACAAATATATTTCTTCTATGTGTGTTTTTTATAATATTTATTATTGTATATTATTTCTCCCCGATAGGGATTTCATTCCGTGACCTGTACTGGTACCATGTGCTCAGGGTGCAGGATGGTTGTTTGGTCTGGCGTTACCGTTGGTCGAGGAATTCTCTCACTGTCCTACAGGTGTTCAGGATTGTGACTTTCTGGAGTTCCTTGTAGGTGTTCGCTGGGACACCTATTGCTGCTAGACTGGTATGCAGGTTCTTTGGCACCATACCAGTGGTTGACAAGGTGATCGTTACATGTGCCACATCTCTTATCTTAGGTTCGTGTACATTCTTATTTTTTCCCAATGGTTTTCTGCAGGTTGCCAGTATTGGGTACCGCTATGTCAATCAGATAGGTAGTCTTTTCCTTCTTGTCCACATGGTTTATATCCGTTATTATGGAGTTGTCCCAGTACAGCTTGTGTGTTGGGGTTTCTAGTACTGCCTGGAGCTCGTACTTGTAGTACGGTACACTTTCTTTGATCAACTGGTATTTCCTTGCTAGTTTCTGATGTATTACTTTTTTTACTCTGAAGTGCCCCTGCAACGAGAAGAAACAACCATTTCTGGGGAGATATATGGAGAATTGTGGTATCGTGCAAATTCGAATGCGAGACGTGTAGAATTAGCAAATTGAACGCTATTAAAATGTAAATGTAAATTTTCTGTTTATACTCCGGCACGACAACCAAGTCAGTAGAGTTTACAATAAATCGTCAATACAAATATTTATCGTATTTAGTAGTCACGGGCTTGAACCCCGGTCCACTCAAGGAACGCGTGCTATGTACTCTCGCTCCTGACCACTGGGCTACGGTAACTTCAATCTTCCGCTTCTGTTTCAGGCGGAATGCTTTCACTCGGATATACGAAACGTTTTGCACGAAATTAATTATTAATATTCCCTTTCATAAGAAAGATCGGTATACTTCATTTAATGATATAGATTGATTTAATTTTAATTTAATGATAATGATATATACAAGAGCTTAATGATATACATAATATTTTTTCTGTTGTCATGTTGATATTATTGGTTTTCATCAACAGTACTTAAAGAACTCAATGACGTGTCTGCACGTAAGTTCTGTTATCATGGAAAGATGTAATGGTTTATTTAAAAATTGTAACTGCGGCTGTCTATCCGAGGTAAGTTTACATAAACCTTTTATATACATTCTTCTTCATAATAGCGCCTTGAGCAAACGTGGAGGGAAAGACAGAGAAAGAGAGAAAAAGTGGAGAGAGAGAGAGAGAGAGAGAGATTGTAATTATAAAATAAAATGAAAATTTGTTTTTTTGTTGTTGATGAATCCTTCGAATAAGAACTGTTAGGGTAGTTCCAAATAAGTTACTTTGCATCGACATTTACAGAAGAAAAACCCTTCACGTCAATGAAGTGAGTGCATTGAGGCAGTGAGGCAGCAAGTGAGTGCTTTAATCATTGACGCTAATTATGAGAGCATCACTGGAATCGGGAGTGATTCCGTTTGATTGGAAAAGTGCCATTGTATCTCCGATACATAAAGGCGGTTTTAAGAGTGAAGTGGGAAATTACAGGCCGATTAGTGTAACTTCAGTAGTTGGGCACATCATGGACACTATGATCAAAGGTGGAATTCAGGATCACTTATATAGAAATAGAATTCTGAGATTCTCAGCATAGTTTTTTAAAGGGAATATCAGGTTAATCTAATCTGGTTAGATATTTTGACAGGGTCGCTCAACAGCTAGACTTAGGGAATAATTTCGAGTCAAAGCATTTGACTCAATCCCACATGAGCGGTTACTTTATAGGCTGAAATAGGTTGGAATCGCAGGGAAAATCCTTAGATGGATAGCAGGGTGGCTTCAGGGCAAGGGGCAGAGGGTTGTGATAAATGGTTATTCCTCAGATTGGGTTGATGTAAGAAGTGGGGTACCCCCAAGGAGTAATATAGGAGGGCACCTGTCCCCCTCAGTTCTCCCCTGAGCCACAGCACTCCCATTAGCTCAAGCTAATGGGAATGCTGAAGCCAGTCGACATTCCCCTGTTACTCAGGGGAGAACTGAGGGGGGAAGTTGCCCTCTGAATCACAGCCTATTAAAATGCACTAATTGCTTGATGTTTGTGGAGCACCCCATGGCAGTATTATGTCCGGTATGGGACATAATACTGCCATGGGGGATGTTTTTGTGTGTGTGCGCGATGCAAGGAGTGTAAGGAAATCAGGCGACAACTCAGCATTGTTATGGGCCTATATGAGAGCTTGAAGGATAGGGTGGATGCCCTCGAAGCATTAAAAGTGAGGGCCCATCAAGCTCTCAGCTGCCCACACCAATGCCAGAGCTTGCACTTGGTCATCGCGCAACACAGCGGCAGCCCCCAAGGCAGAAAGCGCTGATCCCAAAGGAACTAGTAGTTTTGGTGACTCTATTGTCACGGAAACGGGAAACATGCTTTGTAAAAAGGATAGGTGGAACAGGACCAGGGTATGTCTGCCAGGGGCAAAAGTTCATGACGTTGTAGAGCAGATATCATCTTTTAAGGGCACAAAAGGTGATATAGTTGTACAGGTTGGCACTAATGATATTACGAGTAGAAGACTGGAGGAATTACTTAACTAGTACAGGTCACTGATGAAAAAAAGCCGTTAATTAGGGTTGAATTTGAAAGTGTCTGCCATTCTGCGCAGACACGATAGTAGGGAGTATATGATGAGAGCCCTGTCGATCAATTCGGCCCTGGAAGGATTGTGCAAGGCTCAAGGGGTAGAATTTTTTCCAGCCTGGTCTGTACTTGTTAACAGGAAAGACTGCTTCTACAGGGATGGGATACACTTAAATAAAAAGGGTGCAAGAATGTTTGCTGATACTATCGAGGCAGTGTTAGGTGAGTCGGAAAACTGCTAGATTGGGGGGGGGGGGGATTGCAAGGACTAACAGATTAACAGTAGCCACTGGCAGAGGTGAAAAGATTAACAGTAGCCACTGCTTCTATTGGAATGAGCCGCAGCCTGGAAAATAAGATGCAGGATAGTTCAGAGACTGCTGGGAATCATTGGGGTACAAATAAACACATAGGTTGTGTTAGAGTAGCTAAGAAAAAGAACAGGTGCATGTATACTTGCGTGTACACCAATGCTAGGAGTTTAGTAAATAAATTTAATGAATTTGAGGTATTGCTCAAAAAATCAAAGGCAGATATTGTGGGGATTTCAGAGACGTGGTGTCACACAGATATAAGGAATGCAGAAGTAGAATTTGGGGAGTACAATTTCTACAGAAAGGATAGACAGGGTAGGAAGGGAGGAGGGGTTATGCTATTAGTTAAGAAATACATAAAATCCAAGGAAGTGAAGCCAGTCGACATTGCTGGACAGTGCGGTGTCGAGTCAGTTTGGTGTCACATAAGCATTGGGAGATCACAATTGAGAGTAGGAGTGTGCTATAGGCCTAATAACTCTGACGAGTATAATAAGAAACTGTACGGGGAATTAGAGTGGGCCAGTAAATCAGAGAGTCTTATAATGGGAGATTTTAATTTTCCAGATATTGACTGGAATTTGGGGGCTAGTCACTCACACACTAGCAAGGCTTTTGTGGATTTATTGGATGATTGTTTTCTACATCAGCATGTTCGGGAGGCAACTAGAGGGAGTAATACTCTTGATTTGATTATCAGTAGTGATTCTTCATGAATTAAGAATCTGCAGGTAAATGAACCACTAGGTGGCAGTGATCACAGTGTGCTGAAGTGGGATTTACTCAAAGAGGTAACTACCATTAGGGGTAAAGGGAAGGGTTATTGCTTCCGTAAAGGCGACTACGATGGACTGAGACAGTATTTAAATTCTATACAGTGGGACCAACTGATGATGTTACCAACAGCAAACTCAAAATGGGAAGCATTCAAAGAACTTATCTTGAAGCTACTAGGCTTTACATACCAACTAAGAAATATTGTCAAGGTTTAGGCCTAAGTGGATGTCAGATGAACTAATGAGACATGTGGCAGGGAAGAAAAATGCATGGGATATATACAAATTAACACGTGACACAGAAGCCTATGATAGATAAATGTTGATCTGTAACGAAGTTACAAAGGAGGTTAGGCAGGCAAAAGCAGATTACGAGAAATCCTTGGCAAGGGATGCAAAGAAAAACAGCAAACAGTCCTTTACTTATGTAAACTCTAGAAGGAAGGGGATGAATCAGATTGGTCCACTTGATATCGATGGGGCAACTGTTGATGATCCTGCTCAGGTAGCTAACAAACTGAATGAATATTTTGCATCGACATTCACACATGTGGAGTTATTCAGCGAGGGGAATGCCAGAGGTGTATTCAACTCTGGCAGTAAGCTACAGAATCTTGTAATAACTGAGAGTAAAGTGGAGGAGAAATTTTTGAAGATAAACACAAGAAAGGCACCCGGGGTGGATGGGATCTATCCAGTTATATTAAAAGAGGCAGCGAAGGAAGTAAGCAAACCCTTAGCCATAATTATGAGAGCTTCCTTGGACTCACGGGAGGTACCCACAGACTGGAGATGTGCAAATGTGACGCCAATTCACAAAGGAGGATCAAAGGCTGACACAAATAATTATAGACCTGTGAGTTTAACTTCTGTTCCTGTAAAATTAATGGAGGCGTGGTTAAAGAAGCACTGCAGGATCATCTAGACAAGACTTCAGTCATAGCTCAGACAGAGCATGGTTTTGTTAAGGGGACGTCTTGCCTGACCAATTTGAATGGATTCTATAATGCAGTCACAAAAGAACTGGATGCAGGAAATAACTTTGATATTATATACTTGGATCTTAGAAAGGCTTTTGATACTGTTGCACATGGAAGACTGCTGCACAAATTGGAGCAGTGTGGCATTGGAGGCAAATTCCTGCTATGGATAAGACAGAGAAGACAGAGAAGAATGGATAGGGGGAGAACACAGAGAGTGGTAATTAATAGACACTGCTCATCGTGGACTAATGTTATTAGTGGAGTCACTCAGGGTTCAGTATTGGGTCCATTATTGTTTTCTGTATTTATAAATGATATTGATGATGGTATATCAAGCTTAATGTCCAAGTTTTCAGACGATACGAAGGTTGGCAGGGTTGTCAAGGACACTACTGACACTATGCAACTGCAACAGGATCTGGAAAGGTTGAGCAGATGGGCGGAGAGGTGGAAAATGAAGTTTAACATTGACAAATGTAAAGTACTACATATGGGAAACAGCAACCCCAGAGCAACGTATCAATTCTATGGTACTACACTGATAGTGGTAGAGAATGAAAGGGACCTGGGGGTGGTTGTGCAGGCAGATATGAAGTTTTCTGAGCAGTGCAGACGGGTTGCAAGAGTAGCTCATGGTGTATTGTCGATGACATATAGGAATTTTTCTAGCAGGGATAAGGAGGTGATTATTCCATTGTATAAGGCAATGGTCAGACCACACCTAGAGTACTGTATACAGATCTGGAGGCCCCATTTCAAGAAGGATGCAGAGATGCTGGAACGAGTACGGAGAAGGGCAACAAGATTAGTGAATGGAACAAATGGGTGCTCTTACGAAGAAAGGCTTAAGTTTTGCAAATTACAGTGTCTGGAGACTAGGCACCGGCGAGGTGATCTGACAGAGGTGTATATAGCCTTGAATGGTTTGAGCATGCTCAATGCTGATGGGATTCTTCCTCTTGCTCAGAATAATCACCTGAGAGGGCATAAATTCAAATTGAGAAAAGACAGATGTAGGATAGACGTGAGGAAATTTGCCTTTAGCCAGCGGGTGGTTGGTTGGTGGAATAGACTTCCATCCCTTGTCGTGGACGTTGATAGCCTAAATAAGTTTAAGGCTCAGCTGGACAGGTATTTTGAACGAACAGAGGGGTGAAGTGGAAGTGGTTATTTTTTATTTTTTTTTATTTTTTATTTATTTTTTTTTTTTTTGGCTGATGCTGCATAAGCTTGCTTTCTTGCATCAAATGCCTCTACTAATGCTAATGCTAATGCTAATATTAGGACCACTGTTGTTTTTGATTTTCATAAATGTCATCGATGAAGGGATAGAGAGCGTCATTTCTAAATTTGCAGATGAGGTAAAGATTGGTAGAGTAGTTAACGATTCCTCGAGCCAGGAATCTCTAAACTATCTCAGAATCCTGCAGGCAGATAGCGCAGCGGGTATAGGAGAAAGGAGGGGAACGTTTATAGTTTATATATATATATAATAAATAAATGAATAATTAAAAAATAGTAAATAGTTATAATAAATAAATAAAATAAATTTAATTAAAAAATAATAATAAATAAATAAATAAATATAATAATAATAATAAATAAATAAGTAAAAATAATAATAAATAAATAAATAAAAATAATAATAAATAAATGAATTATACTTCATATTCGTAGATCCTATAACAGTTAACATCGTTTACGGTAGACAATACTTTACATCTAACCAGGCTTTGTACAAATAAACAAATGGCTTAAGTTATACTGTGCCATATAAATATGTTGAGCTTACCGAGTACAATATTCTATATCACAAGCCAGATAAAAGTCGATCCAACTATATTCAGTTCAGTTTAAGGTCAAAGTCAAAACATTAATGTAAATGGCATCCCAAGATATCTACTGGTCCCTAATACACAATGTGCACAACCTCCAACTAAGGAATGTTGCTCCCTATTAAACAGCTCCACCAGCCAAACGAGTAGCATTATTCGTAGTCGCATAACTGATTCTTCTTCTTCTTTTGAAAACATCAGACGCAAACTTCTGAAGAGCAACATAAGAATTCTTGTCTCCCATCAATAAGTTTCATACCCATGAGACAGTGCAAAAACTGACGAACGAAGAACATCTCTAAAGTCATTATATAACGAACAATCAAATAAAATGGCTCCAATTTTCATTTTCTCCGCATTCGTCCTAGAAAGACCAAAGCGACACCATATGGGGTGTCGTTTTGGTCTTTCTAGGACGATCTTTCTTAACGAAAAACAAATAGTTTTTCGTTAAGAGATCCACGTCCCGTTAAGAGGAAGGATGTACATACACCGTTGAGCCAAAAGATTATGACCAGCGAGTCTTTATGCAAATCGAAGCAACAGCAGGTGAACTACGGCGCGTACGGGGGTTGGGACACCCTATAAAAAGCAAGTGTTACTGAGGTCCGTTAATCAGCGTTACTCTTGTTCTTTAGAAGGAAAAGGCAGCGGACTTAAGCGAGTTTGACAAAGACCAAATTGTAATGGCTAGACGACTGGGTCAGTCGTCTAGCCATTACAATTTATCCGAAACGAAACGGCTGGTGGGATGCTCACGATGAGCCGCGGTTAGTACCTACCGATAGTGGTCCGAGGAGGAAAAACCCACGAACCGTCGCCGAGGTATTGGACAACCACGGCTCATCGATGCTCGGAGTGAGCGAAGGTTCTCCCGAATGGTAGTTGGCAACAGAAGGACGACTATGGCCCAACCAGCCGGTAATCGGAATGCTGGTGACGGGAGTAATGAAGTAGTAGTAGTGGCATGTGATGCAAGAAAGCAAGTGTATGAGCTCATTCAGCATCAGCCAAAAAAAAAAAAAAAAAAAAATCACACCATTCCCTGCAAATGCCTGTCCAGTTCCTCCTTAAATTTATTCAACCTATCAACTTCCAAAACGACAGATAGAAGTTTGTTCCAGCAATTAACCACCCGCTGGCTAAAGGCAAATTTCTGCATATCTATTCTACATCTGTCCTTTCTTAATTCGAATTCATGCCCCCTTAGGTTCGTAATCTGAACAAGTGGAAGGATCCCATCAGAATTCAGCGTGCTTAACCCATTCAAGGCCTTAAACATCTCACTCAGATCACCGCGCAGGTGCCTAGTCTCCAGCCACTGCAATTTGCAGAACTTAAGCCTCTCTTGGAAAGAGGATCCCTTCATTCCCCTCTTGTACACGCTCAAGTAAATCTACAACCTTCCTAAAATGAGGCCTCTAGACCTGTACGCATTACTAAAGGCGTGGCCTGATCATTGTCTTATACAGAGGGACAATCATCTCCTTTTCTCTGCTAGCAAAATTCCTAAATATCATTGACAAAACCCCATGAATTGCCCTTGCATTCTGTCTGCATTGCTCAGAAAACTTCATATCTGACTGCACAATTACTCCCAGGTCTTTTTCATTTTCTACCACCTTAAGTGTAGTACCACACAGTTGGTACGTTTCTCTGGGGTTACTTCTACCCATATGCAGTACTTTGCATTTGTCAAGGTTAAACTTCAGTTGCCACTTCTTAGCCCATCTGCCCAAATTATATAGATCCTGTTGCAGTAGCACACTGCCATTACTGTCATTAACAACCCTGCCAACCTTTGTATCATCTACAAACTTCGACATTAAGCCTGATATGCCTTCATCAATATCATTGATAAATATATAAAACAGCAGTGGACTCAACACCGAACCCTGTGGGACTCCACTAATAACATTAGTCCACGAAGAGCAGCACCCATTGATTACACCCTCTGTCTTCTCCCATTTAACCATCCTTTTATCCATTGTCGCAACTTACCCTTAATACCATTCTGCTCCAAATTGTACAATAGTCTTCCATGCGCAACAGTCTCAAAAGCTTTCCTGAAATCCAAATATATGAAATCAAAATTATTTTTTGCATCCAGTTCCTTTGTAATCACATCATAATATCCTATCAAATTTGTCAGACAAGAATTTCCCTTAACAAACCCATGCTGTGTCTGAATTATTGCCGCAGTCTTGTCTAAATGATCCTGCAATGCATCTTTAACCAGTGACTCCATTATTTTACCCGGAACAGAAGTTAAACTAACTGGTCTGTAATTACTCGTGTCACCATTCGATCCCCCTTTGTGGTTTGGGGATGCATTTGCACATTTCCAGTCGATGGGTACCTCCCCTGAGTCCAAGGATGCTCTCATAATTATGGCTAGGGTTTGCTTAATTGCTTTGCCGCCTCCTTTAATATAACTGGATTGATCCCATCCACCCCAGGTGCTTTTCTTATGTTTAACTTCAACAATTTCTCCTCCAATTTGCTCTCAGTTGTTACAAAATCATTAAGTACCCTGCTACAATTTGATAAGCTTCTGCCGTTTTCAAACCTTAATAATTCCTCATGTGTGAATGTAGATGCAAAATACTCATTCAGTTTGCTTGCTATCTGAGCAGGATCATCAATTGTCGAGCCATCGATGTCAAGTGGACCAATCAGATTCATCCCCCTCCTTTTGGAGTTCATATAAGTAAAGAAACCCTTGCTGTTTTTCTTAGCGTCCTTTGCCAAAGATTTCTCGTAATCTGCCTTCGCCTGCCTAACCTCCTTTGTGACCTGATTACAGACTAGTTTATATCTGCCATAAGTTTCTGAGTCGCTTGATAATTTATATGCATCCCATGCATTTTTCTTCTCTGTTACGAGTCTAATTAGTTCATTAGATAACCATTTAGGCCTAAACCTTGAACAATATTTCTTAATAGGTATGAAACTTTTAGTAGCATCCACTATTAATTCCTTGAATGCTTCCCACTTAGAATTCACTGTTGGTAACATCGTCAGTTGTCCCACTGTACAGAATTTAAAAACTGTCTGAGACCACTGTACTCCCCTTTACGAAAATAAAAACCCTTTCCTTTACCCCTGATGGTAATTAAATCTTTAAATAAATCCCACATCAGTACACTGTAATCACTGCCACCTAGTGGTTCCTTTATCTGCAAATTCTTAATACATGAATGATCACTGCTGATAACCAGATCAAGAGTATTACTTTCTCTGGTTGCCTCTCGAACATGCTGCTGCAGAAAACAATCATCCAATAAATCCACAAACGTCTGACTAGTGTGTGAGTGACCAACCTACAAGTTCCAGTCAATATCTGGGAAGATAAAATCCCCCATTATAAGACATTCTGATTTACTAGCCCATTCTATTTCTCTGTACAATTGTTCATTGTACTCATTCGAGTCATTAGGCCTATAACACACTCCTACTCTTATTTTTGCTTTCGCAGTGCTTATGTCACACCAAACTGACTCAACAGAGCACTGTTCATCTATATCAACTGGGTGCACTTCTTTTGATTTTATGTTTTTCTTAATTAAGAGCATAAAACCTCCTCCCTTTCTATCCTGTCTATCCTTTCTGTACACATTGTACTCCCCAAATTCCAGTTCAGCATTCCTTATATCTGTGTGACACCACGTCTCTGCTATCCCAACAATATCCGCCTTTGATGTCTTGACCAACACTTCAAATTCATCAAATTTATTTACTATACTTCTAGCATTGGTATACATGCAAGCATACATGCTCCTACTCATATTCCTAGTTACCCTAACACATCCCATATACCCACCTATTTCACGATGACTGCCATCCGTACCTGAAACCCACAACACCCCTCGCTCCAGATAGCTACTTATTCTAATAGTAGTTGTGCAAGAATCACCTTCACCTCTGCCTGCGGCTACAGTTAAACTATTAGTCCCTGTATCCCCCCAAGCTATCAGTTTTCCGACCCACATAACACTGCATCGATAGCATCAGCAAATATTCTTACACCCTTTCTTTTAAAGTGTATCCCATCCCTGTATAAGCAGTCTCTCCTGTTAACAAGTGCAGACCAGGCTGAAAAAAATTCTACCCCTTGAGCCTTACACAATCTCTCCAGGGCCGAATTGATCGACAAGTCTCTCATCATATACTCCCTCCTATCGTGTCTGGGCAGAATTGCAGGCACTTTCAAATTCAACCCTAATTCTGGGCATTTGTTCAACAGTGACCTGTACTTGTTAAGTAATTCTGACGGTCTCCTACTCTTAATATCATTAGTGCCAACGTGTACAACTATATCACCTTTTGTGCCCTTAAAAGATGATATCCGCTCTACAACTTCATCAACCTTTGCCCCTGGCAGACATAGCCTGGTCCTGTTCCATCTATCCTTTTTTACAAAGCATGTTCCCCGTTTCCCTGACAATAGAGTTACTAACAAGTACTAGTTCCTGTGGGACCAGCGCATTCTGCCTTGGGGGATGCCACTGTGTTGCATGATGACCATGTGCAAGCTCTGGCGTTGATGTGGGCAGCTGAGAGCTTGATGGGCCCCTCAATTTAGATCCTTCTAGGGCATCCACTCTGTCCTTCAAACTCTCATATAGGCCCATAACAACGATATAGTGTGTGTTGTGACACACAATACATCGAACCCTGCTGAAAATGGGACTGCATGGCCGGAGGCTCCTTCGATTGCCCATGCTAACCATCGTTCACCGGCGACACCGCTTACAATGGGCATGCGAGCATCGAAACTGAACCTTGAGTGAATGAAAGAAGGTCGTCTGGTCCGATGAATCACATTTCCTGTTGCACCATGTGGACATCTGCGTGCGTAGCACAGTGGTATCGTTACCGTCCTCCCGAAACCGGATGGAAAAGCCCCGGGTTCGAACCCCGTTAATGACTCGAGGAACTTTAATGGGCTTTTTTCACTCCTTGGCTGATTTAGTCAGTTTCAGGCATAGATAGCAAAGTTTCCCCCTCCAGAAACTGGGGGTTTTTTGTCCAGCAAAACAGGCAAATCGACCAGAGGATACACGGAATTTAAAGACATAATATACAATGCACGGCAGATGAATTTAAATATTCGAGTGGCCTAATATAGTACAATAACTCCCCGACGTACGTAAGGGTTGCGTTCTGCGGTACGGTAAGTAAGTCGGAATTTCCCCCCTGCTTGTGCAGCACTCCCAACTGTGCTCGCTGAATTGATTGAATCAAAAAAGAAATGTTCTACGAATTTGTAAATAGAATTATTTATTTTATTTATTCATTTTTTTTATCTCATGCGCAGGAAAAATTACAAAAACGTGCAATTTAAAAATATTTCAAAATTATAAAATTATATAAAAAGAGAGGAGACTGGCATAACTTCAGTAAGTTTCATCTCTCGAGTTTCGTTGCCAGAATCGACGTCATCAGCTGACAAGTAAGTCTCTCGAAGGTTGAGGGCTGTGGAGATTTAGAAGGGGTCGGCCGCTCAACCTTACGAAAGAACATATTAATTGATTACTGGACGGTGGCTTCTTTCTTTTCTTCGCTGATTTCTTTGTAGCAAGCAAGCATGTCATTCACCACTTTGTTAACTTTTAAGAATCATTCGCTGTCAGGATCCATCTTCTCAAATGTCGCCATTGCCAATGCAATTTCACGAACTGCCATAGCGAGCTCTCTAGTGATGAAGCGTCCCGGTTCCTCATTTGGTTCATCTTGAGCTTCGACAGCATTTTCTTCTTTCACCATTGCTACCTGCAAATCAATAAGTTCTTCGTTAGATAATTCCTTCTCTTCTTCCCCTATTAACTCCTCCACGTCTTTGGCCTCAACCTCCAGCTGAAGTAGCTCTGCAACCTTTACAATCTTATTTGTAACCGCTTCGTATGATTCGTCTTTTTCAAATTCTTCGAAGCCTGTTACGTGCGCCATTTAAACAACTTTTAGTAATTTACGCCCAGAACTTATTAATGTTTAAGTTGGCGTAGTAAATATTGTAAGATTTCCAAAAGTCTCTTAACGTAAAATGTTTCTCATCGTCTACTGCAGACAATGCCTGAGCAAATGTTGTGCGTAAATAGAATGCCTTTAAATTCGAAATAACACCCTGATCCATAGGTTGGATGAGCGAAGTCGTGTTTTGCAGTATAAATATCACTCTCACGTTCGAAATGAAGTCATCTAGATGCGTAGGATACCCAGGAGCATTATCTAATAGAAGCAAAATCTTGAAAGGAACCTCGTTGTCTTTACAATATTTTTCAACCTCGGGAATGAAGCAGCATTAAAACCAATCCTCACAGAGAGATACTGTTATCAATGCTCTCTGGTTCAATCGAAAATGCACGGTTAGGATGGCTTTATTGATGCCCTTAAATACACGTTGATTTCCAGAATGGTACACAGTGGTTTTAATCTGTAATCTCCTGCTGTATTAGCCGGAAGAGCGTGGGGTTATCTTTTGATGTATTGAAATCTGACATTGTATTTTCCTCTTTGGCAATGTCTGTTCGATCCGGCAGTTTTTTCCAACGTTAAAAATTTGCTGCGTTCAATAGCTGCCTTCATCAATAATTTTTTCCAATAATCACAAAATTTCTCTGCAGCTGCAGAATCGGCACTGGTGACTTGACCACATACTTTAATGTTTTGGAAACCAGTGCGATGCTTGAACCTATTAAACTGCCCGTTGCTTGCTACAAACTTGGCTTGGGGTTTGCCGTACTTATCTTTAATATCTTTGTAAATACTTGTTGCTTTTGCTTGAATGGTCATTAGACTCAGGGGCACTCGCTTCTGAATCTGTTTTGACCAGATTCACTTAAGATCAATATGTGGACATGTGTTTTTGTAAGGGGCGGCTCCTATAACGTTAGGTCAACTCCGCCTCGTATCTCTGTGAAGAACAGTATAACTACAAATGGGCCAGATGTGTGTGACGTAGGTTGGTGTGTATTATGTGTGTGTTCTGTTGTTATGTTCTGGCCACTTGGCTACCCAGAAGCTTCAGTCACCTGAACAGATGATTCTGGGTACTCGTCCCCACCACGGGAAGATGGGCCAGTCCCAGCTAAACTCGTACTTAAGATCAACAGTGGATCTGATCAGTGTTGATCTGTTGATCTTAAGTGCGTTGATCCTTTGACATGTTTTTTTTATACCCGCACTGTCCATTAAAATAGTATTCGCTGTTCAAGCAGTGCGACCTAATTCCCGTGCAATAGATGACACACTTTGTCCTGCTTCGTACTTCTTAATAATTTTCATCTTCATTTCTAAATCAATTTTGCTTCGTTTCCTGGCAGTGCCAGCATTCGAACTTTCCGTTGGTCGCTTTCCCTTCATCATTGTAATACATAAACAGGAATGAACAGAAGTTTCTGAAAATTTGTTTTTAATATGACTGAAGATTTCAGTGAAGGGGAACACATTTCACCATAACAGCGCAAAAAGTCACACAATTGCAGTTATCGGTATTATCACAAATGCAATATGATCGAGTTACTACCCGTTTATAATTAGATGCACGAACAGAAAGGCCCAATAAATCGGAAAGTGCAAATTGTTTTTTGGTCGTGACCTCCTAAAAGTGCTTTATAAAAATATCCCAAAGGTGTTCAAAATTGAGTCATATAACGGAAACATGTGATAACAATGAAAGGGTAGTGCAATTTTCATTTTAAATATGACCTTTTAGAGAGATAAATAGCTCAGTAATATAGCGAAATTTTCCACTTGAAAGGACTTGGAACGAATTACAAAAAAAAAAAAAAAAAAACAATGTGTGTTATTGGATTGACATTACGATACCGCCATTTATTCCTAAGGGAGACAAAATACGTTTCCACGATTTCTTTAAGTTTGCATTGGCCGGCAAAACATTACGTAAAGTAGAATTTCCGTAAGTTGAGTATTACGTAAATCGGGGAGTTCCTCTAATGCCTTCCTTGCTTTGGTGTTGAAATTACACTCACGATGTTCAAACGGATATTCTTAGTTTTTATCTACATTAACGAACCGAACGGTGCGACCTTACCATTTTGCACCGTTTTTCATAGACTGCTGCATGCAGCTTAAACTTCCGTGATCCTTTAATTTGGTCTCAGGCAAAGTAAGATTCTTTGCCATAAATGGAATAAAATTTTCCTCAGAAACAGGTCATAAATTAATGGCACTCGTCATGACTGCCATTTTCAGCGTGTTTCAAAAGAAAGTTTTGTGCCGAATATTTTGTATATCATTATAAATAAGGGGGACAGATGATTCTGGGTACTCGTCCACACCACGCTGAAAGAAACACATTCTTTGAACCATTGAAACACATCAAATGAACCATTGTGCACATGTGCACAATTATTTAGTATAAATTTGTAATATTATTTCACGTTGAAGCAACTCTGCAGTTATAGTGAGGCACCTGACATTTAACCCTCAGTAATTGCGTGAACTTTCGGCACACAATTAATCGCGTGCATGATAACTGTCATCCAATTTAAATATTCATTTTTACGAACTTCTTTTTTCAATATAATCTCATGCTTTTGATAATATCTTCGGATACCTTATATGTAACTTTTTATTTTTTTGGAATAAAAGAGTTGCTTTAAATACACTGAGTGGACAGAAATCAAAGAATACCTACCTAGTAACGGATAGGCCCACCTTTAGCCTGAATAAGGGCAGTAACGAGGCGAGGCACCGAGTTCACTAATTCGCGAAAGCATTCCACGGGTATTTCCATCCATGCTTGCTGCACCGCATTCCTGGGTGGAGCATCCAAAGCTCGAAAGGACCTTTTCACATCATCCCAAAGATGCTCCACAGGGTTCATATTTCGTAAACGGGGAGGCCATTCTATGGTCGTAAAATGTACAGAATGCTCTTCGAACCATGTTCTAGTCACCACGACTGGGTGGGGAGGCCCACTATCCTGCTGGACGAGTCAATTGCCCTCTGGGTGCACGTTGACCATGAAGGGATGCATATGGTCTGCAAATATAGACACGTAACCTGGACCGTTCAATGTAGACGTACCAGAGGTCCCAACCTGTGTTAGATGGACACGCCCCAGGCCATTACCGACTGTCCACGTGCGTGAACATTTCCTTGTTGATATAACGAGAACATAGCTTCCCGCTCCACATCCTCCCATTTGCTCAAAATAACTGCAAATAGGACTCATCGGACCAGGCGACCCGTGTACAGTCACCCAGGGTTCAGCGCCGACGTTCTTTCGCCCGGCGTAGTGTTCTGTGTCGCGGTGTTAGCAATGAGACTCTGGTGGGTCGGTGACATCCATAACCTTTTGCGGCTAATGCCCGCCTGATAATCTTGGTGGATACGTTTCTGGCACTTCCTTCGTTGAAGTCGGCAAAAGTGTAAAGTGTAAAGTGTATTTAGTGTCTAACGGCACCAGGGTTTCCCCCATCTTCGTGTTGCTTTCATTGTGAGTGTACCAGTTCACTGGGAAGGCCAGAGATTTAAAAGTGTATGGATATTGTACATGTGTAGTGTTGTGTTCTGTTGTTCATCTGGCCGTTTAGCCGCTGGACCCCTACTGAGGCCCCCAAAGTTGCCCACACTTAGCCCCGTTGAGGCAGACCAGGTACATCAGTATTTTTAGATAAGATAAGTACTCTGGCAGGTCCTGCCACCTAATGTCCTGAGATTTCAGTGGCTAGGCAGTGTCAGTTTCAGTGGCAGTTTCAAAGACAGAAGTATGGGGTCAATAGGGAAGGCGACCCCAGGTATATCAGTGGGGCATGCCCTTGCCCCACCAGAGGGAAATGTGGGGGTGGTGGGGTGGGGAGGGGGAAGGAAGTCCTTCTGCTCTTTTAGGACCTATAAAATAAAAAAGGGGGGGATAAACGCTTGAATTTAATTAGGCCGAAAGAGGTTGCAAGTGTGTCGAGTTTGGCATTTAAAATTTTTACGTTGTGTGGGGCATTCGCTTTTCGCTGGAGATATAGGTAGAGTAGGGGGAGAGACGGAAGGCTGGGGGGAAAAGACAGAAGTATGGGGTCAATAGGGAAGGCGACCCCAGGTATATCAGTGGGGCATGCCCTTGCCCCACCAGAGGGAAATGAGGGGGTGGTCGGGTGGGGAGGGGGAAGGAAGTCCTTCTGCTCACCCCCACCAGGGATAGGGAGAGAAAGTGGGCTGGGCAAGGGAGCCCTGCCCAGTTCGCCATAGCGGCGATTTGCAGTGCCCTCCAGCAAGTGCAGTCTGTTGATGATCGTTGGTGGGGTTTGGTCCTTTTCTAGGTGTGTCGTTTCATCCTGGGAGCGACGACATCCTGGCTGGAGCCACTCGCATTGGTTCCTAGGTCGATGCTGTTTCATTTATTCTGCTGCATATTATGCCGTTTGTCCTTAGTATTTTGCTATCCTTTCCTCTGTGTTGGTGTTTTATCAGTTTCCCTTTATTTATTATTTGTGGTCATCTATTCGTTGTGTCGGCATTTTTTTTTTTTTTTCATTTATTTACACACCCAAATATTATGTACAATTTCAAGAAACATAAACAATAATCTATATACAATTTTATGTACATTTTCATTCTCATATATATATATTTTGTTCACAATACAGTTGAGGAAACACAGTACAAAACACGTGTGTGTCCTGGTATCAAGGGTGGCCCCTAGGCATAGCCCATCTCCACCTAGTGGATCTGTATTGAATGTAGGACCTCTGCAAAGGAGCAGCCAACTCCTGTGCAGCTGCTGTCTGGTGCCTGTCCCCAGGCGCGTGTAGCCAGGCCTGATTTTTTTTTTTAAACCTTTTACATGCCAAAGTGCACGAAATCCCGCACCCACTGGAGGTAGTGCAATACGAGTGGGTGCCCGCTATCTCGCTCACAGGCTGCCCAGGCCTGGGAGCCCGCAAAAAAAAAAAAATTAAAAAAAAAACAAGGCTGGAGCTCCAAAAACCCATTGAAGTCACACAGCCAAGACAAACATTTCTAAAGAGACCTGCAGTTATCAGTAGCATTATATATCAGTTATCCTATTAAGTTTAGCATTAACAAGGAAATAAACTGTTAACATTGATCACTATTTACATTACAGTGAGATTTACCAGTCTCTCTGTTTGACAGTTCTAGCAACAGAATTTCAGAATTATTTACAGTCGTTTTTACAGCAACATCAGTTGTTACTTACCAATAGTTACATGTATTTTTGTTTTATACAATTGTAAAGACTGTCCAGTAGTCTAACTGTTCAGGAAATATAGTCTCATTTAATTTCTTCCCCGGTAGAATCTGAGCTTGTAGAGTAGGGCTATAGAAGTTCCTCAAGGCGATTTCCATGTAGAAAGTTCACATGGTATTCCTGAGCTTTAGGCAGGAGAGGAGGTCCCAGCATGCATTAAAGCACTTGCAGTAACACTAGCGTCCTTGCAGAAGGTTTTTCTATACGTGTAGCTATAAATTTTCTGTACGTGCAGCATTACATCAGTCAGAGAGCAGAAATTGGAGTTTTTTGTGTTCAATTGG
This sequence comes from Mastigoproctus giganteus, assembly GCF_048544385.1. Classification (NCBI taxonomy): domain Eukaryota; kingdom Metazoa; phylum Arthropoda; class Arachnida; order Uropygi; family Thelyphonidae; genus Mastigoproctus; species Mastigoproctus giganteus. Next base: position 181,162,945 of record NC_143576.1, read on the forward strand.
CTTGATGGCATTTCAGATTATTGCAGGATTCATCCTATGGGAAGAAGATCTTATTTTATTTTATTATTTTTTTTTTTCTTTTTAAATAAGATTTCATGAGAAAGAAGCGTGTTGGGGTGCGCAGAAGTATGGGTATTCTTAACTGTACGTTAAGCAATTATTTACAATTCTTCGAGGTTAGCTTCCTAATAATTTAGGCCCGTTTATACACAAAGCTTCTTGGAATCCCATCCAGCATCACTTAGAGGAGAAAGGGGTCTACCTGTCATTTCCTGTTGCGTTGATGGCTATCTTCCTATATGTTCTTCCCAAAAGTGAGTTAATCTGGATCATTATGACACCGCAGTAGAGTTTCTAGCCGCAAGTCTTTTCTTGAAAACTGCCGCAGAGAACTGTTGAAATGTAGTGAAGACATCAGAATTTTCGATGAGCAAATGTACATTATTTTCTGAGAGATTATTTATTTTACTCAGCAGTACCTGTCTTTCATTCGAATAATCATTACATTCAAAGAGAACGTGCTGCCATGTCTCAGATGCACCGCAGTGACAGAAAGGGTCAGGCTCAAGGCCCCTTTCGAAAAGTTTAGCCCTGAGCGATCCGTGGCCAGTCATTAAATATGATGTAGTCATGCTAGGCACAAACCATTTTGAGACTGTGGGTAATGATGCGAATTCAACATTTGAAATGTATCTTCGTGTAACCTCACCGTGTTCACTTTCAGCCCATCTTTGCTGCCAAACAGCGGTGAGTTCCTTCCAGAGTCTTCGTTTTTCCTCTTTTATTCTGTTCGTAGGGTCTGTTACAATATTGAAAATATTTACAGAAATTCCTTTTTTGAGATTGTAGATCATACCCCTGTAGGAGATATAAAGGTCCAGAGGCAGGGTTCCTGCTAGAACTTGTAGGGCATTATTCGACACCGTCCGAGGAGCTTGTAGAAGTGTGAGCAACACCGAACGCTGTAATGAAAGAAGTTTAGTCCTAGTCTTAGTTTTTGAGACCCTCCAGAACCAAACACCTGCTGCGTACGCAGCAATTGGTAGGAAGATAGTCTTATAGTATAAAGACAACGTCTTTTTGCTGAGGCCCCATTCTTTTCTGGAAATCCTTGCAATTCCAGCAGTGAAGTTTTTAATTTTCTCAGAAATTTTGGATACGTGAGTATGAAAGTTTAGTTTGTCATCGATTGTAAGTCCCAAGTACTTGGTGCTGGATACGTAGGGGATCTGTGAGCCATTTAGGATAACTCTGGGAGGTCTGCCATAATTGAATTGCTTTCGAAAAACCATGAAATTAGTTTTTGTAGGGGAAATTTTCAGCTTATTTAGATTGGCCCAGTTGGATAAATCATCCAATATTGTTTGGATCTTTTGTTCTAAGATTGTTCTCGACATTCCAGTAACGCCAACCGCCAAGTCGTCTGCATATGCAATTGTCGGCAGTGATTTGTGCCCTTGTCGCTCTCCGGGTGGATGAAACAATGCGAGACAGAAGTCGACGGCCACGTTCAACCACCACCTTTCACCGCCCACAGCGCTGTCCATAATGAGATGTAATTCAAGAAATGGCCTATTCCCGTTACACTCTTGATACTGTAGAAAGGATATAGTGCAATTTCTGTACCACTTCCATCAGAGAATGACCCCTCCGTCAAGCACCCATCTATCATCTCTCTTTCAAAGTCGGCTGACTCATAACGTTTATGCATACTGATATCGAATTTCGGTCTACGTGAATGCAGTGATGCAGTTTACCTATATACATGCCAAGAGGTGTATTCGTCCACTAGCGAGAGCAGTAAGTGCCTTGCCCAGGAACCATTTCACTAAGGCTGAACAAACAATAAAAATTTTCGATATGCCTATTAGACTATACATTTCGAAGAAATGTTTCTATTTAAAAATAGCAACCAAGTTGTTCTTTTAAAAGTATAATGCGCGGGTAAATCAAAGTACAAAAAGTGTAAATGTAGGCGCTTCTGATAGAAATCTGTCATTATTTCTACAAGAAATGCAGATTTTTCACCAACATTTTATCGTTGTAGTACGTATATTTAGTGAATGAATTGCAGTCCTTTCTACACTTCAACTTCAAACATAAAGTCACAACAAAAAAGACAGCAATCACTGAAAAAATTGGATTCTAACTACGAAACCTCCAAGACTTCTACCTCGTCCAATACAGATTTTACTGTATGCAGTTGAAGTGCCCAGATTTTAAAAATTCTCCAAAAGAAAACTTTATTGCATTTGGCGTCAGTAAAATTAGTGAAATGCTATTTGTACGTCAACGGGAAACATAATTCCAAATTAATTTTATTTCAAGTGATATTTTATTAAATACTATTGTTTTTACAGAAGATATTCAGAAGGGTAAAGATTTATAAAACAAATTAGCCTTTAACGGTACATTGGATCTTTAGATTGAATTTTGTTCGTTTGTGAAGGGGAAAATTAAGCAAAATCATTATAAAGAGAATGGGCCTGTGGCACTGGTTTCCATGATTTAAAGAAGGAAATACAGTAGAGCCAGAGCCAGTGAAAGCGGTAACTAAAGTAAATTTAATAAGTTTTTAAGGCGACGAATAAGCTTTTGGGGTAACGAACCCCTTCCTCCGCAAGAAAGGTATATACAAACAGAAATGCAAACGTAACATAAAACGTTAGGAATGGAATTAAGTAATCGGACACTGGGCTAAGGAGTGCTTTGGAAGGCTGCCAGTTGAAGGTAAAGCACACAAATGTGCAAGGATATCAGCTGGAGGATATGGCACAACATATTTTAGCGAGAGGAGTCGTTTGTGAGAATGCTTTACCCACAGTCACTATTTCAAGAGAAGATCTCATCAAAGCCATTAATTCCTTGCCTAACAAATCTGCGATTGACCCCGACGGGTTTCATATCTTTATTTTAAAAATATGCGGTGCCTATATTTATATATTGTTCATGTGTTGTTGCATCGGTGGGGAGAACCCCATCTTTCAGATGGGGTTCTCCCCACAGAGATGGAATCACTCATTTGTGCAGCCGTTTCCAAAAAAGAAGAACCCTTAGGCCTCTTCAGACTTTCGACCTATATCCATCAGTTGTTGTCTTTTAAAACTCATAGAAAAGGCCATCCTTCCTGCTTTAACCCAACAGTGCTTTTCTGCACAGGCCACCACACAACTGCATGCCGTAGTATCGAGACGATCCGCTACTACTAATCTGTTGGAGCCTCTCTTCAGAATGCTGCACGCATTAAATGAATGACATCATCTTCTTTGACATAAAGGCAGCTTTCGATAATGTGTCGTTACTTGCGCTTCAAAATATATTAAAAGTTTATTTCCGCATTGAGGGCACACTATTACAAATCATCAAGACCATTTTGAAGCCAAGGCACCTAATTGTAACACACCAAGAATTCCGTGCAGAATACATCCTCATCAGGGAGGTGTTTTGTCAGATTTTCTGTTCGCTGCCGCTCTTGAGGCTTTTGTGGCGCGGAATCATAATTTTATTTCCTACGCCGACGATATAGAATATTTTTTGTCCCTAACGAAGGATCTGAGGTGTCCGATATCCTTTTCCATGCCAACGCTAAGCTGTATGACCTGGAGACATGCCTACGTAAATTCGGTTTATGGCTAGACTCAGAGAAGTCAGCACAACTGACAATGACTAATAAGAACATAAAAAATCAAATCAAATTATCTATTAATGGAGCACAGATTAAGAAAGTCAGCTCATACACCGATCTAGGAGTGACGTGGGACGATGGCCTTACTTTCCAAAGGCACTTTCAGAACACCAGATCAAAAACTCTTGTTGCCATTTGGGCTGTAAGACAGGAAATAACTGGGATTCGAAACCAGCAACTAGTGACCCAACATATCCAAAGATGAAATGTTCCTGTATCCTTATATGTTTGGACAATTTGGTCCTCTGCTCCCAATACTTATATTAGGAAATTTCTCAGCCTGGAATACCGGTTGCTCCGGTGGTCGAATAGGATTGCCGGGAAGTCCTTCACAATTTAAAAATCCATACTGTACGCAAACTTGAACACAGCTACGTGGATTCAGATTATCACAATACGTAACATCTGCACTCTGCCACAACTTCTGACTGGGAGTTTAGATGCCCCTCAAATTGAAAATCTTGTAGTAAATTCCCGCCCTGGAGTCTGCCGCTGCAACCCTCATAGCCTCATAACCTTCTTTAATATATATATATATATATAAAGTACATATATATATATATGTACTTGTTAATGATATAAATATGTACTTGTTAATGATATATATATGTACTTGTTAATGATATATATATATGTACTTGTTGTTGTGCATGGTGTACAGTGAATTGAGCGCTAGACAGAAAAATAGCTTGGGCACTTTTCTGCAAGATTCCTCCTCTAATGAGCATCGTTTTGGTTGTGTTATTTTCCAGTTTGATGGTGGTTCGCCACTTTGATATGGATGCTTCTAGGATGTCTATCTATGAAAATTGGGTTGAAGTCCTTGTGGTCGATGAAGACCTTTCTCCCTATGCCAAATCAATGGCTAATTGATGCAATATTGTGAAGCCAGCTAGCAATAAGTTAGGTTTTCTTAAAAGATATAACAGAGATTTTATTAATTGGCATGATTTATGTTTCTTTATGAAATTTATGTTATGCCAACCTAAGATCATGCCTCACATGTTTGGTCTCCCCAGGTAGCCTACCAAAAATTTAAATTAGAAAATACCCAAAAAAAAGAAGCGTAAGGCCATTATATTATAGTGAGAAATCCTATCAAGAGGGGTGTGAATTCTTTGAGCTTGAAACGCTGGAAGAAAGAATAGAAAATGCCGATTTCCTCTTATTTAATAAGCTGTTAAGAGGTTCTATTAATAGCTCCAAATGAGTCACAAAATTAAACTTCAATGCATTGAACAGAGCATTAAGATATTATCCAGTGCTGAAAGCATCCTCTGCAAGGACATATTTAGGATATTTCAACTAATGTAACAGGAAGGCAAGATTAAAAAATTGCAAATTTGTAGATATATGATGCCCACCGACTCTTCAAAAACAACTTAAATATCAAATAAACCTGTTCTCAAGAAGCTTTGAAATTTATTTTATTTTAATGTGTTTCTCTAAAGTGAGCGAAGAAATTTAACTACAATTATGCTTCCTTCTGGATATGTCAATCAAACCGACCCTTCCTTTGTTTTCAAATACTTTATTTATGTTTTTATTTTCATTTTTTCAATTTTACTTGATTTTATTTTCATTTTTAATCTTTATTTAATTTTATTTCATTTTCTGCCTCTTGTAATCAGCATTACAAGACCCTCAACACAAATTAGGCGTGTCCAGCAAGGAACAACAAAAGGACTGTCAGTCTCGTCCGTCGAGTTGAACCCTTTGGGTCCTCATGCAGCGCACAACTGCCCTCATGAGCGCAGGTGTGCGCTGCATGAGGGCAGGTGTCCATTGTATTTTTAACTATTTACGTGAAACTTCGGATAATTGGGGCAGCCGCTTAATCGGGCCAAAATTCACTAGTCCCGATGTGTCCTAAATAACAGGAATGGACTGTATTTTAAAAGTTAGGCTGTACAGAGAAGATATCGAGAAAAATTTTGGATCCTCAGTTTCCTCTTAGACCCAATCACTTAATCAGAGATACAAAAAAGTAATAATTAATAATAATAATAATTATTATTATTATTATTATTATTATTGTATTATTGTTATTAATTATTATTGCTCTTATATTATTTCTCCCTGATTGGGTGCTCCACCTCGTGACGCGTATTGCTTCCAAGAACACAGGGTGGTTGTTGTTATGTCTGGTGATTCTGTTGATAGAGGAACTCTCTGATTATCCTACAGGTGTTCAGGATTGCGACTTTCTGGAGTTCCTTGTAGGTGTTCGCCGAGATACCTATTGCTACTAGGCTGTTATGTAGGGTCTTTGGCACCACACCTCTTGTGGTTGACATGATGATCGGGATGGTCGTTAATTGTTGCATATCCCACATCCCTTTAAACTCCTGTCTTAGTTTCGTGTACTTCCTAATTTTTAACCCATGTGTTTTTCTGCAGTTTACTAGTGATCAGTACCGCTATGTCAATCACTTAGGTAGTCTTTTCCTTCTTATCCACAAGGGGTATTTCCTGTCTCTTGTGCGGAATTGTCCTATCCCTTTGTAAGATATAAAATCTTACAAGTAAAAATATTTTATACTCAGGAGAGATTAAAAAAAGTAAATTTAAAAGTAACGCTTCTAGTATAATAAATCAGGTGGCGAAACCTTACCACTGACGAATATTATTTGATAATGGCTCACTCGCTAGGAATTCAATTAGACAAGGTTAATAGAAGGGAGCGGTAAGCTGAAAGGCTAGTGGCAATAGGGGTGCACTTCAGCTCGCAGCACACAGGAATAAACCAAAACAATGGAAACAGGTATCAACGGCTGTTGGTAAATAGGTGTGAACTCTGGAAAACAATGGTGGGGTGGACCATATTGTCAGGACATTCCTTTGATCGGTGACATCTGGAGAAGAGACAGGAAGTAAATATGGGACAAATGCTCGGGTGAGAATTAAGCCTGGCATCTGGCGGTCGGTGATGGCAAGTTTTGTAGATCTTGTGAAATAAATCTGCTAAGTATAACGAAATGGCGGCGGACTTCAAAGATCATATAGCCTGGGAAATTTACAAATTTATTAAAATGACAAGTTGGATCGGGCACTGAAGAGACAGCTTGGGAAAAGATAACATGGGCGAATAGAACAGAAAGAATGGTTGATAAAATGAGAAGATTGGTTAAGACTCAGAACTAGGGCAGACCTCAAATATGGGGGGCGGTACAGAATTTAGAGAAACAAAAAGAGAGAACCGGGGGAGAGAAGAAGGACAAAGTTGAGTTTTTTGTGGGTGTTTGTGAAAATGAGTTAAGGAACACAGAGTTGAGTTTTTGTCGGTGTTGGTAAAAACGAGTTAGAGGTGGACAAAGTTGAGAGGTATTTGTCGGTGTTAGTGAAAATGGTTTAGTAGCAGACAAAGTTGAGATATTTGTCGGTGTTTGTGAAAATGAGTTAGCAAAGACAAAGTTGAAGTATTTGCCGGTGTTTGTGAAAATGAGTTAGCAAAAACACAGAGCCCAGTTTTTGTTGGTGTTGGTAAAAATGGTTTAGCGTGAGACACAGTTGAGATTGTTGTCTGTGTTAGTGTGAATAAGTTTTTAAAAGGTAGGGCAGAGAAGCGAGGGTGGCGCCATATGAGCTTTCTCCTTGTGAATGAGTTTTAATAAGGTGGAGCAAAGAAGAGAAGCGCCCTGTGAGTTTTCTTCTTGTGAGTGAGTTTTAAAAAAAAAAAGACGGAAAGAAGCTGCAGAATTAGTAGCCAATCAGACGGAGCGAAGCCGCAGAATTCGCAGCCGCTCAGACAGAGCGAGGTGGCAAATGGAAAGTAGCATGATCAGGAGGTAAAGGACGCCAGACCCATGCATCCAAGAGTTCTGTAATATTATCTGAAGCAGATTCCGGAGAAATAGGATGAAGGAAAGCCTTAGAAGACAGCTTAGAGAGCCTTTGATGGAAGCTTGAAACCTCCCTGGAAAAGAAAAGAACAAGATAGAAGTAGGTGAGCGATATATTAAGTACACTAAGTTAACAAGAAGGACTGTTAGTGAAATAGTATAATAATTAATTAAAAGGGGTAGCACTAGAAAGTAAAATGAAAGATAAGTTATCTCTGAGGTAGATATACTAACAGAGCTTATTATGTTAAAAAGGAGGGTTAATGTATAATGCAAGGGAAACGAAGGAATGAGTAACAGATGAAATTGATGTACAAATAGTTATAATGTGTTAGAAGGGTAGTAAGTTTATAAACACGGATTCTGAATATGTTTTAACTATAGATAATTGAGTTATATGAGCAACTCTGAAAATAGTGTTTTTATTAATGAAGATTTGTTGGTTTATATGAAAGACTAATAACAAATAGAGACTTTAGGAAAGTTAAGATTGATCTACAAGTATATTGTAACAGAATGGTGAGAACACAGAGCATAATGATGAAAGTAGCATATTGATTGTTAATATAAGAAACACAATTGTATCCAGGAGTAAGTGAAATAGGTATGGTGAATGTGTATAAGCGTTAGGAGTTAGGGCAAGAAGCATAAATCAAGTGTTTTCATATAATGGTCAACTCAGATTAGCTAGTGAAGGGAAATAGGAATAAGAATAATTTATGCAAGGTATCCTTGATTTAACTTTGTATGTCATATTACATGCTATCTAGTTCAGTTATATCTCATGTAGTATATATATATGTAAATAAACTAGGTCGTGTTATATATTAATGTCTGTCTTTGTCATTCTTGAACACTCAGCCTTTCCAAAGGGAAGTATACATAATTGAGAAGTTCCCTTGAATCTGGAATTCTTCTGTGAATACAAGGTCAGATGTGTAAGTGGGGCGTTTAAGTAAATAAGGGAACAAAACAAGTTGTTAGGTATCTAATATTAATATCAGATAAATTAAATAAAAGTAAAAACCACATATAAAAGACATTCCATTTCATTCAAACCGGCCACACGTTATTATGGCGCGGTTCCAGTATAGCTTGTGGGTTGTAGTACTGCCTAGGGTTCGTACTCGTGGTACGGTACACTTTCTTGACCAAACACCACCGTTCTAAAAGATCAATTTTAAGTTTTCTTAACGAATTTTTTTCATTATTATTATTATTATTATTACGATAAAGTTTCCTTTCAAATCCATCCTGCTGATGTCAGATAGAAGGTATGGCTGGGATGATTGTGTCACATTACAAACAAACATCATCATATTTCTCTCTGAGGACTGCTATTTATTTATACAGGGTGTCTCAAAAAGATTGGTACAAATGTTTAGGGTAGGTAGGTAACATCTAAAGGAATGTGAATCGCATAGGAACCTACAACCGGAAACGTCTCAGTAGGTCGGTTACACGGCGCTGTTCATCAGTTCGCGTGAAAATTTCTGGTTTACTCATTCAATCAGTAGTCGCGCGAAGAGCATGCATCGATATACGAACTGTGGGCTGGCAGACATGCACCTAGTGTATGGATTAGCAGCGGGCCCACACGGTGTGCGCCCCCATGCGCTACAACATCGCTTCGCAATAAATGTGTGGGCAGGTATGGTCGGTGACTGCTTAGTCGGCCCGTACCTGTTACCATCCCGCATGAACTCCGCTAAATATCGGATCTTTCTTGAACAAGTTCCACCAGGGTTACTTGACGATGTTCCAGCAAATGTGCGACGCAACATTTGGTTTCAACATGACAGGGCGCCTGCCCATTATGGAAGGTGTGTTCGTGACCATTTGAACAGGCGTTTTGGGCGTCGATGGATTGGCCGTGGTGGACACGTTGCCTGGCCCCCACGCTCGCTTGATTTATCGACCCTTGATTTCTTTCTGTGGGGGACCCTCAAATCTATCGTGTATGAATCGCCTGTAGAGACGGAAATGGATCTCGTGGCGAGACTCGTCTGCGCTACTGCTACTGTCAAAGAAACTCCACATGTGCTCGACCGTGTCCGCCAATCCACTGTGCGTCGGTGTCACGCATTCATCGCGTTTCATAGTGGAACCTTCAAGCATCTATTGTAACATCATGAAATGCATCCATCTCGTAATCCATTGTTAATATTATGTCAAATAAATGTTTGCCACTAATTACCGTCTTTGTCATTTCTGCTTCTTGTGCCTCTGCTACTACTTTCCCGTGACGTTTCCGGTTATGGGTTCCTATGCGGAATTCACTTCCTTTAGATGTTACCTACCTCCCCTAAACGTTTGTACCAATATTTTTGAGACACCCTATAGAGTTATACCAGAATAATTTTGTTTTCTTTTGCAATATCATGGGAAATCTAAAAGATCAATTTTAAGTTTTCTTTAGGGAAAATTTTCCATTAAGCAATCCACATATTTTGCAAATATATAAAAGTGCATCGATTTAATTATAAAACACATGTTAACCAAATTTAGGATAAAGATGTATATACTACTCCCAAATATGAGAGAACGATCTATACAGTGGGACCAACTGATGATGTTACCAACAGCAAATTCAAAATGGGAAGCATTCAAAGAACTTATCTTGGAAGCTACTAGGCTTTACATACCAACTAAGAAATATTGTTCAAGGTTTAGGCCAAAATGGATGTCAGATGAACTAATGAGGCATATGGCAGAGAAGAAAAATGCATGGGATACTTACAAATTAACACATGACACAGAAGCCTATGATAGATACAAGTTGATATGCAACCAAGTTACAAAGGAGGTTAGGCAGGCAAAGACAGATTACGAGAAATCCTTGGCAAGGGATGCAAAGAAAAACAGCAAAGAGTTCTTTACTTATGTAAACTCTAGAAGGAAGGGGATGAATCAGATTGGTCCACTTGATATTGATGGGTCAACTGTTGATGATCCTGCTCAGGTAGCTAACAAACTAAATGAATATTCTGCATCGACATTCACACATGAGGAGTTATTCAGCAAGGGGAATGCCAGAGGTGTATTCAACTCTAGCAGTAAGCTACAGAATCTTGAAATAACTGGGAGTAAAGTGGAGGAGAAACTGTTGAAGATAAACACAAGAAAGGCACCCGGAGTGGATGGGATCTATCCAGTTATATTAAAGGAGGCAGCAAAGGAAGTAAGCAAACCCATAGCCATAATTATGAGAGCTTCCTTGGACTCAGGGGAGGTACCCATAGACTGGAAATGTGCAAATGTGACCCCAATTCACAAAGGAGGATCAAAGGCTGACACAAGTAATTATAGACCTGTGAGCTTAACTTCTGTTCCAGGAAAATTAATGGAGGCACTGGTTAAAGAAGCACTGCAGGATCATTTAGACAAGACTTCAGTTATAGCTCAGACACAGCATGGTTTTGTTAAGGGGAAGTCTTGCCTGACCAACTTGATTGGATACTATGATGCAGTCACAAAAGAACTGGATGCAGGAAATAACTTTGATATTATATACTTGGATCTTAGAAAGGCTTTTGATACTGTTGCACATGGAAGACTGCTACACAAATTGGAGCAGTGTGACATTGGAGGCAAATTGCTGCTATGGATAAAGGGGTGGTTGAGGGGGAGAAGACAGAGAGTGGTAATCAATGGACACTGCTCATCGTGGACTAATGTTATTAGTAGAGTCCCTCAGGGCTCAGTGTTGGGTCCATTATTGTTTTCTGTATTTATAAATGATATTGATGATGGTATATCAAGCTTAATGTCCAAGTTTGCAGATGATACAAAGGTTGGCAGGGTTGTCAAGGACACTACTGACACTATGCTGCTGCAACAGGATCTGGAAAGGTTGAGCAGATGGGCTGAGAGGTGGCAAATGAAGTTTAACATTGACAAATGTAAAGTACTACACATGGGAAACAACAGCCCCAGAGCAACGTATCAACTCTGTGGTACTACACTGACAGTGGTAGAGAATGAAAGGGACTTGGGGGTGGTTGTGCAGGCAGATATGAAGTTCTCTGAGCAGTGCAAACGGGCTGCAAGAGTAGCTCATGGAGTATTGCCAATGATATACAGGAATTTTTCCAGCAGGGATAAGGAGGTGATTATTCCCTTGTATAAGGAAATGGTCATGCCACACCTAGAGTACTGTATACAGGTCTGGAGGCCTCATTTCAAGAAGGATGTAGAGCTGCTGGAACGAATACAGAGAAGGGCAACAAGATTAGTGAATGGAACAAAGGGGTGCTCTTACGAAGAAAGGCTTAAGTTTTGCAAATTACAGTGTCTGGAGACTAGGCACCAGCGAGGTGATCTGATAGAGGTGTATATAGCCTTGAATAGTTTAAGCATGCTCAATGCTGATGGGATTCTTCCTCTAGCTCAGAAAATCACCTGAGAGGGCATAAATTCAAATTGAGGAAAGTCAGATGTAGGATAGATGTGCGGAAATTTGCCTTTAGCCAGCGGGTGGTTGGTTGGTGGAACAGACTGCCATCCCTTGTGGTGGAGGTTGATAGCCTAAATAAGTTTAAGGCTCAGCTGGACAGGTATTTTGAACGAACAGAGGGGTGAAGTGGAAGTGGTTTTTTTTTTTTTTTTTTTGGCTGATGCTGCATAAGCTTGCTTTCTTGCATCAAATGCCTCTACTAATGCTAATGCTAATGCTAACGAACTGCAACTTACGTTTTAGGCTTGTTCTATAATCTAATTCGTGATTTATATCTTATAGGAAAACTAGGTAGTTTCGTACTCTGCGACTGACTTCAAAACAGATGACCACAAACATAAAAATTCAGTTGAAGACAGGCTCTTACGACAGCAGTGACAACACTTGTTCGTTCGCGCTCTACGGTTGAAGCCATAAGATCATACCCTTTCTTTTCCGGTGCAAAATAAAAAAAATAAAAAACAGAATACGATAATATCCTCTCGCATATAGCGATTATTTATTTTGGAACAAGTCTATTTACACTGAAAATATCATAAATTATATGAGACTGAATGCAGGAATTAATGATCAGTCTGTTCGCATAAGTGAATAAGAATTCTTTCCCTAGTGGTTTCAAATGCATTCTTGAAAAATCGTGTTTAAATTCGCAGTGTCATAATTCCATATAAAGTTAGATCTCGCAAGAGCCAATCCCGGTTGCAATATTTAAATATAACGGAAAAATGTTATCAGAAAGCTTTATGGAAATACAAGCAAAAATGCAAGGAAATTTTTTTTACAAGAAAAATCACTTTCATTTATTCGAAGTCAGTTAGAGTTTACTCGATCCTGAAATGGGATTTCTAGAAGTAGTGTGGCTGTTGGCCTGCCTAGAATGAATGCATAAGTACAAGGCTCTATTGTAATGCTCAATTGAGTTTGTTGTTGTTGTTGTTGTTGTTGTTTTGTTTTGCTACTCTATTTCATACCGATTATTATGCCTGCAGAAGCATTTGTTGCGGGATAATTTTCATATTATGAGGGACTAAAACCCAAAAAAAGTCAGGGAGGTAAATTCAATGTCCCACATCTAAGATTGCTATTAAGAGAATTTTTAGAATTTTCCACTCTCTGATGGAATGGATTCAATTTTAGCTCTCTCCCAATAACTAATGCGACTTATCGAAACTACTGTAGTGTTCACGGAGTACTGAGCTGGTTTGAATCATCACTCCGAAGAAACTTCTGCCAAGTAAAATACCATTGTATCTTTTGTCTTTGCTGGATTTAAAAAAGGTTTCGAGAGGACTCCATGGCTTCCATCAAAACTAAGTATCCCTGCTCACTTGAAAAATCCAATTAATTTCCCGACATGACTTTTGCAAAATAAATAAAGAAATAATTTATTCATATGAATGTCCAAAACCAAACGAACACCCGCACGAATAAGCAATATTAAAACAAAAAAAAAATGATTTATTTATCCAATTTTCATTACATTATTAAAAATATATTATTTGCCAATAAAAGAATTTATACATAAAAATTAATAAAATGTGAAGACTTTTTTTTTTCTGATCAATAGCCATTAGACAGTTAAGCAACTATAAAATGTTTAAGGTTGTTCTAATGCACACAAAACAGGAGTGAGATCAATTCCACATTCCTGTAAAATAAAAAAAAGATCAAAATTTGAAGTTACAGCTAACCTATAAAATATAATGAAGCTATAGGACAAAATTAATTTCTAAATGAACAAACTATAAGATATTGCTTCTACACTGTCCTATCAGAGCAGTATTCCGTGATAAGAACACCTCGCTGATGAAATTAACAGCTAGGCATCATTAAGGGGAAAATGTTTATCTGTTTTCTACTGCTCAGCACTTTAATAATCCCGAGATGGAGCACATAATTAAGACAAGCCCAAGTGGACCCATTATTTTGTAGAGCTTACTGATACCTTAAAGGCAGCATGAAGCAAAATATCGCTTGTCTCCTGATAATTATCTTAGAAATTAAAAGAAATATTTTTCAAAATGAAACGACACAATGAAATTTGTCATTACGGCCAAAATGGGTTAATTACTTTTCGCTCCAAAATAATTATTTGTTCCTTCCAATGGAATCACTGCCCATGAACGATCAAATTGCCCTCTCTCTCTCTCTCTCTCTCTCTCTTATATATAGCTGCACATATACATACATACCAATAAGCTTACTTTTCAATTACATAAATGAGTAATATTTACAAACAACTTCAAATTATATAGTAAAATTCATAATACGTTCAAGTGAAAGAGAATATCCACTGAGTGTACTTTATTAGCCAATTTATTGGGAAAACCTACCTAATAGGAAATAGGTCCCTCTGTAGAGCTCAGAAGAATCTGGATTTTTGGTGGGTTGGACACAACGAGATGACGAAAGAATGCCACAGGAGGACTAGTCTGTACTTGCTCAATTTCTCCCCGCAGTTTTCACAGATATAATGGTTGCAGATCTCTACTACAAAGAGCATATTTTACCTCATCCCACAGGTGCTCAAATAAATTGAGATCTGACGACTTATGGTTAATGCAATATGGTGAATTCACTTTCTTATTCGTGGAACCAGTTTAGAACAATTCATGCCTTGTACCGTGGTGCATTATCTTGTTGTAAAACCCATTCGCAGATGGATAGACCTCAATTATAAAGGGGTGCTCATGCATCTGGTTGGAAATAATTTCCAGATAACCTGTGGGAGACCAAATGTTGCTCAACTGATATAAAGGAGGCCAAATGTGTATCAATAAAATTCTACGCACAACATTTCACCACCACCATCTGCGTTCATTGTTGACACCTAACAGGGTGGGCCCGTGCTCTTTTCATTATGTTCAGGTCCTCCGGTCAGCTTAAAACACTAAGAACTAGGATTCATCAGATCAGGCAACATTTTTCGAATTCTCCAATACCTAACATTACTATTTTTGAACCCGCTGTATACCGTCTTATTTATTTATTTATTTCACTGAAGTGAAACCCTAGTTCGGTCGAAGCTACGATACCCTCATCTGTGACAAGGTACGATGCGTTCTGCACTCTGAAATGCCTCTTTTGTTACTACTGTTGTAATGTGTTTCAATTTGATTGACTGTAGTATTTCTGTTGCCCTGCACAAGGCTGTCAGCATCATTTTGTCTCTCGCATCAACGAGCTGTTTTCGACCACTGGATAGCCGTTGGCCGAATGTTTTTTGTGATCGGAACAATCTCGCCACCCTCAACGCATAGTCTTACGTCGAAACCTCATCAAGGTTGCAGTTTCTGGAATACTCATATCGGTGCATGTGATGCCGGCTACCACATTGCGTTCAAAGGCACTTAAATCTTTCGGCTTGACTATTCTCGCAATGCATTCCACGCTTGTGCAGTGTCCCTGTGTATCTGCCCACCTGCTTTATATCGCATGCTATGAACAAGTGATGTCTTTTCTGAAGATGAACTCCATTTCATGAAAGGTTTGTTGTTTGTTTGTTATTTGGTTTTTAGGAGCATTAGCAACTAAAGCTATATTGCTCCAGGATATGCGGTGGTCATTCCCTGACAGTTCCACATCCTCAGTATTTGGTGGTGACGGATTCGAACCCCGGTCCAATCAAGAAGCGTGAGCTACGCACTGCTGCTCCTTCCCACCTGGCTACGGAGGCGCCTATCATGAAAGGGTACGTATACTTAATAAAGCAGCACTCAGTGTACATTTCCGTCGAATGCATAATAATAGTGCAGGCGCAATTGTGAAAATTATTTCTTTAATGGCATAAGGAAGCCTAGCTTACCGCATTTGCCTTGATGTAGCCGTCTAATTGTGAAATAAAAGTTGACCCAGTAGCATTTTCGAATTCTTGAAAGATACAGTCCACCCATCGTTTCAGATTCTATACGAATAAATTATTTTAAAATAATTATAAAGTAATTTTTATTGTTATTTCAGTTTAGTAGTCAATACTCATACAGTATACTGTCCCACCAAAAGAATTCAGACAAGCTATCCAAAGTAGTGAACCAAAGCGGACTAAACGTGTACAGTAGAAGAAACAAATTTAAAAGCCAGCAGGATGTAGGGATATCACAAACAAGATGAGGTTCGAAGAGATTTGTATCGGATGCCAATCTACAATTTGTCATTGCTTGACAAGCATACGTTTGTGCTTCAAAAGTCAACAGAAGTCGATGTATTTAAAAAGGGAAGGTCGTGACCATGTAGGCGCATGTATAAGCGTGAGTGCTGATGGTTAGATAATGAAAAAAAGAAAAAGAACTGAGCGATTTGGATCGTCGATTACCTGTAGAACGTAGTGAAGTAGAATCGAAAGATTTTCCTGAAAAAACGTCGAATCCTCTTACAGTTTCACATGGGAACAGTGAAATTCTTACTCTTTAATTCATTTGAATTATTCTATTGAAATTAACGACATTAAGACGAAGTATTTATTTTATTTATTTATCTATGTTTTTTACTGAGGGTGAATGGACGAAATATAGTTTCGCATACACGACCATCTGTCTATTAATTGCACACATTCTTTGTCCCATTTATTTCTTTTACATAAATGAAATCTGTGGAACGTTCCTCGGCGATTGACTACATTATGAAAAAGCTCTTACAACTTCCTCCACAATTGAAGGTAATCGGGAACAGGCCTTTACAACACATTGTGTGGAAGCAGCAGCAGCAGCGATCGTAACTACCGTGCTACACGAAGTGCGAGGTTTCGGACTCTTTCAGGTCTTCATCATGCCGACGAACTGGAGTTAGAATAACACACGGTATAACGGCGATCCACTGAAGCCACTGAAGTTCGTTGTTTGGAAATTAATCCAAAAATCCAATCCGACCTCGCAAGAGAGAGATGTAAGAAATAAGCTGTCAACTGAGTGTAAATAAGTGTTCGTTGTTTTCCACCGAAATTCTTCTTAGTAAACCAAACTAAATCCACAACGTAGTGAAATGACAGTCCACACTCATATACCACTTTGCTTCCTGGAAACTGTCATTTTCTGGATGTGTTTAAATTACACTTCTATGACGCTTTCTACCTCTCTTTACTTAACATCAATATTAAAAAACATGGAAAGCCTGTTTATACACCCTTTTGAGGCTACATTGGAGAACGACTGATGTCGATGACTGCAAGCAAATAACAGAGTAAACTTAAAAGGCAATGACGAGTTATGATTCTGTTTAAAAAAGTTAAATTATAAAACTGTACATGATGGATAAACGATTGATATTTGAATTCACTGCACAGTAAGGGAGGTAGGATCGATTCTTACATTTTTTTTCATTTTTTTTTAATGAAAAAAGTTACGTAATTCTGTATCAGGTACATAATGTGTCCTACCGCTGCCATATTTAGGAGTTTTACATTTAAGATTCATCGGCAGGCGTGAAAAACATTTTAATTTTTTAAATATATTAATAAAATTCATGGATAATTATATAACAAGGTTTTTTTATTAATAATAATTATATATCAGTTACTGAAAGTATTGGTCTGTGATTACTAAAGTATGATATATAATTTTTACATTGAAGAGTTCCCGACTAAATACACCATCTTCAATTGTTCCATAACGTGTAGTATTTATCTAAAGATCTGATGACACGTCCAGGTTGAAGAATGTTTTCATAAATGTGCAGAACTCGTTCCCAATCTCAGAGTTTAATTGTAAAGAAAAAAAAATTACATTTAATCTGAAAATACCAAATGATTTTAAACCAGACTCGTGTTCGAATTAAGGCATATCCCTGTTTCCGAAAGTTTTTTTTTTGTATCTTAAAGCCTTAATATTTCTGTTTCTAAATTCTTTTGCTTTCCAACGATATTCTATACGTCCACATTATGGACGTATAACTGAAGATGAAGTCACTTACGTAACGCTTTCGCATGACGGTTCTTCGTTGCAATTTTTTTGCAGTAATGCTAGTAAAAACGTTTTTAACGTCAATAATTACATAATTTATATACATGAAGGGTAAAGTTTTTTTGTCACGCTAAGCATACCTTTAAAAGAACTGAAAGGAATTTTTCATTCTTAAATGCTGCCAGTAGATTATAAATATTGCTGAATTAAATGCAACGTCTTATAAACTTTTCCCATTACAACTAGCCACCGGTTTATGATTTAATCTAATTATAACGTGTTGTAGATTATAAACTGTTTATTTTATTTTGAAATCCCAATTTTGCTTTGGTTTTTATAGTTCACATTTATTGAAAATTACTAAAAATATAAATAATATTTTGAGAATAAAATATGGCGTTTCACTTTAATAAAAAGTTGAGAGAAAGTGTCTGGGGCTGTTTGTGTAGGGATCTAAAAATTCTAGCTACGCCATTCGGCCTCCGCTAACTATAACGTAGTTAGAAATTTTAATTACGATTCAAATTATTACTATTTATAAAATTCAGTAATCATATTGACTTTTAATTACTATTTATCCTTGCACCTTGCTAATAAAAGGTTATGAAAAGTATCATTTCAACTTATTTTCTCCTCGCTGAATTATCATTAAAAATATTTGCATGAGAACCTTTGTAAGACATTTATAATAAACCCCAGAAACATGTGTAAGTTTACCTCACTAGGGTAATGGTTACAGTCACAATTAATCCAAACATCTCTGCAGGTGAATTTGACAAGATCTTTGTAGCCCTGGCTGCAATCTTCTCCGACAGCTTTCAAACAATCGACTTTTATATCTCCTATCTTTAAGAATTAAAACGGAAAACTATATCAATATTACATTATAATTTGTTACATATTTTATTATATATAATATAATATATGTATAATATCGGTGTAGATACACCATAGGATAAAACTCTTAAAAAATCACAGAAAAACTACGGTAGTAGTGTGAAAGGCATCATTTCTTTTGTATCTCATATTGTGCTCATCACTAATAGAGAAGACTATTGTAGAGAAGCGTTACTTATTCGAGGTAGTGCAATGCTTGGTAACTCGTTGTGAAGGATGAGCCCAATACGAGATACAGATGAAATGATGCTTTCCACAATACGATTGTAGTTTTTCTTTAAGAGTTGTCTGTGGTGTATCTGCACCGATATTACATAGATATCGAATCCCAAACTCTTAAAATATTATGCCTAGTTGCATCTAGTTTATTTAAATAATATTTATTATTAACACTCTGATACCGTAAGCCCTTACATTTGTGAGTTCCTTTTGAATAAAGGTTAATGCAAGGGATGAGTAAAACCAAAAACTGAAAACACGTAAAGTGGTTTATTTAGTTATTTATTTTTGTTAAATAGAGAGAATAATCCGTTCCCGTCTTAACATCATGCGTGTAATAGGCAAATTAAAAAAATAATAATACTAATGTTAAAATTATCTGTGCAGTATTTAAACTGAAGGATTATGAGATAAGGTTAGGGTCAGCTTGTAAGCAGAAAGGAAAGGTTGGAAAGAGGGAAATTTCAGAAAAGTGTCATCAAGGGGACGCCGCTAACTTTCAATTAAATGGCATTTTTCTAAATTAATTTAGGAGCACATACCAACTACAGCATTCTTTGGGGTATATTGACGCGCTATTGAAGCGCGCCTTCCAATGCACAGTTTTACAGGAAGCAGAGGGTGAAGGCTTGCAAACTAGAGGGGCACTTCGAACGCCGTAAGCTGGCGTAAATCACCTGCCAACGCCTACGAACAGGTTTAACTTAATATATCACCTCCCCTTCCTTCCTTCATTTGTTGCTGTAGCTCGTATTGGTGACTGGCATATTCTCATTTTATATTCGAATTTGGTAATGCTTTGCATCTATCAACGTTTACTGTACTGAAGGAATATAAACGAAAAATAAATGTAAAGTAAATTTAACAAAATATCTCGTATATATCATGGCACGAATTAGAAGGAAATAAATACAGCCTACTTAAAAAATCAGCATATAATAAATAACTTTAATTAATGTACAAGTTAGTGCATTTGCATCATTTCTGTCCATAGCCAACTAGATAAGTAGTTATAAATTGGCATCATTAAGTACATCTCATATTGTGAATACGTTCACAACGAATTGCCATGATATTGCACTACTTCAAGTAAGTAACGCTTCACCATAAGCGAAGGCTATTCTCCCCCTTTCGGAATTTATTGGCTCCTCATCACTGTACTAGCAAGATGGTACAATGATGACATCCCAGTTGCGAAGTATAAATCCCCAATATGAGAGATGCCTGACGGTGTGGAGTAATGTAGATTATGGTATAGTT
Source organism: Mastigoproctus giganteus (assembly GCF_048544385.1). Classification (NCBI taxonomy): domain Eukaryota; kingdom Metazoa; phylum Arthropoda; class Arachnida; order Uropygi; family Thelyphonidae; genus Mastigoproctus; species Mastigoproctus giganteus. The sequence goes on from NC_143576.1 coordinate 181,183,198, forward strand.
TAGAACTAAAGTCTCGGGTGATGTAAATAGTTTAACTAATATACAAGTTAGTGTATTTGCATCATTTCTGTACATAGCCAACTACATAAGTAGTTATAAATTGGCATCATCATCACAATATCTCATAATGTGTATACCTTCACAACGAGTTGCCATGATATTGGCAACTTGTTGTGACTTAATGCAACTCGTTATAACGAGGCACCTCCGTAGCCAGGTGGGCAGGAGCAGCAGTGCGCAGGACACGCTTCTTGATTACACCGGCGTTCGAGCTGTCACTACCAAATACGGAGGATGCGGAAAGGACAAAGGAATAACCACCGCATATTCCCGGAGCAATATGGCCTTCGCTCCTAATGCTCCTAAAAACCAAAAATATAACATAATAATCGAGCCCGTGACCACCAAATACGGAGGATGTGGAAAGGTCAGGCAATGACCACCCCATTTCTCCGGAGCAATATGACATTCGTTGCTAATGCGCCTAAAAATCAAATAACAAACAAACAAAACATCGTTATAACGAGTTGCAATAAGCTCCGTAATTGTGCCGTATGGGTAGAAGCAGATTAAGGTCGGTTGAGGCCCCGGACGCAGAAGAAAATATTGTGACCCTTAAAAAAAGAGAGAGAGAGGGAAAATAAAAATACATGTTAACCATTTTTTAAAATAAATAAAAAATATTGCGTACTGTTAATGTTTTATTTCCAAGAAAAATTTACTATAATATATGTATTATATTATATTCGCGTTTTTTTTTTAATTTGTCTTTTTTTCAGCCCCTGATAGATGTCTTTTCATTTTTCTAGCTACCATTGGTAGCCTATCAATGAAAAGAAAAATTTTAAATTTAATAGTGTGATGATTAGAATACTAGAGAAGAGATTTTTCGTTCATCATCATCAGCCATTTTCAATCCACTGCAGGATGAAGGCCTCTTCAGCAACTTACCAGTTCCTTCTGTTTTCAGCACTTCCCATCCATTTATAACCCACAAACTGATGAATTTCATCTATCTATCTCCGCCTTTGTCTTCCAGGTTTTCTTCTAGCTCCTCTTGAGTAGAGTACCATTCTGTTATTTTCCTAGTCCATCTGTCATCATGTCTTCGAGCTATGTGTCCTGCCCAAGACCATTTTAGTTCTTTAGTTTTGATAAGAATGTCCTTTACTTGAGTTTGCTGCCTAATCCATGTGTTTCTCTTCTTATCTAACAGTCTGATTCCCAATATAATTCGTTCCATTCTTCGCTGTGTAGTTCTCAGCTGCTCTTCCATTCTTTTGGTGAGTGCCCAAGTTTCACTTCCATAAGACATGGTGAGGAGTATACATTGGTTCATTATTTTACGTTTCAGACAAACTGGGATATTGCTCTTCAGTAGGTGAATACATTTCCTGAATGTTATCCATCCAAACTTTATTCTTCTGTTGACTTCCAGCCATTTATCATTATTACAGCTAATATCTTGTCCCAGATAAGTATATTGTCCCCAGATAAGTATATGACTCCACCTTTTCAATTACTGCACCTTCAATCATTATTTCCCTTTCTGTGGCATACTTGTTCATCATTACTTTTGTTTTAGCCACATTCATCTTTAGTCCAAAATCCTTACTAACTGTGCATAACTGATTAAGATTTTCCTCTAATTATTTGGGATTGTGGCTTATGACCACAATGTCATCTGCAAATCGTAAATGGTTTAGGTACTCTCCGTTCACATTGACTCCTTTCTTCGACCAGTCTAATCTTCTGAAAGCTTCCTCAAGGGCAGCAGTAACAGCTTCGGAGATATTGTGTCTCCTTGTCGAACTCCTTTCTCGATTTTAAATTTGCTACTGTCTTTGTCTAGTCTAATAAAGGATGTAGCACTCTCATATATTTTCTTCAAAATCATAATATATGGAGTATCTATGCCTTGTCTTTCCAGTGCCCGAAACATTGCCTTATGCTGTATGGAGTCAAATGCCTTTTCATAATCCACAAATGCCAGGCATAATGGTGTTTTATATTCATTTGCTTTCTCCATTAGCTGTGATATTACGTGAAGATGATCCATAGTTGAGAATCCTGTCCTAAAGCAGGCTTGCTCTTTCGGTTGATTCTCATGAAGTATTCTTTCTAATTCTTTAGTAAATTTTCGTTATAGTGCAATAAATTAATGATTAATTAAAATTCAAAAATTATTCATAAACTACGAAACTCCAGGCGCTGATGTAACAACAGGAATTCATTTTATCTTAATATAATTTCAACAATATACGATATACGCGTATTTGGGTATATCGTAAGTCTGCAATGCAGGAGAGCCTTTCTAAGTACAAAGTAGCAAATATGATTCTATTGCTCCGATGAGCGGTAGCGAAGCCGCGCGGGGCCTATGCAGCGTGGTATGTGTATAGTATGCAGCGTAGTAATGAAATAATGAAAATAAGCGAATATTAGTAGAAATCTTTATTGCAATAATAATAATTATAATTATACAATGGATACATTGCAATAAGCCCTTCACGGCCACAAGGCCAGGGGTTAACATATAAACATACTATCAGGTTTTACCGCCGATTGTAAACTTGTACGTAATTAAAATTGCACATATGAAACCAAACTGCTGTCATTAGAAAAAAGTGTCAAGTTGGGGTTTTGAGGGGCCCTTCGAAAGTCGGGGCCCAGGGCGCGCGCCCGGTGAGCCCGCCGTTAAATCCGCCTCTGCGTATGGGTGACTTATTCGAGGTAGTGCAATATCTTGGCAACTCGTGAAAGTATTCACAATATGAGATATACTTAATGATACCAATTTATAACTTTTTAAGTAATTGGCTATTAACTGCAATGATGCAAATGCACTAACTTGTACATTAGTTAAACTATTTACGTAACCTGAGGATTGAGCCCTAAACTGTACCATAACTCTTTAATATAACGATAATTTTATTTTTCCGATCTCGCGCATCTCGATCTCCCCAAACATTTGATGACTTATATGATATGTATGTGTGTGGGTGTGTGAAAAGTTACTGTAATGCTGGAGCAGATTCCACACCATTCAAAGGCTGTTTCTCAATAGAGCATAAACAGGTGCACTCATGAATTGTGTGTTTCGTAATAATAAATCTTCCTTTATTATTACGAAGAGGCCACGTTGCCTTCTTAGTAATAATGAATGAAGATTCCAAATACAAACTACAAATAATGGTACACGTCTCTACTCCACATTAATTATTTATTACGAGCTGTTCGTTTTATTTTTATTTGTATTTTAAAAGGCATTCCTTTTTGTTGTTGTTGTTTGTTCCCCAGCTTTTGAGAATTCATGCAGCTACAGTCACATAAATTTTATGACTTTATCAATTAATTTATAAATTAATTAATGTACTGATTTGATTATAAGTCACGTTGCTCAATGATTATCACTAATTGGATCTGGACGGTAGAAGTAACCTTCATTTATGAGTGAATTGAATACGATATTAGTTACGAAACGTATTACCATGGATACTAGAATCATCCGATACTAAAATTTGGGACCTTAATCATAGATCCAAATTTCGGTATGGAAATGAGTATGTTGGTCGATCCAGATATCATAAATTTCAGCAGGATTAATACAAACAAAAATAGGTATTATAACATTGATATTTTAAGTAAATTATTGTACACTAAAAGAAGCATATTTACTTTGTAGAACTTTTCATTCAGGCACTGCAGATGCTCTATAAGCTTGTCTTCTGTTAAAACTGCAATGAAAATAAAAAAGGTTCGTTTCTGTTTTATGTTTCTTCTTTAGAGAATCTAGAATGATGAAATTTTGAATTTGTGGTGTCATAGAACATATTCAAAATAAGAGATTCAAACGTTTAATTTCACAAATTAAAATGTTTAATTTAACAAATACAAATGTTTAATTTAACAAATGAAATTTGAACGAATTCAAATGCTGTAATTTAAATGATATTATTATTCACTAGTATTGCAACAAAGACAAGTTACAACCGTAAAATTTTATAGAAAGCTTTTGTAGAATAAGAGGGAGGTTTTCTTATGACACTTAATTAGATTGAGTTAAAAATTAATATGCATGCATATTCGTGATTTTAGTCGTGAGGCCTTCACTGTTCAAAACTGCTCGTCACTCCTTCAAAATTCAGGCGTTTAGTAAAAATATTATTACTCCTGAAACTGTAGCAAATTTGACAAAGAGCTCTCATGCTGGTTACACGTCTGACAGCAATAATATTACTAGATGATAGGCGGCTCCATAGCCAGGTGGGCAGGAGCAGCAGTGCGTAGCACACGCTTCTTGATTAGACCGGGATTCGAGCCTATCATCACCAAATACGGATTATGCTGAAAGGACATGGAATGACTACCGCATATTCCCAGAGCAATATGGCCTTAGTTGATAGTTGATGGCCTTAGTTGATAACTCCTTAAAAAAAAAACAAAAAAAAAAAAAACTAAAGGATTTACCATGCAGTACTAGGGAGCCAAACTTTTCTTCACCATCAAAAAAAAAAAAAAAAAAAAAAAAACACTACCGTATGTGTCTCCCTAATCTCTGCACTCTCAACTTCAATGAACATGGAGGCACTGGATTGATGCAGCCTTGTAATAATATATAATAAATAAACCTTTATAACGAACAATTAGATACACAATATAAATTGAAATTTGAATATTATAGAATTAATAAGGAATGAGCGGTTATTATGTAGTATGAGAAGTAGATATTACGAATAAAATTTAAATATCAGTTTTGCTAAAATAAATTCAGGAACGGCGAGGGAAAACAAGGTTTAAGTTTAAAATAGTAAGTATTAAGATTGGATATTTAGTTTTAATGTAAATAAGGTTAAAGTTGTAAGAAATACTGGATTTCGGAATGGGAAAGTTATAGACGAATATGTTAAATAGCGGCTAAATGAAAACAAGTAATTTCGAGTAATACAGAGAAAAAACTGGGACAGCAGGACTAGGTAGAGGGTACCATTTGAGAACAGGCGTGAAAGCGTTGCTGAGGGCAAGAGCAGTAGGACAGTGAAACGGGATTATGAAGCCTCTCTTTTGATCTAAGCCACCGTTATGAAGTAAACAGGAAAGTAGTGGACATCCAGTGTTCGCATCAAAACAAAACGGCGTCATGGTGATTGAATTTTGGATAAGTTGCCCTTATTTAGAACGAAAGTGTGAACACGAAAGTGGGTGTTTCGGAGATTGCCGGCAAACGTGAAAGTGCCATGCTGCCGTGTGAAAAAAAAAATAAGAAATTTCTAGAGAAGGGTTGGTTGATGCGCTAGGGCGACGGCTGGGGTGAGATGTTTTAGAAAATAGGAGTGTGAGGATTGGTTATGAGTCCTTGGGGGAGGATTTCCAAACTTGAGGGGAAAAAGTTCGGGGGGAGTAATAGAGCACGTGTCCACTCTGTATCTGACTTCCCTCTGGTCAAGAGGAGAAGGTCGTGAGTTTGCAGGTTGCAGTGGGAGTAGATTGTTCGGTGGTCGGAGTTCACATCTCGTGATAGCAAGATGAAAAAGAGAAATAAGAAAAAACGTGAGAGAAAAGGATAGTCAGGGGTAGGGGACCCGAGTAACTGCGAACTGAAAGTGATTATCGTTTTTTGGAGGTATGGAAGTGTGGAAACATGAGCCTCGACAGTTGTGCAGCTAAATGAGCCAAGAAGAGAAAGAAAGCCAACCCCGGCATCGGAAGGCAGTGATAATGGCCAGTTGTGCAGATAAGTGGACCAAGAAGAGAAAGAGAGCCTGCAGTTATGTCTAGGGTCAGTCCCGTTGAGAAATGGCTAGCTGCGCAGATATATGAGCCAAAAAGAGAAAGAAAGCCTGGTTCGGCATAAAAAGGCAGTGTGCCCAAGAAATGGATAAAATCCCGTCCGTCATTAAAGAAAGCAAAGTGCCCAAGAAATGGCAGAAAGCCCGTTTGCCATTAAGGAAGCCTGAACGCAAAGAAATTGCAAATAGCGGCCATTCCGGAACGTAAGTCTCTACCTGTTTTTTCTGGAATCCTGAATGCAAGGACTCATAAGCCAACTAAAAGCAATTGAGTGATAATCCTTTAAAAAAAGGAACATTCCTGTTGTATTAGGAAGTCAGTTACTATGGTTGAGGCAATTTGTTATGAATGTCCATGATAATAAAATAACGTAAGAGTGGTAAAGGAGATGAGTAAGATGATAACTAGAGAAAAACCCTGATAAATGATAACTAGAGGCAAAACCTGTAAAAGCAAGCTTATACAGCAACAGCCATAAAAATGTCAACACTTCCTATTTCACCTGTCCATCCCCTCTAATAGTTTATCTAGTTCTTCCTTGAATTTATTCAAGCTACAATCTCTATAATACCTGATGGAAGTTTGTTTAAACAATTAACCGCGGTCTTGTTGAAGGCAAATTTCTGCACATCCGACCTCACTTGCAACCATCCTTTCGCAATTTAAATTTATGCTCCCCATCATGTGTAGTCTGAGCAAGAGGAGATATTCCACAGCACTGAGCTCACTGAATCCGTTGAAGGCCTTAAACCCCTCAATGAGCACGTTTCTCGCGTAATATCCAGCTGCAGCAATTATCAAAATTGCAGCGTCTGGGGTCTTTCCTGGTAAGAGCCTCCTTTTTTCCGCTCACAAATCTTGTTGTTCTTCTGTGCACCTGTTCCAATACATTCACCACCTTTCTAAAATTATGATTTTACACCCGCATGCAATATTCAAAATGTATCCTAAATATTGCCTTATTCAATGATATAATCACCTCATTTTCCCTAATCACAAAATTCTGTGTATCATTCACAAACTAGAGCTGTCTCCTAACTGCCTGCCTGCACCGTTCAGAGAAAGAACTAAATATCTGACTGCACAATTCATTCCCCTTCAGGCTCTTTCTCATTTTCATCACCCTGAGAGCAGTCCTACAAAGTTAGAATATTAATCTGGAATTGCTGCTTTCCATATGAACTACAACACTCTGCATTTGTCAATATTAAACTTCAATTGCTACTTTTCAGCTCATCTGCCTAATTTGTCTAGATATTGCTGCATTGCTGATTACTGAGATTAACTACTGTGCCGTCCTTAGTATTATCTGCAAACAAACTTAGATTCAGGCTGATATGCCTTCATCAGTATCATTAACAAAGATTCCAGCATGGAACCTGGGGGACTACACTAACAACGTTAAACCAAGAAGAGCAATGCCCATTGATAACCACTTTGTCTTCTACCATTCAATCATCCCTTTTCCATTGCAGCAACTTGACCTTAATGCCGCAATGCTCCAATTTGTACAACAGTCTTTTATATATAAGAGTATTATTATAAACCTTAAAAATCTTTGCACCTACACAGCAGTTATCTAGTAGGGCATATTCACTTGCCTACCATTAATGTCCGTGAACCACCCCTTCTTGGATGGGCAAACAGGTTCTATGCATGCAACACGTCACAGAACCTGCTATAAATATGCACACTGTTCTTTGAACAGACAATTGCATAAATGCGCTGAAAGATGACACGCACGTTCAACAGAATCACCTGAATAGTTCAACAGAATTAATCACCTCATCAAATGCTGGACTCCAATTAACATGGCCTAAGGAGCGCGAAACCTGAACTGTAGAGCAGTGGAAAACAGTCCTATGGACAGATGAGTAGAGGTTCGCACTCTACCAGTCTGATGGCAGTTCCTGTGTGTGGTGACTGCAAGGACAACAATTCCTTCCTGATTGTATCCTCCCAACCATGACGTTTCGTGAAGTCTGTGTCAACGTATGGGACTACTTTTCATCGTTTAGTTTGGCCCATTAGTCGATAACGACTAATGGGACAAATTCCATGAATGCTGTGCAATTCCAGGGCACATTGGACAATTATGCACTTCCAAAATTGTGGCAATAATTCGAAGAAGGCCCATACCAGTATCAGCAAAACAACACGCCATGACATACTGCTCAGGTTCTAACAGAGGGTGTTTGAGGACATGGGTATGGAAATGTTGGATTGGCCAGCCCAGCGACATGTTCTGAACTGAGAGGCGGACTGGCTATTAGCGTTATCGGTTTGATTTTCATAGTTTGGCTTGGGCCCAATTGTCGTTATCAACAGAACGGTTAATGAGGACAGCTTGGACTCTTATGTATTTCCAACATTATGGCAAAACTTTGGAGAAGACCCATACCTGTATCAACAATACAACGGGCCATACCATACTGCTCAGGCCATAACAGAGTGGTTTGAAGACATGAGTGTGAAAAGGTTGGATTGGCCAACCCAGAGTACTGAACTGAACTCAGAGTCGGACTGGCCATATGCCTTATCAGGGAAACTCCGGAGGCCGGAGCCGATGGAGTCCAGTGTAATTTGGCCATAAAATCTAGCATGAGGACGCTACAAGTTTTCTCTTGTAAGAATTCTTGTTGCAGTCCGCCTCTATCTGAACCCTATCGAGCAACTTTGGGATATATTGGATGGCCGGTTACGTGCACATCGAGATCGCCCAAAGAACAAGACCTAAGTTCTGGCTGCGTTAAAGGCGGAGTGGAGGAACATATCATCTGGCATTTATATAAAGCTGGTTGAGAGTATGCTGCGAAGATTGAAGGCTGTCAAAAAAGGGTTTCAGTACAAAATATTGTACTGAAACCCTTTCAGTACAAAATATTGTACTGAAACCCTTTCAGTACAAAATTCAGTACAAAATAAAAGCTCTTTTTTGTCTAAAGGTAGGTGTCCGGATATTAATGGTAGGAGAGTATATATTCTACGTTCATGTTGTCTTGTTGATTGCCTTGTACTTTGAATTATATTCTCTCTGTCACTCATTGGGTTGTTGGCCATGTGAGTATTCTTTTGAAAGGCTTGAACAGCTTATCTATTCTACTTTGGAAGGAGTATTTTTAGGACTTTTTTTTTCGCATATATAAAATTGTTTATTTTCTTAAAAGATTTATCTTTATTGGTTTAAATCTGTTACAGTCATACGTATATTTAAATGTGGAGACCACATTTTTATTGATTTATTGTCGACAAACTTTATTAATCCATTTTACCGACTAATCATTTGAAATGGCTTTATGGATTTTGAAGTGCGGTAGGACCTGACCGCTTTCGCTTTAATGGGTTTTCCCAATATACTTCTTTGCTGAAATGACTGAACGTTTCACAGTAAATTCTCGCTTTTCATTGTAGTTGCGTTCCGAGAATAGTGATGAACAAATTAAATGAATAATAATATGGCCGGTCGAACCAATCCTCTCCAGACTCTATGCATGCATTACTCTCTCGCCCACGTAATTCGTGATCTCGAGTCGCAAATGTTTTCTTCTCTGTATAAACTTCATGTAACGTAAGCTATAAATTAACAAAAAAAGTAACCAGTTATTTATGTAGGGACTCAGATAATGCGACTTTATTCTTTCAGAAATAACATTTTCAGTTGTTTCATTTGTTTTCCTTTTTCTTTGTCAAGTTATTGTAGCAGGAATTACATCTTTGATAAATGTACAAGAAGGCACACGCTTCCAAAAGACTCCTTTTTCATTTACATGAAGCAGGAATCTTTGTAAGAATTTTTATCGCGACCCTAAAAGTTAATAATGAAGGGTATTAAAATATTTGAATATATTGCAGGAATTTTAAATTATTCTTGAACATATTTAAATAATTGAAAGTAACATTAATGTTCCAATGAGATTTATAAGGAATTTTGAAAAATTCTCAATAAATGCCCAAAACTCAAGTGATTTAAAATTAATTGGTTGACGAGCAGCGAGGGCTTACTGTACTAGTGACAACTTGATCACATTTCTTACATCCGGATTCTTCGATTTTATGATAATCTCATTTTACTTTGACTTATGATTACTGTAGGATATATATAAACATTTTACATTATTTATATTAAGATTGCTCCAAAAAGATTTTGGAAAGTAAAACTGTTTGTTATATTTACGTAATTTTATATATTACTCACAACATCTAGCGCACTCCGCCAATGAACTAGTCTCGTAGATATCACCAAGTGCCAAACTGAAGAGGAATGAAAATGAAAGTAACTTCAACATCTTCGCTTAAGATGTCAGAAATCTTTCTCTCAATATCGTTGCTTCTTTAGAGAAATGAAAGACTTCTGGACTAAAAAACAGCCTGCCTTAATTCTGGAAAAAATGACAATTACGGTAAATTAAGATTCCATCATTTTTTTTTTTAAAAATAGGTCATGAATAGCAAAGACTATTCTTTAGAATAAGCACTGTAGCTTAAGCACATAAAGTTTTAATATATCCTGTTTCCAGAGTACGTGTGGGTTCCATAGTTAGTCGGGCTCTCCCGACGGTAGTTGTATGGATTTGTATGTGAAGATTCGGTTTTTAATTTGTACTGGGGTCACTAAGGCCGGTGATTCTAAATAATTCAGCCTGCGATGGCACTAATCGTAAAATGGCTAGTTGAGCTTAATGATCAATAATCTGTGAAAATAATCTTTACGGGAATATTCTTGAGACCCTCTAGTTCTCAGATATCTGCTCGTATCAGTTACCAAGTAAATGTAATTAACAATAATTAATGCTGATTTATCATGTTAATGCTTCCTTGCCGTACGAACTTAGTACTATCAGATATGGGCCTTATATTATTACACTACCCAACATAATTTTTACCTCCAGCAAATCAAAGGTTGTTTCTGGCCAAGTTTTATATGTGTGAATACGCTACCTATTTTAGGCTTAAAATAATCCCCGGAAAATCCAAATCTATCATCTTCTCACCTACCTCGAGTAGAAGCAGACCTCAGTCCAACAGCTTCTCTGCAGCCCGACATTGCGGAGCATGTTCTCGTCGCCACACATTCCGTAAAATTCTTAGGTGTGGTAATGGACCAAACCTAACATATAAGGAACAAATCCAGCAACTGCGTTCAAGAGTATTACGGGCTTTCTGGGGTATGAAACTTGATCTGTATAGAGTGCACAACAAGGAAACAGTCAAAAAATTCCTCCTCTACAATTATAGTTCTATCATCAGTTATGGTATTGAAGTTAGGTCGGCTGCTTCTATGTCCAGTCTGTGGTCTGGAATTCTGGGTCCTAAAGTGGGCCAACAATTGGGCTCACCTACCCTATACAAAATCAAAATCACAGCTCTGCATAAATCTCAGATTCACCCCAGCCCAGCACCTGGCATATGCGAGAAAGCTCACAATGGCGCTTAATCTGTGCTCCGCTGCTCTCGACTTCGTTAATATCTGGGAAATCGGATGCTCTAAAATCCCTGATAGAGCCCTAAGAAACCGTCGAGTGCTCTGTTCTAACCTGCAGAAGCTCTCGACCTTCAAGTTGCACTTTCCGAACAGCATAAACGGCGCGCTGAACTCCGCAAACATTGATTTCGGTGTGTGGTCCACAGATTCTGCCTACATAAGAGAAAAGCGCAAATCCACAGTCAAGTGCATTCAGCATTCCTGCAATTGTCAGCGGAATAGCTCCCAGTAAAAATTTCTGGACTGTCTCAATGTGTTGCATCTTGTATATAATAACTGTAAAATCTATATAATCAATCAATTATAATAACTGTAAAATCTATATAATCAATCAATTATAATAACTGTAAAATCTATATAATGCAACATAAGCTGTGTATAATCAATCAATTATAATAACTATAAAATCCATTTAATCCAATATTAGCTGTGTATGTTGCACAGTCTATGTATTTTATGTATTTGCTGTGTACTCACGTAGTTTTTATATACTGAACGTAATGTGTTCTGTTAATTATAAGATTCCTCTGGTTACCTGTGGCGGGAATCGTGTCCTAAACGTCTATGAATAAAGAATTTTATTATTACTATTATTATTATATATAAGAAACCGTGGATGACAAAAGAAATAGAAAAATTAATGGTACAATGAAATAAATACTTAAGGCAGTATATACATTGTCCATCGAAGATAGAATATTATCCTAATTATAAAACACTATGAAATAAAGTGACAGGTATTATTAGAAAACAAAAAAACACTTATTACAATCAACTTTCTATGGATAAGCAGATAACTCAAAAGGAAAAATGGAACATTATAAATAACCTACTAAGTACAAGGGAAAAAAGGGGGAAATCAAATTAAAACATTAGAACAGATATTTGGTACAATCAAACAATATGAGGCTGCAAATAGATTTGCCAAAGCTGTATTAGATCTCAGTAGATACAACATACAGGCGTCTCCGTAGCCAGGTGGGAAGGAGCAGCAGTGCGTACCACACGCTTCTTGATTAGACCGGGGTTCGAGCCCGTCACCACCAAATATGGAGGATGCGGAAAGGTCAGGGAATGACCACCGCATATTCCGGAGCAATATGGCCTTAGTTGCTAATGCTCCTAAAAACCAAACAACAACAACAATACAACATACACTATTGCCAAGACTGCTTTGCTCAACAAGATAGTCCTCCTCAGATAGTGAACTCTTGTGTAGTCTTAACTCCACAATATACTGAGATTCTTAAGATCATAGAACAGTTAAAGAACAAGAAAACTTACGCACTGGACTGTATTACAGTAACCGAAGTAAAGAGAAATAAAGAGCAGTTCTCTTGGTGGAGCTTATAGCACGAATATTAGAATCGGGAAATTATCCTACAAATCTACTTTCATTTAAAATACTCCCTATATATAAAAACGGAGAACCTGATGACTTTTTGAAATTATAGACCAATTGTAGTTCAGTCGCTTATTTTTACATCAGTAAAAACAAATATTTACATCAATATGGGCAGTTAAACAACGCTCTATTCTCATATCGGAAGTGCAAAAGCACAGAGACATTATTAGAAAGTTTAGTAGACTCTTTTAATTTACATTTAAACAACAATAACTTCATAATGATTTTATTTTTTGATTTTACCAAAGCATATAATTTAATTGATATCCCAATCTTGAAACAGAAATTACTGAAATATCGTATAAGGGGAAGAATCAATCAACTCTTATTATCTTATTTAACCAAAAGAAAAATAAAAGTAGAAGTAGAGAATACAAAGGGAAAATCATACAATGTAAAGAGAGGAGTACCGCAGGGCACTCATGCAGGGCCAATCATGTTCAACATCTTTATAAATGACATATTCGAAGTAATTAAGAACTCCTTTTTAAAAATTTACGCAGATGATATAATCTTATATACAATTGGAAAGAACCTCACAAAAATGGCAAACGATTTAAAGCAGGATGTAATAATTTTACAAAATTGGTTGCATGACAATAAATAAATTAGCACTCAGCTTTGAAAAAACAAAATTTTTGGTATTTAGACCTCCTCATCAAACCCTGGACCACTATTCATACCTCTATTAAATTACATGAATATAAATGTCTACATGTTCAGGATTTCCAGAATTGCAAATGTCTAACAGTGGAAGAATTTTCAAATAACTCTTACCTTAGGTTATGGATTGACTACAGTCTAAGTTGGGCAATGCATATAACAAACTTCTACAACAAAAAAAGAGATTTTACTTTTACTTTTTTATTACATTAAAAATAAGTTAAATCTGAGAACAACAGTTACCTTATATTATGCTTTAGTGAACTCCGAACTCAATTATTTAGTAAATGTATGGACACGAGCAAATATAACTGAAATAAGGGTAAAAAACAACTTACTTAACTTAACGGATTCTGAAACTTTTAATGGGGACAAACTCTAGGAATGATCTGAATAAGAGAAGGCAATTTTTGTTGAAATATAAAATACTTTATCCAATTTAAAACCTGAAATTAAATTTATTCTTCAAGAATCTTAACACTATTTATGAAGAGTCGAATCTTCAAAGGAATGTATCACATAACTATAGGAATCCAAAAGCAATTACTTTGCCTCACCCTAGGGTACTAAATAGATTTGGAGATAGGCACACAATGAACATAATAAATAACTTGTTGGCTACTGTTGATTTCAGGCTCAGGAGAAGTTATTCTATCTCCAAATTGAAATTCCTAATAAGAAGATTTTTGATACTCAACGATACAGTAGATTAGACCTGATGTGCAGATCAATTACTTTCTCTGTTTGCAGTGTGGAATGACTTCATTGTCTTTTCTGTTAGTTAAAAAATCTGTATTCAAAAACTGTTGTAAATGATGAATTACAACTTGTTGTCAAGAAATTCACTTTTCTTAACAAGTTCTTTTATTGTAAACAAATTCTCTTGATAAAATAAAATTGTATTGTATTATTATTATTATGTAGAGAATAGAGAATTTAAAATCAATCATAAAATTTCCTATCCTGTCTCAGTGTTAGGATATAGACAGAAAACTGTATTCTGTACAACGATATCATTTCTGTTTGAAATACAATTTTTAAACTTATTAACTTTTGGTTGGTTTTGTTTATTGGGATAAAATTTAAACAAGTACAACATGCAATATAGTATATTTTCACTTTGATGCACTTTTCCAGAAAAGTCAGTATTATTATTAATTTTATTACACCATTCAACTGTTCCATTTATAGTGTATGATAAACTACGCTACAAGAATTCCCCTTCTGTTCGAATTTACCAATTGCTTTTACTGTTTTTAGGTTAACGCATTGTTAAAATGGAGAAGACAAAGCGCAGAACTTGCGTCAATCACCCAGACAAAGTCTGCTATGTTTGTGGACACTTAACCACAAAAACTCAGAGGAAGAAAATATACAATGTCACAAAAGTTGCATATCCATTGTACTTCGGCTGCAAGGTCGGTGACCAAGAAAAAAATTGGGCTCCACATATCTGTTGTATTACTTGTTCAACGAACTTAATGCTGTGATTAGAAGGAAAGCTGAGAGCACTTTTTGATGTCCCTATGGCGTGGCGCGAGCCCAAGTATCATTTCGACGACTGCTATTTCAAATGCATGACAAAAATAAAAGGTATTTCCAAAACGAGGAAACACTGCTCAAATAACCTAATATCCCATCAGCAATTAGGCCAATGCCACACGGTAAAGAACTGCCAGTACTTTTGCCACCAAAATATTCAGTGATTGGAAGAAGTGATGAAGGTACAGAACACCCCCCTACCCCCCTTGTTAGGCTCTCTATTATCCGTAGTCAAACGACAAATTGTGCCTTCCAGCACGAGACTGTCGAATATTCCATGGGATCCTCTCACGTTCTCTTAGGCCTCTTCCATCATGGCGAACCTGGCGGTAAGGTAGTTTCGCCACTATGTGTTATTATGTGAAACTTCACATAACAGACACCTGTGTAAAAGGAACACTTCTTCTTGTGGACTGGCAGAATTGGGTCCCAGCCAAAAATATTATACTCTGTTTTAACTTAAATTGACACTACTGAGAAAGATGCTGAGTCTCCTCGCAAAAAAATGGCATAATGTATTAATACGCCTACATCCATCTACACCATATCACCATCTAGTTTTGTTCCTATAAAATAAAAATATAAATTTAAAAATATGCATCAATATTTTTTGCTGATTCATTTATTCATATTTATGTATGTATTCATAATATTTTACCTATCTCTACTCTGGAACGGTTTCAAAAGTTTATTTCTGAGAAACAGAGATTTTTTGATTGCAATGTTGGCGGTAAACCTTCACATGTCGTCATTCATATTAAAAAATGCTGTCTCGGACACTAAGAAAAACCAACGGGCACCACTGTTTAAAACGGAAGAAAATATCATAACAGCATGGCAAAAAAGTACGCCTACTTAACCACCTACTGCAGGAGTGGAAAAAGAGGTGGACCGTTACCACCAAAGGAGAGAAACACCCGCATTTTTTTTTCCACAGTGAGAGTATACCCGAAATCACCATCATGGTTCTTCACTGGACTTCATACAACGTAATTAATAACAGGGCATGACCCCTTCAATGCTAAGCTCGCTTGCTTCAGACTCACAGAAAACCCAAATTGTACTTGTGAAGAGATAGAAGACAGGAACCATCTTATGTTTGACTGTCCCATCTACGAAGACTTAAGATGTATTCTGATTACAAAAGTGAGATGTCTTCCAAGAGGCGAAGAATTTCTCCGCCTTGAAACGGAAAAAGATAATAAAGCACTATCACGATTCACCCAGGACCTCTTCGCTAAACGAAGGGCGCAAATTACTATACTCTGAGTAAAAGAGAAAATACCACCCGACTATTCCCAAATACAAAGCATATCACCAACCAGGACTTCTCCTCCTTGAAACACAAAAAGATTATAACCGAAAATTTGATGACCGGCTGCAAGGGCAACCTCAACAAACTGAATTGCAAGGACAGGACTTGTCCCAGAAATGACCCACAACCCTAGAAGTTGATGTGTCTTTAGAAGAACTAGAACTTAAATAAAAGACCTACCATGGAATTGAATCTACTAGACTTGACATCATTGCAGCTCTGCTGCCAGCGCCACAGGATATCCTGTACAATTGCACGGTACTTTCTTTCCACTTCCCTGAGGAAGGGAGGAGATAGTTTCACTGGCTCTACCTCTCCTCGCCCTCATTTTCCTCCTGGTGGGATATGGGCCTGCCCCTCTCCCCAACCTTCAGTCTCTCCCTTACTCTGTTCACTTTCAAATTGTAACACCACACAAGTCTAAATTTAAATTTAAAATTTTGACCTGGGGTCGCATCAGCTATTGACTCCATACTCTTGACTTCCCCCTGTCTTCAGTCTCCTCCTCCCCTATTCTGCCTAAACATAAGCGAATGCCCCACATAATGTAAAAATTTTAAAAAACTGCCAAAATTCCAACTTGATATGAAAACCCTTCTCGGCCTAACGTTTTAGCGACTACTTCCCAATACTATTAAATTATTATTTATTTTTTTTTTTAGGGCCTAGCCACGGAAATCTCAGGAAATTAGGTAGCGGGTCCTGCCAGAGTGAAAACATAAAATTACTTGGTACCTGGTCTCCCCGAGGCATAGTATGGACACCCCAGGGGTCTAGCGTCTAAATGGCCAGATAAACAAAAATACACAACATTAAACTTACAAAATCCATACACTTTTAAATCTCTGGCCTTCCCAGTCAATTGGAACACCCACAATGAAAGCAACGCGGAGATGGGGGAAACCGCTGGTGCCGTTAGACACGAATACACTATCCACTACTAGACTGATATGCACTAGCCATATACTAACAGTAACAATATACCAGAGAAATATACACTACCAGTACAATACCAGAGCAACTCACAGCAATAAATCAGTCTAAAAAACTCAATTTCGACTTATCTTTTGCGTAAATTTTGCATTAAGAAACCCAGTAAATTTTCAAATAGACGAAAGCATCAGTTTAATTATAAAACATAATAATAATTTTAAGGATAAAATCTATTTGCTACTCATAAATATTTGTAAAGGAATAAACTATTTTTATTTAAATGAAGGGAACTGCAACTTACGTGTTAGCCTTTCTCTGTAAACTAATAGATGTTCCGAAAATCGAGACTTATAAGCTATGGGCAAACAAGAGAACTTACTTTCCTATACTGCGGTTCATTCTATAAACATGCAAGAAACAACACAAAAAAAAGCATCATTTTATGCAAATCTTTCATAGCGAAATGACACCGCCTTTTGCGAAATTTATACTGAATATTCAGAACAGACCCATCACATCAGATTGCCTCCGATGTGTCAAATAAACAGAACACATTCTGAATACGAAAGCATCTCTATGCACGTCATATACACGTTTCGAAATTATAATCCATCTTTTACCGAAACGATATTACAAAATGAATTGTTTTTAAACCTTGGACCATTTCTGAATGCATGACATCTGCATTCATTTCATAAATATTCAGTGCTTTTACGTTTGGAATTAAAGTGGCAGCTTTGAATTAGCCAAAACGGCAGCCACTACGGTCACTTTTATAAGGATTCATTTATATTAGGTCATCTCAAAATCGAAAACTTGAGAATTAATTTTAAAATGCAAAATCTGTATGTGGCGTATCAATACTTATACTTTTAATACTTTAACTGAATCGAAAGTGGAGTTGTTAATCGCTATTCAGAACCTATATATAATTATCCGAAGTACGTGCAGTACTTTTCTATTTAAGCATGAACTCTCGTCTCCTTATGATGTATCGCAACATTTTTCAACATTTTCAGACACGCACCACTTTCATATCGGAGGTAGAGGGCACAGACCAAAACATAATCTTAAAAACTATACGTGGAAATATATTAATAACTAATTTTTAAATACAATGATATGTACTCACATTTAGCGAATGTTGTACACGTTAGGTTGTTATAGCCATACCTGTACTCCCACCGCTGTTAATGAGACTGTTGCTTACAGCAAAAATATCATGTTTTATTTTCGATTCTCGCGGACCACTTTCATAACCATAAGTGGTCATCGAATCACAATTTCGGAAACTCTTTTATAATGGATCCATTGTTGTATTAATGGCATCATGTAAAATCTTTGAGATTATTGAACACCATAAACTAACTGCGGTTTTTTTTTTCATTACAGTATACCAGAGACTCTCAACTTGGATAGTTTGACTACAGTAAACCCTGCTGTCCTCTATTTCTAATGCTCTAAGAGAATAAATAAATTTAAGTGGTATGCGGGCCTCTCTAAAGCATTTTATTGTTAAATGCACCTTTGTGAAGATATAACGTTTTTTCATTTTTTTCTTTACAAGTCCCGAATGGGTCTTCACATGAAGACTACTCTTAAAGATAGTTTCATTTTGGTTTGCAGTTATCGAGTCTCAAAAGAAAGTTTAGATTTATCTCTCCTTCTGTGACAACAAGTTTTCTTGTTTTCCCATTTAGGAGTCCAAGTGAGTCTTTCTTAAGAAGTTAAAATAAACGACAAATAGAAGGTTTTTTTTGGCTGAAAATACAAACATTGCATTTTGAATTCTCAATATGATGAACAACATATCAGCATTTTCATTCCTTCCGTTATGATTTCCTAAACTGGGGAAACTATTTACTTGTCTAGAAAAAAAGTTTCTTGAGTGAAGGACTTTTCGGCATTCTAAAATATAACACAGGCTAGTGGTATTAGTTTCTACTTCTACGAACACTCTCCCAGCCAAGGACCTCTCTAAGAAGTTGGGTATTTACACACCTAACTTGCGTAGTATCCTTTAAACTCTTATCATTTTCTTTCATCTTTCTACTTTCTATTCTTCTTTCTTCAGTCACGTGAACTGTTAGTGCAATACGAGGGCGATTCGGACATTCTTACTTTTCTCATTCTTGCTATTTTCGCCTCCTTTATTTTTATTATCTTCCCTTACCCTACATTATTTCCCATTTCTGTACCACTGACTGTTGCATTTGTTGGATTTATATACATAAAATCACCTTTTCGTCTTTTAAAAACATTTTTCAAAAACATTTCGATCTTTAGACAATTCAGAATTTGCCTTGCATTTTATACTTTTAAACCAAGTACATGAAAATAAGGCGCTTTTATTTTAATTTGTTTTAATTTAAATTACATACACTGTGTTGGGGTTACCTTACTTAGGTTTTTGGAGGTTTTATCTTCCCCCTTTTTTGTTATATTTTAATCTTTGCTCCATCAACATAAGTTTGCATAGAAACGCAGTGTTTGGTACATGATCTGATGAATCCCCTGATCTATGTACCAATTTTATGTAGTTTCCATCAAAAGCTTTTTTTCTGCTATTTACCATCCTACCACCATCATTTTGGTGCTCAATATTATTTAACATTTATTAATTTCTGCTTTCCCTTTCAGCTCATGTACATATGATTAGCTTGTTAATTCAGCCTTTTATATATAATTTTATATATTTTTTTATGTTCTTTACATTCTTTTTCTTTTAATTGATCATACTCTTCTCTTTCTTAGTTTTCTTCTATTAGGCTTGACACCCTGCGTTAATTATTTCTCCACTTTTTGTTTTCTATTAATTACTTATAATTTTATCATTATATTTTTGTATCCTCTTTTTGCAGCCTTGCGCATTCAGGCGCAATTCCTGTTTTTCTTTTTTCTTGCATTTCCTACTCATACACAGTATATATACATATATAGAAAGGTGAAAATTACACAAAATATCAAAGACTAGAATGATAAGGATAGTAGAAAAAAGAAGTATTGTAGATTTGAAAAAACAAAAGAACGTTAATATCCTAAAAGTTATGATGAATTAAGAAAATTATAGGCTGAATTGCAAAATCAATTTGGATGTGAACGAACTGTAAAGAAAATTATTAATACCAAGCGATTAAAGAAAATAAATTAAAATATAAATAACACGTGGCAGAGCTGTCATCGGATATTGGTGGACAAATTTAGTTATAAGTCGAATACAGGGATGGAAAAAATGCGAAGTCTGACGTCAGCTGAAGTATATTGATACATGGTCAGGTAATTCATCAGGGGACTACACCTGACCATATCACAGGAACTGCGTCTCTATACTTGTCCATAACAGTAGACGAAATGTGTAATAAAGCCATAACAAAAAATAATAAAATTAGCATTCATTTACAGTATGTACAAGGTAGCCCCCTGTTCATATGTCAGGCGGTAATGTACCAATAAGTAAAATAAATAAATAAAAATAAAGTGCAGCCAATATCAACCCACTGCAGGATGGAAGCCTCCTCAACAATTCATGCTGAGGAAAATGGACCATAATCTGCCACGCTGGTCCAGTGCGGGTTGGCAGATCGACCGTCTTCAGCAGTCAGGGGCTTGAACCCGGGTCTACTCAAAGAGCGCGTGCTACTGCACTCCCGCTCCTGACCACTCGGCTACTGCAAATAAAAGCAAGGAAATTTTACTCTTGTGATGATTAAAGAAAAATGGAAGCTGAACGAAGAAAGTAATTTTAAAGAAAATTTAGCATTTTTCTTATGAGACTTTCGACGGAATGGATAAAACATACTTTAAATTCGATGATCGTAAAATGGAAGTTTTATTCTAGCAATTAAATAACTATTTTAGGACCATTCACTAAATCGTCCCCTTTCCTCGCAAAAGTATTGACAGTCCACCTGATAATTACTTTACACGCACGCCTTTATTTTAGAAAATTACTTTACTTTGAATATTAAATATCTTTCTTGTCTTCTTAACAGCTATTCCATAGAGTACCTCAGTGTTATCCTATAGCAAAAATCTGAATAACAACATACTGCACATAGCATTTCCATAAATAAAAATTGAATAATAATAAGACCTCTATCAAACAAATAAATAAATAAAGGCACATAAATAACAACACTTCTAGCAAATAAATATTCACATTAAGAAAGGATAATCTCTCGTATTGAGGTATTATCATTTTTTAGCAAATGAATTCCATCTTATTTTTTAACACTGATATTATGATTTGCATAAAAATATTATTTGCTAAATAATAATAATGATAATAATTATAGCACTTCAAACACTGTAGTATTGTTAATAAGTAATACGTGGCAAAGAAAAAAATAGATATTCTGACTGCAATAGCCAGTATTCTACATCGTTTATAAAAAATACTCATGAGCAGGTCATAACAGGTCACCTCGTATTCCCCAACATTATTTGGAACTGGCCCTGAGGATCAAAGTTTGGTATGAAAGTATAATTCCCTTTTCTAGTAGGGCTTCAAACAATTCCAACTGCCCGAATAACCCTTAACACTGCTGAAAGGGCATGCTGATCAGCATACGCAAATAATAAGAAATTCAATACTTTCACTCTCGAAGTTGCGCTACCACATTCCGAACAAAATGACTGCACAGAGAGCTCATACAATCCACAGACTACAGGCTGCAATAAGATTGCTGAGAAAATCCAAAAACGCATTTTAAATGTCGTAATCAGTATTCCAGCCTTCTGTTGTTTAGGTGAGAAATGAAAAATTAAATTTGTGCAGTTGTGAAGAAAATCAGAGCTGCATCTTTTAACAAATTGAACTAGCTGCAAAGGACAATATTCAAATTAAAACATTTGTTTTGCTCATTTCATAAATAATTCGCTTTCATACATAAATGAAGGAGATATGAATGTCAAAAAAATTAATATTCATTATGGATCTGAATTATAGGGGGTATGTGACAGTCAATTGACAGTAACAAAACCAGATGGTGCAATATCTGACGTATGCTTTCATTCTGTAACTTACAGTTGCTTAACACACGGTATTCGATCATGCAGGGCCTTGGAGTATCGGATGTATCCATCATCTTTCTAAGCCACACATCTCTTTTGTTTCACTTGATGTCCCAAAAGGTTCCACGTTGAATACTAGCTTCATATTACAGTACTACTAATGATGGAATCGGCGTGAGTAACGTTGTGTGAGTTCTTTTATTTTCAAATGTGATTTTTTTTATGAAAATCCCAAATACAAAAGATATCAGAACTTATAGTACGTGTGGGATGAAAGGCTCAGAAAAAACGGATACTGCTTAGACTTGAATTTCTGTAGGTTGCAACATTTCTAGAAATACATGGCGTGGTTTATTGTAACTCCCCTCTTTTGAACTAGCTGCCAAGGACAATATTCAAATTACACCGTTTCTTTTTTTTATTTCATGAATAACTGGCTTTTATACAAAAATGAAAGATATATGAATGTCCATAATGAATAGTCATTATGATGCTAAATTACAGTCTATATGTAACTGTCCATTGACAATGACAAAAGCAGATTGTGCCGTATCTTCTGATGTATCTTTTATTCAGGAAGTTGCAGTTGCTATTTGGTCATCCAGGGCCTTGATTTATCAGTCAAGGATCTTGATTTAGGTTTTGGGAAACCATCCCAGATGTGGGAACAATGTTCCATGGGATGAGAGATTTAGGATTTGTACAGAATCTGTAGTTATTTAGTAGAAAAAGTAACTTCCATAGTAAAAAAAAAAAAACCCACGGTTTGGACGCAGAAGAAGCAATATGTGATTTGCCAAGAGAGAGATTACAAATCAGGGTAATCCCTTATGTGATCTCGTCTCCTACTCCTATATCATTGAAGATGATGCAAGTCACTAAGTTTTCTTCGGTAATTGTTTCAATAATTGTGTTAAATAATTATTTCCGCATTTAGAGAATTGATGGTATATATTCGATAATTTGGTACCGCTTGTGGAAGGAAAGGCTTCTCAAACTGGAAGGTAAAATGTCGTGTGCTGTCACCAGCAAAACTAGGGGTAGGATTTCCTGTCAGTCATTAATATACAAGAGGAAAAGATTGAAAAGAGATCTTTAACATAAAAGCGTAAAAGAGTGAAAGATAGAACTTAACCTAGAAAACACCAGTATTACTGGAGAAGTCAGGAGACAGATAATACTGTCTACTAAACTATAGTTCTCAAGAGACTTGAAGTCCGCCTTTCTAGATTAGCAGTGTGCCTTCAGGAAATGGAAGAGTTCAGGAACTACACACGATTTTAATAACTTTAAAAAGAAACGGGCATCAGTTCTGAAGTAAAACCCACAAGTCAAATATATATAGCTGACAGATTATGAAGATCGAAGCGGCCATTTCCAAAGCACTGCAGGAATATACAGTTGGCTGATAGCCTCTTCATAGAATGGGCAGATAGTAATTTTGATGAGAGTCGTGTAAAGGAAGAATCTAATCGTCCCTTCCCCATCCCCGTACGCGATTTGACTCCCCTGTCTACACTTAATATCACAAAAGTAGGAGAGGAGGCACTTTGAACAGAATTTAGTTGCGGCGCGGCCGCTAGTTGGCGCTTCAGTCGAAACACTTTGAACAGAATTTCACGGCGGGGGGTCTTCCACCCCCCTCCATCTCCCCATCCACGCTAGGTGACATACCGGGGGGGGCGGTCTGACAACCCTCCCTCTCCCCATCCCCGCACACAGATGTTGAATCTTTGAATGTGATGACATCACCAATCCTTCCCATCATCCTTTGCGCAATCTTTTCTCAGTACTTTGATGTTTTTGACTTCCTATGTTGCTTTGCGCTCACCGAATTTCGTTATTTTTTTTTTAATTTTTGCTGCTGGATGGCAACACATGTATATTTTAATAAGAATTTTAAATGAGAAGACTATTTTAAACAACATATTAATGTTATTTTAGGCAATAAATTAATTAGTGCTATTAAATGTTGTTTGTTTTGTTTTGAATTGTTGTTTTTACTTTAAAGTATTCATGAACAAATTAATAGTATTATTTGAACATAAAAGTATTCATGACCAATATTTTTAACCAATGGTATTTTGTCAGTTGAAAGTGATTTTCAATATAATTTTTAATTAAGACAGAATTATAATGAAGGAAGTCTTTTATTGAACGCTGTTAACCAAATTATTTACAATTATTCTGATAAAATCTCTACTCACAGGTCTCTCTTCAATGTTCACAATGGAATCTAATAATAAAAATGAGCACGTGCTTGGTCTAACAACATGGATCTCAGTTCAGATAACATTGGATTTACGGCATTGAATATTTGATAAGAATCGAATTGTGAGAAGTGTCCTTTACCTTTCTTTTTCCCGTTAAATTCAAGAACAACATCATAAGGATATACAGTCTTTAAATATAATTCATATATATCGATGAAATGTTCATCCTTAGCGCTGTTCAAGAAAGTATTGGTTTGGATGAGTTTTCTTTTTTGAACAATAATATCACCCATAAGTTTGAAGATAGGCGCTTCCTCCTGTAAAAGCTGCAGTCGTTTTCGAATGGATATGGTTTTAACTGATAAAGTTTGCACCTCGAAATCATCGAGTTTAACATCGTGAATATCGTTGTTCTCTATACAGCGAATAGTCATAAATCCATTCCCACATACTGTTGCCAGATTTTCACTTATTCTGCATTTGGTGTCTTCTTTTTGGTTCAAATATTTTGTAAATTCCGCAAATTTCTTTTGAAGCAGCATCCATTCTTTACACTTAATAAAAATTACATTAGAATCGGACTCCAACTAGAGACAGGGTTTAAAATTTACGAATCCAACCTGGGCAAGCCATTTTGAAGACACATCATCATCATCATCATATTATACTAATTTGTTTCCCGAGCAAACGCTCATCAACAAAAGTAACTAAATTTAAAAACAACCACTTGTCATAAAAACTAAAATCGACCACTTAGCCTGATCCCACCAGCTAAGAATTTAACTATTGTGGGAACAGTTACCGCCCCTACCGCGGGGAGGTGGGTCGTCTACTATCAATTGTATAACCGCCCATAAACTCCAAAATAAAATCTCTCATAAAAACATCAACTTCTGCACCATTAAATAGTTCTCAAAAATCCATTTCTTTAAACATTATACCTCATCCATCATGTTGTACATTTCTAATTTTAAACACTTCATTAACAAAATCTAAAAATTCCCTGTAATTTGCTAGGTTCCTAAGGAGCCCGCACGGCTCCAATATTCCTCCACCAACTTTTTGTCTTAATCGTTCCCTATGCTGCTCATAGAGAGGGCATCTCAATAACATATGCTCACTAGACTCTGGCTGTCCGCAATCACAGCTATTGCTCTCCCTCAATCCCAACTTATGCAACTTAACCCCGAGTCCATGCCCAGTTATCAACATAGCCGGAAACAATCCTAACATAGGCCACTTCTCTTTATTCACCAATGTCAAGGCATCAGGAAGAAACCGGTAAGTATCCCTACCGGCCTCAGACCGTGCCCACCGGCTCTGCCAAACATCTTCTATTTCTCTCTGGAATCGCCTGCGTTCCATTTTCAAATCCTGCAATCCGTAAATTTTTCCCTCTTCAGGACAAGCGCTAATACTACATAACTCTGCAGGAGAATTCCGCTTTGTATGGTATATCAAAAACCGCTTTGCAATCACCAGATCAACTGGCATTTTTCCTGTAATAACCTGCAAAGCCTCAGTGGACACAGTCCTGCATGCCCTAGAAACTGCCAACAATGCCAGTCGTTGTGAGGCGCTCAAATGTCTTCTAACAAATACATGAGCGATAGCCGTTCCCCACGCTCCGCACGCATACGTGACAATTGGTAAATATATGCATTGATATATCAACTTTAAAGTCTTCCCTCGTAAACCCCACTCAACTCGTACAATTCGTTTGATTCTGCCATATACTTTTTTCACCTTCTCACGCAAGTACTTTGCATGGGGAACAAAACTAAGTCGCTCATCCAACATTATCCCCAAATACTTGGTTTGAGTACAATATTTAAGGGACCGCCCCTTCACCCTTACGGTGGGATTTCTATTACCACTCAATCTGCCCTTGAGTAACATACAAACTGTCTTCTCTTTTGATATAGTTAACTTATTTAAGAGAGCCCAGTCATCCAACTTTTCCAAAGCTATCTGTGCCTTTGTTTCCAGACTGAGCCTGGAATCACCTTGGACCAAAATTAATACATCATCTGCGTAAGCCACTATCTCCTCCTCACCCCAATCCTCATTCAAAATTTCATCAAGCACGAGATTCCAAACCACAGGCCCGAATATTGAGCCTTGTGGCGCACCTCGCTCTATGACTTTATTCACCACTCTAAATTTATTCCGCACCTCCACTAGTCTGTTGGAGAAGTAGCTACGCATCAGCCTATATAAGTTTCCTGGGCATCTCATTTGTCGAAGTCTTGCCAATATACTCTCCCACCACAAGAGATCAAAGGCGCCCCTAAAGTCAACAAATAGTCCCAATATATATCGACTCTCGCTATTTTTAACGACTCTGAGCACCTCAGACAAGGCATCCTCAGTTGACCTGCCAGCCTTAAATCCATACTGTCTTTGAGAAGTCAGCCCTGCTTCCCGGTATCTTTTGTTAATTCTACCTATCATCAAACGCTCCAGCGTCTTTCCTAACACAGACAACAAGGCTATGGGCCTATAGGACCCAGGGTCAGCCATATCTTTATCACTATTTTTTAATAGCAACTTCAAGGTCGCTTTTTTCCAGCAATCTGGATATATCCCTTCTCTTAAACAAGAATTAAATACTGAGAGCAACAGCCAGGACCAATGTTTTGCCATTTCCAGTAACACCTCCAGAAAGATTTCATCACCGCCTGGAGCCTTCCCTTTCTTAGCCAACATCAAGGCGTTACTAAGCTCTTCCAGTGTGAAATCGCCCTCCTCCTCACTAGCAACATAGTCCAAATTTGCCTGCCGAGTGCACGCCTGGCCCGGCGAATCGTCCTGAGCACTATCCCCTGGGAACAAGACATTCAAGATTCTAATCATAGAATCCTCCCAGTTCATTGTCTCAGGTCCGTCTAATTGAATAGAGTGCGCTATTTGCTCAACATGGACCTTTTCCATTATAATCTTGTAGGGGAGACCCCAAGGATCCTTATTCCCTTCTACCTGAACAAAATCCTGCCAAGTCTGAGACTTTGCCCTCCGAATCTCCCCCACATAACTATTTTTCCTATCCTGATATCGACGCCTGTATACCATCATATCCTCATATCCCAAGCGTCTTGCATGCTGATACTTATGTCGTAGCCTAATCACCTCTCTCCGAGATGCCTCAAGACTCCCACTCCACCAGGGCACTGACCTTAACTTTTTCTTTTGCTTTATCATGGAGCCGTACGAGGCTCCCCTCAGAACCTTTGTTAACATTTCTGCGCGCTCATTAACTGAGCCACCGGACCACACACAATCCCTCCCCCGCAGTCTACTCTGGATACCGCTAACCAGCCTTTGACAGTCCAGGGACTTCCTAACCAGTCTGCTAGATCTATTATCCACATCACTCCGCACTGTGTCCACCAATTCAAACACTATAGCCCTATGGTCGCTTGTCGTCCATCCCTCTCGCACTTCCCAACCTTGAGTCTTATCGAACATGTTTCCCGAACAGACTGTCACATCAATGTTCGACTCACCATTTACTGTTGAGAACGTACTTAAGTTCATCGGACGATTCACGATCCAGAGCCTATTTGCAATTAAGCACTCTTCCATCATTACTCCCCTTGGATCAGTCTCATTGGCATACCACAGCACAGAGCTAGCATTGGAGTCAATGCCAAACACTATTCGCTTACCTTGGAGCTCTGTACAAATTTTGTCAATGTACCCTAAGTACACTCCTAGGTCATCCCTGAACTGACAATACAGACTTACCAGGTAAACACTATCAAAAGAACCTATGACCTCCACGCACACACCATGCGTGAAGGTCAATCCTTGGATCTGTGTCACCACGAGGTCAGGGTTGCATGCAATCACAGCAGCCTGACAACCATGCCCGTGCTGTGCCACCCTATAATCCAGTGGATACCCTCGCACCACTTCATTTACCCTGTACGGCTCTTGTACAAGGATCAGGTCACAACCCTCTTTTCTTGTCCTAACAGCCAGCTGCAACGCAACCTGATAAGAGCGCTGACCATTAATTTGCACCAATTTTAACTTGTTATATTTATTATTAGAAAGACTTTTATCCATTTCCTGGTTTATTTTTGACTTGTTCTTTATATCTCAAATATTCAGGGCACTCTTTACTCCCAACAGAATGGTCAGCACTCCCACCTTTTCTCTTACAATTAACACACGTTGGTGCATCCCGCTTCTTAGGACAGTCATTAAAAAGATGGCCGTCTCCCGCACAATGCCGACACACCAGCTTGGCCTTACAATTTCGTGAAACATGTCCAAACGCCAGACAGCGAAAACACTTAGTTAAAAACATTATCTCTCTCACTTTATAAGAACACCAGTGAATATATACTCGTCCCCTCTCCACCAAAAACTTCCTAAGTCTCTCTGGAACTTCCAAAATCCAATTCTTAGTGTCTTTGTCTAAAACTCGAGCCACAGACCTCACAGTAATATCCTTTAAAAACCGCTCCTTGTCCATGCCTGTTTCATATCCATTTTTGGAGTACAGTTGCTCAAGAAATTGTTCCTGGTCTATATCAGCTTCAACATCATAGATAATAATTCGACTGCCCGCTTTCTTTGGAATTTCCACCTTCATTCCTTGATCTTTTACCTTCTGACAATTAATCAGACATTGCATATCATGACGGGAGTCGAACTCCATCACCACTCCCTTATCTCGAATTGTCCGAAAGTTTCTCACCTTAATGTCCTGCAATTCCGGGCGTATCGTCTTCAACACCTCAGTCTTTACTTCATCACTTGTCTTGAACTTTTCGGAATCAGCCTTTATAAATAACACATGTTTCTCCTTTTCCACTCTTTCTGGCACTTTGCCTACCACTTTTAATGCTTCAGCAAATGTCTTTTTAACTTGCACTGTACAGTCATTCTCCTTCAACCGTGCCTTGAGAACCTGATTCTCCACATAGATTCCAATAGCCTTCGATTCCAACACATCCCAAAACTCCAGAATAGCATTCATGGCTGCTCGATTCACTTTGTGACTGTCATTAAACATATACTCACGAAGTTCCTTCCAAACAACTTTAATCTCCTTAAACATCTCCCCTACCTCATCCTCATGATCACTGTCGACACGAATTCGCTTGGTTCCAGAACGCTGTCCACCCTCTGTAACCTCCATTTCACCCTCAATGGATGAGCCAGCTCCAGCTCTCTGAGACTGGACAGAAACAGGTTCCATTCCAGGTGGAGAGGAATCAATATACAACACCTCTGGTTCAGACATGCTCACAGGCCAGCAACCCAATGGCAGCACAGCCACGAGCACAGCACAATATATCAACAATAAAACAATATAATACAGACAATATAATAACAACCTGCGTTATTAAGTTACTCGCTTGACTCGCAAGCAAGAAAGTGTCAGCACTCCGTGAAGACACGGATAATGCACAAGTCCACCCTGATAATACCAAAAAATGCAAAATAGCACACCACAAATTGTAACAGAAATTAAAACTAACCTCAATATATTTGGGGGCCAAGATACACTCCTCAATACTCACAAGATTAACACAAGCACTCCGCGAAAACACTGATTGCTCTAGTTCACTTAGCAAAACACAAGAAACCCAAGTCCGTTTCTACCTCAGTTTGGCCGTACTCGACGGCACCGGTTTCTCTTTGCCGGCCAGGAAAACCTGGCCGCCCACCCCGCACAACGTGGATGTGGAAACCTCCTAGAAGATCACAAGCACTGACAAAGTTAGTACAAAAGTTAATAGTATTGTTCTATCACTTTATTAAATCACACACTAACAGACGCTGTGCACCCGTGCCATTCTTCTTGGTCGCGGGGCATTTTGAAGACACATCATCATCATCATATCAAACTAAAATGTTTCTTGAGCAAAAGCTCATCAACATGTTTCTCTAAAAACAAATAACATCGCGCTTTCTATGGACCTTTAGCCACATGCCTCAGCCAACACAGTTGACCTTAAGGCATGTGTTTCCATCCCTACCGCGTGGAGGTAGGTCCTCTACTATCACTGCAGCATACACAACCATTTTATTTTAACGCTTAAAAGCCATATTAACAAATAAAATCTAGACTAAAAGAACTCCTTTAAAATCTATCTACAATATATACAATCTCATTATATACCAAGCATAGCAATAAATTAATTCAAACCAATTTCTCAACCTCTATACATCCACTAAAACACTAAGACAATACATCTACAAGCAACTCATTTAAAATCCTTAAAACCTTATTCTAAAGACTTCAGCAACATACTGCAAAAAAGCAGTATACTTCTCTCGAGTCTGAAAGACTCCATGCGGCTCAACAGTTCCACCCATTACACTTCGTAACCTTCTACGGAGACCCTCATATTGAGGGCACCACAGCAATATATGTTCGCTCGTCTCCTCCTCACCACAGCTACAGCTACTACTGTCACACAACCCTAATCGGGCCAGTCGGGCCTTAAGTCCATGTCCTGTCACGACCATCGCGGGATACAGCCCAAGCATAGGCCATCCACTATTTATCCTTTGGGCCATAACATCTGGCAGAAATTTGAACGTAATTCTTCCCACTTCGGACTGCGTCCACCGTGCCTGCCAGATCTTAACCATTTCTAAGTCAAATCTCTTTCTCTCTAGGCGAACATCAGCTAAACCATAGCTTCTATTTAACTCAGGACAAGCTTGCATACCAAGAAGTTCTGCCGGGATCCCTCGTTTTGTTTTATACAGAAGATATCTCTGCGCCACAACCAGATCAATTGGGAACTTCCCCGACAAAACATGCAAAGCATCTGTGGACACAGTCCTACAGGCCCTAGTAAGTGCCAGGATCGCCAGTCTCTGTGAAGCAAACAGATGTCTCTTGACAAAAGCATGTGTCACCGCACCACCCCAAGCACCGCATCCATAAGTCACAATTGCCTTATAGACACAATCGTACATCAGCTTAAGAGTCCGTCCTCTTAATCCCCACTCTTGATGCACCACTCTCCTAATCCTACCATAGACCTTCTTAATCTTTTCTCTTAAATATCGGGCGTGCGGGACAAAGCTAAGCTTCTCATCTATCATTATACCAAGATACTTGACTTGCGTGCAATATTTCAATGAGCACCCCCCGACCCTCACCGTAGGATTTCTACTGGCACTAAGCTTCCCTTTTAGAAGCATACAGACCGTTTTCTCCTTTGAGATACTCAATTTATTAGAGTCCGCCCAATTACTCAATTTGCTCAAAGCCCATTCAGCCCTACTTTCCAGGGCCAAGCGGGCATCACCCTGAATTATAAGCAACACATCATCTGCGTATGCCAAAATCTCCACATCTTCCCAGTCGTCATCCAGAACTTCGTCAAGTACAAGGTTCCACACCACCGGCCCAAAAATCGAGCCTTGTGGTGCTCCCCTTTCCACCCTCCGTTCAACGGAAGAATATCTGTTCCTTACAACGACTGCTCGATCAGAAAAATAGCTCCGCATCAGTCTGTATAAATTCATTGGACAACAAATCCGTCTTAATCGTGCCAGTATACTCTCCCACCAGAGAGAGTCAAAGGCGCCCGCAAAGTCAACAAAGACTCCTAGCACATATTTGTTCTCACTACATCTCACTATGTCAAGCATCTGAGAGACTGCGTCCTCAGTGGCCTTGCCCTTAGTAAAACCATACTGTCTGGGTGATATTAACCCCTGACCAGCATATCTCTTCATGATTCTGCCGACTAGCATCCTCTCAAAGGTCTTGCCCAAGACCGATAAGAGGGCAATTGGTCTATAGGACTTTGGATCCTTAACGTCCTTATCGGGATGTTTTAGCAGCAGCCGCAAAGTTGCTGTTTTCCAACACTTAGGGAAAACTCCCTCACTGAGACAAGCATTATATACTGCAATCAACAACCAAGCATGAGTTTCTGCTAACTTAACCAGCGCCTCTGTGAAGATCTCGTCTCCACCAGGCGCCTTTCCAACTTTTGATTGCTGTAGTGCCGTTTTCAGTTCTTCCAAGCTAAACTCTTCCTCCGTATCTGAGCTAACATAGGTTACATTTTCAGCCCTCACCTGCCCCTGGATCGGTGAATCATCCCATGGAGAGTCGTTCAAAAACAGGGTACTCAGGATCCGTGTCATTGACTCTTCCCATGTCAAAGTCTCAGCATTATCAGCAAGAATAGAATGAGCAACAGTAGCTACTCGAACACGCCCCATCATAATTTTATATGGGAGACCCCATGGGTCTTTGTTTCCCTCTACTTGAACAAAGTCCTCCCATGCTTTTCGTTTTGCTGCTCTAATATCTCCCACATACTTATTCTTTAAACTCCTATACCTTGCCCCATAGGTATTTGCATACACAGACCCCGAGCTCCTGGCTCTTTGAGCCCGCCTTCTCAAAGCATTAACCTGCCTTCTCAACCTCTCCAGGTCTTCACTCCACCAGGGAACAGACTTAGCTCTTTTCTTTCTTCTAGACATTGAGCCACATGAAGCCCTTCTCAACATATGAGTCACAAACTCAGCCTTAACTTCGGCATTGCTGCTAGTAAACGTGCTCTCCTTCCCTACTAGCCACTCCTGGATACTCTTATGGAACTTACTCCAATTCACTGATTTTCTAAGTAGTGAGCCAGGTGCCTCTTCTAACAGCCCTCTTTCATATACAACCACTTCATAGCCTATTACCCGGTGGTCGCTGGTCGTCCAACCCTCCCAAACACACCAATTTTGAATCATAGATACGGCATCCGCCGTACCTACTGTAACATCAATGTTAGATTGCCCATTGACTGTAGAAAATGTGCTTGGAAATCGTGGACGATTCGCAACCTCCAGGCGACAGGCCACAAAACACTCCTCGAATAGAGCACCTCTAGCATCACCTTCTGAACCATACCATGTTCTTGACTTTGCATTGGTATCGATTCCAAATATTATCTTTCTTCCCTTTAAAACCTGACACACCCTTGCCACATACTCCAGATATCTATCCGGCGCCTCCCGGAACTGGCAGTATAAACTTACCACATAAATCTTCCCAATTCTACCAGTTACTTCTACACACACCCCATGTGTGAACGTAAGTCCATGTATCTGAGTGACTACCAGGTCCGGATTACACACCACAATAGCTGCCTGACACTCAGTACTATACTGAGCCACCTTATAATCCAAAGGATAGCCCCTAACAAAATTACCCACTCTATAGGGCTCCTGCACCAGGAGAAGGTCACACAACTCTCTTCTTGTCCTCTCAGCCAGTTGCAAAGCAACCTGGTAGGAACGCTGACCATTAACCTGAAGTATTTTCAATTTCGTTAATACACTGTTAGTGGGTGTACTACCCATTAACAGGCTTTTTCTTTAACTGCTCCATAAACTTCCGGAACTCCGGACACTCCTTGCTCCTTACTGAATGGTCAGCCTTCCCACCTCCACGCTTACAGTTGGCACATTTAGCATCATCTTTGTGCCGAGGACAATCTTTGAAGAGGTGACCCTCTCCAGCACAATGCCCACAAGTAAGTCTAGCTTTACAATTTCGGGACACATGCCCAAAAGCCAGACACTTAAAACACTTGGTAATAAACACAATATCTTTCACACGATGTGAACTCCAGTTTACATAAACCTGGCCCCTCTCCACCAAGAATCTTCTGATTCCATCAGGAACCTCCAGTATCCAGTTCTTAGCGTCTTTGTCAAAAACCTTTGCCACAGATCTCACATACGTGTCCTGAAGAAACTGACTTTTCCCAATCTGTAGATCACGAACGTTCTTTTGGTACAGCTGTTCTAAGAATTCATCCTTTTCAACATTTCCATCAACATCATAAATAATGATTCGACAGCCCTGTTTGCGCGGCACTTCTATCTTCATGCCTCTGGTCTTTATCATCTCACATTGTAGAACCTTATCCAAATCACTCTTGGAATCAACCTCTAGGACAACTCCTTGATCTCGAATGGTTCGGAATGCCCGAACTTTCACATCTTTTAGCTCAGGTCTCACATGCCGAATAACCTCCTTATGCACCTCCTCACTAGTTTTAAGGTGATCCGAGTTCGCCTTTATAAAAACAGCATGTCGCTCCTTGACTCTCTTCTCACCTGATCCTTCGCTTCTTTGCACTACTTCGGCAAACGTCTGTTTCACTTGACCTACAATATCCCTTTCTTGCAACCTAGCATGCAAGATTCTATTCTCCATATGTATTTTCATTGCTTTTGATTCCAATGAATCCCACATCTCCAGGATGGAGTTCATGGCAGCCCTATTAACTTTATTGGAATCCTTAAACATAAAGTCATGGAGCTGTTTCCGCACCTGCTTTATATCAGCGAAAACTTCAGCACTGTCGTCCTCGTCCTCTTCACTCTCTACTCTCAAACGCTTTTTCCCAGAACGCTGCATCGTATCCACATTCATCAGTTCTTCAGCTTCTGCACACATTTCCTGGGCCGAAGTCCCTGCTTCGTCGTGTTCAGCACTCTGCATTCTTTCCACCCGCACTGACAAAGACCTCAGTCTTGGCGGAGAGGTAGCCCTATCTGCTGGTCTGGACACATCCATTTCATCACCCGGCAGCCTGATATCCTCAGGTCGCTCAGCCATACCAGCAGTATGCAATAACACACCAACACAAAACAACACAAAAAACACAATATAACAAAGAGAATGTCGTAATTTCAACAACAAGTTCTAAACAAAGTTAACAGGAGTCTTGATCTCCGTTCCCAAAGGGCACGGAAATACTCGAGATACCTTTCTCAAAATCCCAAAACTACGCTGTATTTAGTTGTTCACCAACAACAAGGCCCTTCTCTGCCGACCAGGCGTCGCCTGGCCGCCCGCCCCGCACAACGCGGATGTGAGGGCCTTTAAGTATCACCACTTTTCACACAACACTAAGTTAAACTAAAATTTGATAGTAGTCTCTACCAAAGTTTTGTATCACAAAAACACTTTAGTCACTAACAAACGCTGTGCACCCGTGGTATTCTACTTACTCGCGGGGCATTTTGAAGACACAGAGGGATACAAACTGTAATAGAAAAACTTAAACGCCATGGTTAGAGAGAGAACTGAAATGAGCACAGATCAAAAACAGTTTTCAGCCAATCAAAAACAGATGCGTAGAAACATGCGCAAAGGTATAAACTTTCAAAACTTTTTAAATCTGTAAATTGTTGAACTTTAGACATGTTCAATCGTGATTGAAACCTTTGCATGGTGTAACGAGTCTTGTGACGTCATAATCCTTTGGGGTAATTCCTGGAATTCAAAGAGAAGGTTTTCTTCCCCATACAGGGTATAAAACGTCTTATGACATCATAAACCTTTGGCATAATTCTTGGAACACAATTCCTAATTAAATAGTTTATTTTTAACATTATTTTAATTTATCTTTGTAGCCAATAAAAAATAATTGCACTTTTATATGAGCGTAATAATAACTATTTTGATCATAATAAACAAGGGGCCGCTTCAAGCTGAATTTCCTTTCTTCGTGGACAGACATTTTTTTTCTAAATTAATTACAGATGCATTGGTATATTTTGACAAAATGTGTTTCTTTTCTTCTCCTTTCACATACCTTATACTACACTTTGTAGTGACCATTTCCAACCACATCCTTAAATCTTTATGTTGAATGAAACCCGAATTCCATAGTAATTGGTGACAGTTTCTAAAAATCCAAATATTTTGCGTTTGGACCACCCACATGGTGGGTAGATTACATTACTAAATAAATTTTCACCGTCAAAAATGCAACTTCCTTTATAAAATAATTTCCATGAGAATTTAGAAACATTTGAAAACCAATCACAGCTGATTTTTGACCCATTTCCTAGAACCCGCCTGTGGTCAGTTGACGTTGAGGTGGTCCGACATTTCAACATAAAACCGTCCATGTCGATAATCATACCGATTTTGGAAACATCACCGACAACACGTTCAATTACCTTCAAAGAAAGAGAGTGGTTATTAATAATAATTGTAGATTTGTTCAGTAATTTATTACAAATATAACTAAAAGATAATGACACCTAATTGTTATTTCACATGTACAACTAAGAATATGAAAAAAAAACACTGTAGAAAGAATAAGATTACCATATTAACAGACTGCTTAACTTTTCGGAAAAAAATATATATCACGAATGTTCATTGTCCCTGTCAAACCTTTACACATCCCAATTTTTACGAATTTGGTGTGCATTATACACAATATTCTGTAAAAGGTTACATTAACGATTCGACAGCTAAAACTTATCGTTAAACAGTAATATCGTTGTGCTTTCAAAACCATATCGTTACCACAAAAAAACATCCCAAATTATTTCTACTCTATTATTAGTTGAAAAAAAAATTGTGAATGCTGGAAAAAAATAATGCATGCGATTCAATTATGATAAATCTAAAATCCAACCTAAAACGATGAATCATAAAGATCTTATATTCATAAAAATGTCAGTAAAAATTTCAAAACCAGCAAATTTAATTTGTTGTTATAAGGTTCTCGAAAGTATCAAAAATGCCCTAGTCACACCTTTACACATCCCATTTTTCGCATGAATGCGGTGGACATTATACACTATACATTAACGATTTACATCCTATACATTAACGATTTGACTGTTAAAAGAATGCATAATTTGTAATAAAAACTTATCGATAAACAATAACATCGTTGTGTTTTCCAAACTGCCTTGTTACCTTGGAAAAATAGAAAGAGAAAGCATTCCACCTTAATTCTATTCTTAACTATCATTAGTTGAAAAAAAAAACGAATGTTCTGAAAAATGAATTTTTATTAAACAAGTAAACTAAAGTTAAAAATTCAAATATTATAAATAATACTTACAGTATTGGATTACATATCACCAATTACAACTGATAGCAACCAAATAACAGCAAAAATCATGAAACGCAACAAGAAAAAGTGCTCGTCTCCAAGAACCATTGGATTTATATTGAGCTTGTAAACACGTGATACAAAACTGATATATTCCTTAGAGAGCCATTTCCAAGAAAGCCACATCCACAAAAAAAAATTTCAGCTAAACACAATTGGAATGGAAAATTATTTTATAAAAGAAAATGTTTGATGGAAATATTTTGTTCAACAGCGTAACACGCATCCCCAAATAGCGTAAAACTCCACCAAATACTGTACAGCCAAACCTTGGAAAATCTAAGGAAAATTATGTGAAAACATCTTAATGAAATGTTTTTCAACATTTATTTAAGATTGAGACCCCTACCCCAAATCCCAACCCTCCATTGTTCCCACAAAGGATCACTGCAGATTAACGCCACATGATTCTAAAATATATAGAGCGTCATCACCAACTCAAGGGAATTAATAATAATTACAATGGTCTTGGGCTTTTTTTCTCAGAATTACACATGGATACTGCATACAAGTAATTAATGGACCCTTTAAAATTAGAGAAAATGGTCAAAAAGAGAGAAAAGAATCGACTTCTTCCCATGTACCCAAGGGATGTGTTTGTGAGATTTTTAATTAAAATTTGCTTACACATCACAAAATTTTTGTGCTGTCAAAACATGAAATTCATTCATCACAATAAAAATCTGGGTCGAAACACACAAAACACTGTCAAGAGACAGAAATATAAGAAAATTGAGTAAAACTATCTTAAATAATACAGCTCAACATTTATTCAACCCCCGGACCCCAGCCACAACTTCACAGGTTCTTAACCACCACCCTCAAAACGAGTATGGTGTTAAGACACGCCTAAGGTTAAAAATACATAAACCGATATCATTGAAATAATTACATTAAATCTTTTGTGTTTCCAGGAATTCCATCATCACTCAAAATTTCAGAAATGACACATTTGGAATCAAGGAATATATTAGAATTAGTGAAAAATAAGAGGGTTTTTTCAAATAAAAAAGCATTTTTTTCTTATTTACAATCAAAATTTGAAAATTTGCATGCATGCGACATACAGACAAATAACTTTGCTGATTTTTACATAGCAAAACAGTAAAAAGATGATATTTTTAATAATAAAAAAAACTTTTCAAAGTACTCTGAACAGTTGAAATGTTAACAATTTTTGGATCTGTTGTTGCAGCAGTAACATGAAAATACACCCACCCACTCTGTAAAATTAACAATGACAACAGAAACTACACTTTTATGAATCTATCTGTATAACAACTGATGAATTTGCATATACACACACTCATACAAAAGATGAGCAACGGTAATTTGAGACAAAACCTTGAGATTTAACAAAGCTAGACAAAAACAGCATACTAGATGAGGCAAAACACCATACATGTGTTCAAACAATTCTAAACTACCATTTTAAAGGGCACGTTACAATAAGAAAAACCAGCAGTGTGTTACAATCGCAAAACTCACCATATAATTTTCCAGAAACATAAGTAATTTTGAATCTCAAAGCAAACAAGGGTTCTGAAACCATGGTAATAGCATCAATAATCACCGCTGTTACAATCAAATCCTTATTGATGTATCAGCAGATGCCGTGTTTATTATTTAATTCTTCATTTACCAATGTAACACCTTACTTTATATTTGAAAAAGGAAAAATTCGAAGCAAACACATGAAAAATTAAGATAATTTTTACTGGAAGCGTATATTGAAGTGTCACCACTTTTAATTTCATTATTTCGACTAAAAATAGCCGATGTCTGCAGAAATAGTAAAAAGTAAAGTGCAGCCATTATCAACCCACTGCAGGGTGGAAGCCTCCTCAACAATTCATGCTGAGGGAAATGGACCATAATCTGCCACGCTGGTCCAGTGCGGGTTGGCAGATCGACCGTATTCAGCAGTCAGGGGCTTGAACCCCGGGTCTACTCAAAGAGCGTGTGCTACTGCACTCCCGCTCCTGCCCACTCGGCTACGGAGGCCGTGGGCTCTGCAGAAATAGTACGCGCCAAAGGCAGTTATCTGTATAGGTTCTTTATTAACAAAGAACAGCAAGCGGCCCCTAGCCAGAAACTGGCAAATCCGCTATGTACATGCATAGATATATATACAATGATATATATATGATATAATATATAATGATACATACAATGATATATACATATAATCGTGTTAATTACAATGTTATATGTGTGATGAACATGTATCATGTTCACACAGCAACTCACATCACGTAATTAAACAGAAGTATTACTTGTGTCCCAGGAACCACAAGACAGCAGTCTTTTCCTATCCTAGGAAGAACGAAAACCGCACCCACTGAAGGTAGTGCTATATACCAATGGGTGTTAGCTAATCCTGTATCCACAGCTGCCCAAACTGGGGTACCAGCTAATAAAAAAAAAAAAAAAAAAAAAAAGAGAATAGATGGCAGGCGATATCAGTTTCAAGAGGCTATAGACATTGCAGGTGTTGGGTTGGTTCCTTGTTGTTGATATGTTGATAAACTTGAGAAGAGTTGCTTTCTTTTAGTGAAAACAGCAGAGCAGAACTGTTGTAGAGCTGAGAACGATTGAGAATTTTCAGTCAGCGCCACTTCATTTCCTTCAGAGAAGTTGCTGACAGCAGCTTGTAATGTATTTCTGTCATCGTGGTACAGGTTGCAGCGATACAGAATGTGCGTCCAGGTTTCCTCAGCACCACACAAGCAGAGATTGGTGTCAGACAAGGCAAATTTAAATAGTTTGGAGTTGATGGAGCCGTGCCCAGTAAGTATATACGATGTTGTTAGGCTAGGAGAAAACCATTGGCGGACGCTCTTGTTGAGAGGGAAGGTAACTGCAGGAACAAAAGAGTGGGTGACTTGACCAGTAGTACTGGAATCCCATCGTGATTGCCACACACTGATAAGTTCATTCCAGATTCTCCGTTTCTCGTCTTTGATGTTAGCAGTTAAGTTGCATGAGATGCCGAGAATCTCGCCGGGAACTCCGTGCTTTAGACGATAGCATAGTCCTTTGAAGATGACATGCAGGTCTAGTGGTAAGACTCCAGCAAGGACCTGCAGAGCAGCAGAGGACACTGTCCTGCAGGCCCGGAGCATGGCAAGCAGCATAATCCGTTGAATGGAGATGAGCTTGGAACGGAGTTTAACATTAACGGCTCTATGGAACCAGACTTCCGAAGCATATGTTGTTATTGGTACGAATACTGCTGTATAATAATATACCAAAGGCAGTTAGACTAACACACACACACATACATACTGTGCATGCTATTTTCACATTCACATGGAACCAAAATAAACCTGAAAAATAAAATAACCGCTGCAGATCGACGACTATTTTACACACAATAAGACAGAACAACGCCAACCTAAGTCAAAACGTTTGATTTAGTGAAAAGATGGGAGTGCATAAGGAACAACCTTAAAACGGGAAAATAACAATTACACCCACTCACGATGCTTCTTGGCAGGAAAACGTAAGAATTTTCATTTAATCCTGATCACAGTGGGACTACAACAAATCCGTACCACAAAATATCTCGTCGCAAAGAAGGTATTTTATTAAAATAAAATAAAATAGCTCGACGAGCTATTTTGTGGTCCGGATTTGTTGTAGTCCCACAGTGATCAGGATTAAATGAAAATTCTTACGTTTTCCTGCCAAGAAGCATCGTGAGTGGGTGTAATTGTTATTTTCCCGTTTTAAGGTTGTTTCTTATGCACTCCCACCTTTACACTAAATCAAACACAAAGTCACAACAAAAAAGACAGCAATCACTGCAGAAATTGAATCCTAACTACGAAACCTCCAAGACTTATACTTCGTACTGTAAGATACAATATCTTACAAATCAAAGAAAGAGAAATATATAATTTTTATTATAACAATGACGGGGTTGCCATACCCCAAACTTGAAGATTAATTCTAAGCGAAGCTTCTGGTAGAGTAATACACATTACAAATCACAAATATTGTTTAAGATAGTGGGTCTCACGCTAATGGAATTAAGTGGAGGCTATATTTAATGTAAGAGCAAATATACCGTGAAAATAAACATTAGAAAGAGATATAGGATCAGCGCCCACTACCCGAAAGAGAAAGCGAAGAGTGGAAACCGGAAGTCCTCTCTCCACCGGAAGGAGCTCGACCTTCCTGTCATGGGTCGAGGCAATGTGACGTACAATAGGCAAATGAGAATGGAGATGATGATGAGGGGAATAGAAATGATTGGTTGAGAAAAGGAGGAGCAATACGAAATTTCGGGGAATAAAAAGGGAAGAGAATGCGAGAAAGGGGGTGATGAAAGTTTTTTCGGAGAGGTAGGCTTGGGAAACAGTCCCCGGAAGTGATCCACCAGTAGAACCAGTTAAGATGAGTTGCCTAAGTTCTGGTAGTTTAAGTAAAGTATAGATAGGTTATAGTAAAGTGAACTTTCTCGAGATGGAACATAGCAGTCCGAAAGCGTCCACTGAGAGAGGTATTTAGAAGGAGGACGGCGAGAGATAATGCTTACGGAAGAACACCAGACCGCCCTGCAGCCCACAGAGAGAAATAAAGTAAAGGGGAGCGACTCCTACTGAATGATCTAGCACAGCAAAGAAAGATATGACACCAGGAATGATCGGCGAAGCGAATAGTATCCCAGACAAATGATAGCAGTTCAGGAGCTGAAGAAGAGCGATCTCAGACTGATGGTGGACCCCGATGCAGAGCAGAAAATCAAAGATCAATCCTTGTATTAGTTGAGGAATTCAGCCCACCAGAAGTAAGTGCTTAACGGCATATGCACCATTAGGTAATACAAAAGGACTGTAGCTAAAGATAGATAATGGTTAAAGGGGATTCTTTTGGGATACATGTAGTAGTAGTAGTAGTGGCATGTGATGCAAGAAAGCAAGTGTATGAGCTTATGCAGCATCAGCCAAAAAAAAAAATCACACTATTCCTTCCAAATGCCTGTCCAGTTCCTCCTTAAATTTATTCAACCTATCAACTTCCACAACGACAGATGGAAGTTTGTTCCAGCAATTAACCACCCGCTGGCTAAAGGCCATCTATTCTACATGTAGTTAATTCAATACTTATTCTATAGGATAAGTGCAGAAATATCATAAGGATTGATTAATAAAAGGGTAGCTCATAGTTACGTTTCATCTGCCTAACTTTAATGAATGTAGAATAATAACTTTTGGAAGGATTAATCAATAGGGTTGACAGAGTTATGTTAACATGTATAACATCCCAGAAGTAGAGGAGAGGCGCTGCTAACCGCAGATAGCCTAGATTTTCCTTGAAAATCCGAAGGTGAAGCAGAACCATTGAAATTTAAATGGTAAAGCTGTAAAATTAATGCTAAGGTGAGACTGTTAGCTTAAGAAGCAGAGAATTGTATTATCGAAGGATTAAAGGAAAGATATATGTAATAATTGTAGAAATAAATGTGTTTGTTTTAATGAACTTTAATTGAAAAACAAATATATATAAACGCAAGAGGGTATTACTAGCCCATTGGCAAGAAGAAGATGATGTATAGGAAGGCCTAGTGATCAGGATCGTAATCAATGCCATGTACTAATATCAAATGAATAATAAACTAATTGTGTATATTGTAGAGAAACTGTGTTTCTCATTCTAACAACGGGCCTGAAAAAACAAAGAGAGGGGGACCTAACCACTGCTATTCTCTATGAGCCAGTTTCTTCTGTGAGACAACAAGTCAGATGCAAAGTGAGGTATAGTGAGAATATAAATAATAATAAATGAGAAAGGGGAATTTTAAGATAAGGGAGTTAATAATAAATTAAAATAAAAATATAGAGACAAATAAAACTTATACAAAAAATAGAAACATATATCAAACGCCAACCCCAACAGTACAATACAGATTTTACTGTACGCAGTTGAAGTGCCCAGATTTTAACAATTTTCCAAAATAAAACTTTATTGCATTTTGCGTCAGTAAAATTAGTGAAATGCTATTTGAACTTCAACGGGAAACATAATTTCAGATTAATTTTATTTGAAGTGATATTTTATTAAATACTATTGCTTTTACAGAAGATATTCGGAAGGGTAAAGATTTATAAAAAAAAAAAATTAGCCATTTAACGGTACATTGGATCTTTAGATTGAATTTTGTTCGTTTGTGGAGGGGAAAATGAAGCAAAATCATTATAAAGAGAATGGGCCTGTGGCACGGGTTTCCATAGTTTACAAGAAGAAAATACAGTAGACCCAGTGAAAATGGTAACTAAAATGAATATAATAAGTTTTTAACGAGACGAAGAAGCTTTTGGGATAACCCTTCCTCAGCAAGAAAGATACATACATACAGAAATGCAAACGTAACATAAAATGTTAGGATTGGAATTAACTAATCAAACATTAAAGAGTGGGCTAAGTAGTGCATTGAAATGCTGCCAGTTGAAGGTAAAGCAAAAAATGTCCAAGGATATCAGTTGGAGGATATGGCACAACATATTTTAGCGAGAGGAGGCGTTTGTGAGAATGCTTTATAGACAGTCACTATTTCTAGAGAAGATCTCATCAATGCCATTAATTCCTTGCCTAACAAATCTACGATCGGCCCGACGGGTTTCCTATTTTTATTTTAAAAATGTGCAG
Organism: Mastigoproctus giganteus; assembly: GCF_048544385.1. Lineage (NCBI taxonomy): Eukaryota > Metazoa > Arthropoda > Arachnida > Uropygi > Thelyphonidae > Mastigoproctus > Mastigoproctus giganteus. Next base: position 181,227,128 of record NC_143576.1, read on the forward strand.
TGCCTATATTTATGTTGCTGATGTGCTGTTGCACATTTTCCAAAACATCCTGAAAGATGGGGTTCTTCCCCCCCCGAGATGGAATCACTCATTTGTGCAGCCGTTGCCTAAAAAGAAGAAACCTAAGGCCTCTGCAGACCTTCAACCTATATCCATCAGTTGTCTTTTACAACTCATTGAAAAGGCCATCCTTCCTGCTTTAACCCAACAGTGTTTTGCGCAGAGGCCACCCCACCTCCATACCATAGTTCCGAGACGATCCACTATTACTAATCTGTTGGAGCCTCTCATCAGAATGCTGCACGCATTAAATGAAAATGCCCAAATTGGCATCATATTCCTTGACATAAAGGCAGCTTTCGATAATGTGTCGTTACTTTCACTTCAAAATATATTGAAAGTTTATTTCGGCATTGAGGGCACACTATTACAAATCATCAAGACCATTTGAACCCAAGGCACCTAATAGAACAACACAAAGAATTCCGTCCAGAATACACTTTCACTTGGGACATCCATCAGGGAGGAGTTTTATCAGCATTGCTGTTCGCTGCCACCCTGGAGCCTTTTGTGGCGAGGAATCAAAATTTTATTTCCTACGCCGAGGATATAAAATATTTTGTTGTCTCTAACGAAGGATCTATGGAGCCGACGTCCATGCCAACGCTAAGCTGTATGAACTGGAGACATGCCTACATAAAATCGGTTTATTGCTAAACTCAGACAAGTCAGCACAACTGACAATAACTAATAATAAGATTAAAAATCAAATCAAATTATCTATTAATGAAGCACAGGTTAGTCAGCTCATACAGCGACCTAGAAGTAACGTGAGACTAAGGCCTTACCTTCCAAAGGCACTTTCAGAACACCAGATCAAAAACTCTTGCTGCTATTTGGGCTGTAAGACAGGAAATAACCGGGATTCGAAACCAGCAGCTAGTGACCCAATATATCCAAAGATGTATCGTTCCTTTATCCTTATATGCTTCAACAATTTGGTCCTCTGCTCCAAATACTTATAATAGGAAATTTCTCAGCCTGGAACACTGGTTGGTCCGGTAGTTGAATAGGATTGCCGGAAGGCCCTTCACAATTTCAAAATCCATACTGTATGCAAAATTGAACAGAGTTCCGTGGATTCAGATGATCACAATACGTAACATCTGCACTCTGGCACAACTTCTGACTTGGAGTTTAGATGCCCCGCAAACTGAAAATCTTGTTGTAAGGCCCGCCACGGAATCCGCAGCCGCAACCCTTTTAGTCTCCGAAGCGCTCTCAATAACACGGACTGATTAAGGCGGATGTTTCCTGCCAATACTCTGGAGCTCTTTAGAGACCTCAAAATAGACCCGGACAGGTACTGCCATGAGAAAACTTACAGGAAGCTCATTACAGCGGATCTGTATACGAAACTACAAGTATTATGAAGAACGTAATTCAAGAAAGACTTCAAGTCCCCTGGAACTGATAAAAATTTGAAATGAGCGATTCACAGTGTCTCTAAAAGACTCTAATAATACTGAGAGTGTTTCTTTTTGTTCAGAGAATGACAATCAGAATCAATTCATAGTGTAAATCACGGTGCCATTTTTCAATGTATGTGCGTCTTGTAATTTTGTAATTTTTCTATGAATGTATGATTTCTGTACGCATGTAATTTTTCCTCTATATTTATTTATTTAATGTATTTGCTGATATTTAATTCTATGTTACACTCTAATAAGTTTAATTGGATGTATGTATGAGCCACTCTCCTAGATAATTTCTGTACAGGGGTGTTTGTTGAATAAACTGATGATAATAATAATAAAGTAAATAGTCTGTGCGGGCTCAAACGACTGGGAGAGCGCGTACATGAACGCGATAGTGTTCAGTTACTTACTAGGCCAGATCACCTGACTGGTGTTGGTACGCGGCGCGCATATGGGATTGCTGCAAGCGTTTGTCGTGCTTCAAAACTACTAACTCCAAAATTGGGTGTAGCCTTGTACCCTCGTGTGACTTAAACTTTGTGACAGCTGGATATATTTAGGGACTTTAACCATGGGCGGTGATAGTAGTGTCAAGATTGGTCGATCACCTCCCTATCGCGCCTGGGGTTGAGGTCATGTTCAGGTGACCAAAAGTGCTGTGTAATTGCAGAGTGCTCAGGATCACCCGGGCGGATGGACCTGTCATGTTCCGAGAGGTGGTCCTGAAAACGTGTAGAGTTTCTCCTACATAACAGCTGCCTAATCCTGGCAGGTTATCCGGTATACAATGCCGCTGCAAGGGAGAGGAGTAATGGGCGTTTTTACTCTCGAGACCAGAGATCGTAAACTCCTACCAGGAAGTTGTATGCATTTCACGTGGTACTCATGAAAGTTCTTAGAAATCTGGTCTGAGGCGCCCGATAAATACGGAATATCAGCAGTAGGTAGCGTTTGACTGTCGCGAGGGTCCGTGGGCCTCGGGGTGAATTGCAAGCTCATATAAGCAATAATCACCTGTCTAACATACGAGCTAGGTGTCCACAATCAGTGAGGTCAGCTTTCAGTCTAGAAACCTCGGTGCGTCTAGCTTCCTCTGAGCTGGAATGACTTCAAGCTCTCTCTCTCTCTCTCTCTCTCTCTCTCTCTCTCTCTCTCTCTCTCTCTCTCTCTCTCTCTCATTTGTGCAGCAAATGAGAGAGAAATGGATTCTAGAAAAATGGTGAGATAGTTCAGGAGTAGTTAGTTCTCCGCCGTGAGGCACGGGACGAATTACAGTTGGCATATTTTCTCATTTCTCTGGCCACATTTTCTTCAATGTCATCCCTTTTCTAACAGGAGGCTCCATACCTAAGTACAAATCTGTGACATATTTTGTTGGCTCTCTCCACATCATGGGTACTGCGGAAGGCATGAAACGTCCATTTCGATTCACCCACGCGTTGTGTTTTGACGAACAGGTTGTGCAGAATATGTGTAGAGCCCATTCTTTGTCCTTGCCGCCTACTAAACATCCAACGTACAAGCAGTAGCCCTTTTTTATGACTCGATTTAAGGGGCGCCTTCTTGAAGCTAATGGCTTCTTCACATATGTTTCAGAAGTCATCCTGAATATTCACACAACTGCGGGCATATAAATCACACACGGCACAAATACCGCACAAGAAGTAGGAATCTCACAGAGAACAACTTTTAACTGAGAAATAATCATCCTTCAGTACCAAACCGTATTCATGGATTACTGCAACAGAATTGAAGACGCAATTGTAGTAGTAGTAGTGGCATGTGATGCAAGAAAGCAAGTGTATGAGCTTATGCAGCATCAGCCAAAAAAAAAATTTATTCAACCTATCAACTTCCACAACGACAGATGGAAGTTTGTTCCAGCAATTAACCACCCGCTGGCTAAAGGCAAATTTCCGCACATCTATTCTACCTCTGTCCTTTCTTAATTTGAATTTATGCCCCCTTAGGTTCGTAATCTGAATAAGTCGAAGGATCCCATCAGAATTCAGCGTGCTCAACCCATTCAAGGCCTTATACACCTCACTCAGATCACCGCGCAGGTGCCTAGCCTCCCACCACTGGAATTTGCAGACCTTAAGCCTCTCTTGGTAAGAGGATCCCTTCATTCCCCTCACCAATCTTGTTGCCCTTCTCTGTACACGCTAAAGTAAATCTACATCCTTCCTAAAATGAGGCCTCCAGACCTGTACGCAGTACTCAAGGTGTGGCCTGACCAAGGTGTGGCCTGACCAAACAAGAGCCTTATACAGAGGGACAATCACCTCCTTCTCCCTGCTAGCAAAATTCCTATATATCATTGACAAAACCCCATGACCTGCCCTGGCAGCCTGTCTACATTGCTCAGAAAACGTCATATCTGCCTGCACAATTACTCCCAGGTCTTTTTCATTTTCTACCACCTTAAGTGTAGTACCACACAGTTGGTACGTTTCTCTGGGGTTACTTCTATCCATATGCAGTACTTTGCATTTGTCAAGGTTAAACTTCAGTTGCCACTTCTTAGCCCATCTGCCCAAATTATCTAGATCCTGTTGCAGTAGCACACTGCCATTACTGTCATTAACAACCCTGCCAACCTTTGTATCATCTGCAAACTTCGACATTAAGCCTGATATACCTTCATCAATATCATTGATAAATATACAAAACAACAGTGGACCCAACACCGAACCCTGTGGGACTCCAGTAATAACATTAGTCCACGAAGAGCAGCACCCATTGATTACCACCCTCTGTCTTCTCCCACTTAACCATCCTTTTATCCATTGTAGCAACTTACCTTTAATAAGTTCAGTTTACCTTTAATAAGCAAATTACCTTTAATAATACCTTTAATTGAGGCGACAGTTGCTGTTGACGTGATAAGAGCATGAGGTTACTAAAAGTAAGGTGTTGCCACGCATTTTGCCGAGAGCCGTAGTTGATAATATATTGTAGAGTAACTCGCTAATATGAAACCGTAACTGTAATTCGAAAACAAGAGCCAATCGACAAATTTTATCGTGATTTTCTTGCTAGCCAGCATAAAATTAATAAAGATGGGTATTTTTCCTTTTCTTAAAATTTTACGTGTTGACCAGGGTAATCATTTTACGAGTTGACAAGCGTAGTACAGCCTTGGATTCGTATGTGCGATGTATCACATTTGCTTTGGTATTTTTGACTGGTATTTTTGGTATTTTTGAGCAAGCGTCGGGTGAATTATCTAGAGACTTTGCCAAATCTATGAACGTACTCCATCTGGGTGATCACGCTGTACCCAGCGGTGATGTGCTGGATTGTTTCTGGAGCCAGTTTGCGCCGTCGACATCTGCCAACTGTCACTCCGGAGTCTCCTTGTGCATCTATTTCCTGTACTTCTTGTTGTCAAATTATGTGGTCTTGTATGGGGAGCATGAATCGGTTGTCTCGGAAACGAGCTTCTGCTCGTCAGCCGTTCGGTCTAACCCATCGTATAAATGTAGTCCTGTTGTCATTGAATGTGTGCCATGGAGCGCGTTCGTCGCCAACCTTTCTGTCTTTGTTTGTTTTGTCTGCGTTAGTGGGGTCTCCTTGTTGAGGTTGAGCGGTGTGTGTTATTAGTCTATCGTCTTTATGACTTGGTAGATTGGCCCTGTTTCTTCGTAAAAGTAATCGCTCAGGTTCGGAATCGCTTTCCTCAGTTGTTCATTGAAGTCTGTCAAACCCCTTCCACTATTTTCCGGACGGCAGACTGCGGGTGGCGTTGGCGGCTCTTAGTCATCATTATAATGGTGGATTTGATAATGCGCTCCAGCTAGTTGTTGGTTCAACCTCTGATTCCGATGGAGTGTGTTAGTACTGGAACTGCGTAGTTGTTTATGGCACTGATCGTGTTCCTACCTGGAAAATACCATCAGAAATGGCATTTTGCAGGCTGGAACAATTAAGGCCTGGTTGTCTAAGAATTCCCATCTCTGATGGTATGTCTCAGCCAGTCAGGCCTCTTGTGTTTTAGCTGTTGAATTCGCATGCATCACCTGCAAATTTTTGTAGGTCTCTCCCTCTGTCATGGCTGCGATCTCTTTACCGATCTCCAGTTGGTGGAGTCTGCTGAGTGGATTTCATTGATATAATAAATGGGTCCTGTATTTGTCTCACCTAAATTGTATCCTGATGTCAGTGCTATATGATATATAATGATATATATGTATTGTATTAGAATATATATGATATGTATATGTATTAATGATATATACGTACTTGCTGTTGTTTAGCACGGTGTACGGTGTATTGAGTGCTAGACAGAAAAATAGCCAGGCCACCTTTCTGCAAGATTCCTCCTTTAATGAGGATAGTTTTGGTTGTGTTATTTTCGTGTTTGATGGTAGTTTTCCACTTTGATATAGTTGCTTCTACGAAGTCTGTCTATGAGAATTGGTTTGAAGTCCTCGTGGCAGTCGATGTAGACCTTTACAGGATGGGATTCTTGTAGGCTTTCTCCATATGCTGAATCAATAATGCCGCTTCATAATGTTATGTCAATGGCTAATTGACATAACATTATGAAGTCAGCCAGCAATAAGTTAGGTTTTCTTAAAAGATATAGCAGAGATTTTATTCATTAGCATTATTTATGTTTCTTTATGAAATTTATGTTATGCCAACCCAAGATCATGCTTCACAGGTTTGGTCTCCCCATGTAGCCTACCAAAATTTAAATTAGAAAATACCCAAAAAAAGAGAGTAATGCCATTACATTATAGTGAGAAATCCTATAAAGAGTGGTGTGAATTCTTTGAGCTTGAAACGCTGGAAGAAAGAATAGAAAATGCCTATTTCCTCTTATTTAATAAGCTGTTAAACTGTTCTATTAATAGCTGCAAATGAGTCAAAAAATTAAACTTCATTGCATTGAACAGAGCATTAAAATATTATCCAGTGCTGAAAGCATCCTATGCAAGGACATATTAAGGGTATTTCAACTAATGTAACCAAGAAGGCAAGATTAAAAAACATTGCAAATTTGGAGATATATGATGCCCACCATCTCTTCAAGAAACAACTTAAATGTCAAATACATCTGTTATCTGAACTTTGAAATTTATTTTATTTTAATGTGTTTCTCTATAGTGAGCGAAGAAATTGAACCGTACAATTATACTCCCTTTTGGATATGTCAATCAAACCGACCCTTCCTTTGCTTTCAAATAATTTATTTGTTTCTTTTTCATTTTAAATTTTTATTTGATTTAATTTTCATTTTTATTTCACTTTTTTGCATCTTGTAATCAGCATTACAAGACCCTCAACACAAATTGGGCGTGTCCAGCAAGGAACAACAGATCTCAAAAATTGTACAGTTTGCCTCTTTTTGCAGACAGAACGATTAAACATATCGTTGCCTCGTCCGTGTAGTTGAACCATTTGGGTCCTCATGTGGAGCACACCTACCCTCATAAGTGCGTACAACATTCGAGTCTGACAGTCCTTTTACCCAGGATAAATGCATGATTCCTGGGGAATCTAATCTCTACCAACCTTGCAGAAGACGTCAGGAGAAGCTTGGTGGCCAGGTCCTGAGCCAGCTTCATCTCTGTTACAACGTGTTGTTGTTGCTGTTGTTGTTGTTATTTGGTTTTTTTAGGAGCATTAGCATCTAAGGCCATATTGCTCCAGGCGTATGCGGTGGTTATTTACTGACCTTTCCGCATCCTCCGTATTTGGTGGTCACGGGCTCGAACTCCGGTCTGATCAAGAAGCGTGTGCTACGCACTGCTGCTCCTGCTCACCTGGCTACGGAGGCGACCTGTTACAACATGATCGAGCTGCGAGAAACCCCACGTCAAAATAGGGAGGAGCGGATCTATGCTCAAGCGGATGCCTTCTTTCTCCCTGATCAATTTAAATCTCATGCCCAATTTCCCAAGCATAACACACAAATGGCTTGCGCCCAAAATGTTTTCACTGTGAAAACGCAGGGGAACAGAATTCCATCCCAGGAGCCTAATATGTCATTTAAACCGAACCTGCCTCTGTCCCACTGTCGAGGAGACTTGAGGAGATATATAATATATCAGCTGTCCAGACCCGAGAGAGAATTTTTGTTTCCAGACTAGGACAAGAAACAAAAGCGGAAAGTATCAGGGCACTGATACTTTCTACTGATCTACTGATACATGAGTAGATAAAGCGGTAATATAAACAGGTTTGCCATAGGCGGTTTATTTGGGGTAATAAAACAGTCTGTTGAGTCGGGGTGTGTTACTGCCCCGCCTTTTTCTGTGATTGGCTGTTGAGGCTGACTCTGTGATTGGTTGTTCAGTTGAGGGGAACAAAAAGTTTATTTAATTATTATTTTGCTACAATTATTATGTGTAGAGATAGATTTTAAAAGTAGAATGCAGTTAAGCAAGGTGATAAAAGAGAAAACATCGATCCGCTTGCAATAAAATACCAGAGGATAACATCGAAGGAAGTCCCGATCTTTTATGACCACAACCTGTGTTGGCTAAGGGAGCCGCGGTTTTTTATGGCTGCAGGTGACTGTCTCTACAATAGACAGCATTAACTTTGAACATATTTTCGATGCTAATAAATGTAAAAATATTTAATATTACTTGTAAAACTTCATTGTAGAATGTCAATTTAGCTTGTGGGTCTCATTTATGAGGCCTGTTTAAACATTAACTTACAGGGTGGTTATAAAACGTCATGATTTTCGTTAAACAAAACAAAAAAATAAATAAAAACATGCTTTCCATTCCGAAAACAACAGAGTTGATTTTGTGATAGTTTTAAAAGATAATGAAAGAAGATATTTTCTATATCTACGATGTGGTAGACGTGTCATGGGGGTGAAGAGTTGTACAGATGCATAACCATAATAAGTTATTCAATTTTCTATACGACGTGAATAACATTAAAAGAAAAACTTTTCCAAATATGATTTTCCTCACAGCGTTTAACAAAGTGTAACTTTCAATCTTGAAATGGCAACTTTGCTTTTAGCGATTGTTTTAAAAGATATATTTCTGCTGGTTATTTGTTTAAACGTATTTTCAATAAAAAATCAGATTCCGAGGTCAATTTTCTATTGACTAAGGCACTCTGTACTTCCACTGACATTCCAAACATGCGGTGGTAACTGATCTGTTTCAATTGGTAAACTTATAAAATGTACGAGACATAAAAGAAGTAAATTTAAATTAACACGAATCAAAATCGTTAGTGGAAGTTGAACAATTACAAAACTCCATGTATACATGCAAAATAAAAGCACTGGCTTCTAGTAATGAAACGTTAGATCCGCATTTCAAAACAATTTGAATGTTGAAAATAGACAGTACTGTATTAGAAAGACTATTTGCAATAGTTGACTTTCTGGAACATCGAGGCCTTGCATTTAGGGTTTCATCGGATAGATTGTATGAAAGCAATACTCGGGGTCTATCAGTACCTATTGTGAAATTACAAGTGGAAGTAGAGTTTTTCTTTAGCTGTCCTAAAGAAATGTAGTCTGGTTTTTTTTGTCTTTTTTTGTCGTAACTTTCAATCTGGAAACGGCAACTTTCCAGCTGCACCCGTTGCGAAAATTTCGCAATTGGTAGCAAAGCTTTTATTGTCTTATATTTTTTCCGGAAATTTTTGGACAGTTCACTGTCATCTCTATAAAATACTACCGGAAATGGAAGAATAATAAAAAAGTAAGTTAAATTGTGTTTTCATAGATTTGAAAACACAATTTAAAGTAGATTTTTTCTATATGTATGTTGTAGTAATCATGTCCTAGAATAAAGAGTTATACAATTGTATAACAACAAAACGTTATTCAATTTTCTATACAATGTGTATAACATTTTTTTAAAAAAACTATTTGTATCTTAAAACCTTAATATTTCTATTTATAAATTCCTCAGCTTCCCAACGATGTATTATTCATCCACAGTATCCCGTTTATTAGGTGAGAAAATTTCATTGATTCCATGATCATATTTTCCACAATGCATATTCGTAAGCTGGGGAAATGTTCGATTTTATTTATTATTATTTTTAAAAGCTCATAACATGGATCACGTGCAATAAATATCTTTCGGTCGTATCGGGGTCAACAGTACCCGTCCATATAATGTTTCATTAAAGTTATAGCGGTGGATTCTTTCATGACGATAACGGAACTACCCACCGTAATTTCATTTATTTCTTTCCTCTTTTACTATGATGGTTTTCTAAAATGCAGAGTGTTCCTCTATGTTTAGAAGGCAGATTTAAAATTAGAATGTTGTTAAAAACAGATAAAAGCAAAACAACGCACCAACGGGCAATAAAACTGCACAAGTGCTGATGGTGGGGAGCAAGCTCTGTCTTTTTTTTTTGTTTGTTTTAGTAGTGCAGGTGTCTGTTTTAAGTTAGCATGGGATTAACGTTGAAACACAAGACATATCGATAGCGCTCAAAGTAAATTATATTTGTAGTTGTAAAAAATTCCATTGTAGAATAACAACATAGTCGTGTATCGCGTATAGGAGATCTGTTTAAACATTCACATACGGTGTCAATACAAACGCCATGATTTTCGGACATAATTTTCGTTCCCAAAAGAGGAAGAAAAACGAAGTTGAGTAAAACTGAGTTTTCGAATGACAAAAGACGAGCGTTGATAAAACGGGGAAAGATACCACTGAATGGGATCGAATATTAAAAAGGGCACTAAAAACTCACCTCTCACTTTAAAGCTCGCTGAAACTTTCATTATTAGTGTTTCTACGTTATAATTTTAAATGAAAACCAAAATGAAAAGTTCACCAGGTGCAGACTAATATTCAGTTGAACTGCCTCAGGCCCTGACGACAGCAGAAACACACAGTCGAGACATTGACAAGATCAATTTCTGAAGATAATCGACGGATAGTTCGCAGTTCCAAACACGATTTGTGGTTTCATGAAGTTCACGAAGGGGTTTTTTATTTTTATTTATTTTTTTTTTTTTTTGGTTTCTTTCTAGCAACTGCAGAATCCACACGATGCCAACAGTTCTCTATAGGATTCAGGTCCAGGGTGTTTCATGGCCTGCTAGAAGTTGTTTGTTGTTATTTGATTTTTAGGAGCATTAGCAACTAAAGCCGTATTGCTCCGGGGATATGCGGTGGTCATTCCCTGACCTTTCCGCATCTTCCGTATTTGGTGGTGACGGGCTCGAACCCCGGTCTAATCAATAAGCGTGTGCTACGCATTTCTGCTCCTGCCCACCTGGCTACGGAGGCGTCCGCTAGAAGTTGTAATGCACCGTTCTTCCAGCCATTGTTTCCCCTGTAACAAATATAAACACATTACTGTCGAACCTCTAACACACAAATGAAGCTAAAGTAACTACAGAAGTTGCACTTACACTTTTCTCCCGATGACAAGGAGCAGAGTCGTCCTGAAAGATGCAGTTACTTGGCAGGTTGAAATGGTCTCTAATGGTTGGCAGCAATTTGCCTTCCAATACAGCCAGGTATCCATCGGCATTTACGGAACCTTTTAGAAACTGCAGGCGACCTACCCCGTGATACGAAATGCACCCTCATATCATTTGGCTGGTTGGGAATTTCACTGTAGACACCATACAGTCTGGATGGTATTCTTCATCACATCTACTACGAATCGTTACTCTACCATCAGAGCCATGAAGGTTGAATTTCTTCTCATCCGTGAAAATAACAGACTTCCGATGCTCGGGGGTCCATTTGACATGCCCCTTACACCAAATTAAGTACGCTTTTTTTCTGATTTTGCACCCTCCATTCAATCCCATCCTAACACGTACGAGGGACTAGATACAAATTAACATCACTGTTTTTATGACTTTTCATAAAAGAGACATTTTAATTGGATGAAAAACTGATAATCTCACTTGATAGCATTAAACTTAAAAACACCTACTGATAGTGGGAATTTAAAACATTACTATCACATTATTTGTAGACATTTTATCTAACGTTCCGTATCATATGGGATATGAAAGTTGAAAATCGGCTTGATCGTCACAAAAACAAAAACAAAACCAACAGAAGAATCCATGGTGGATCGTCGTGGATGTACTTTAAACTTATTGACGGGGTAGAGAGTGTACTGTTACGGGGATGCCAGCTAGTCTTAAGGCCACCCTTTAATGTCAACCGTATAACGTATAGGATGTACAAGAGTGAACCACGAACGAGGGAACCCATTAGCCAACCCAACGCAGTCGCCGTCCTGCATAGCAAAAGTACGGAGGGTGCATTGCAGAAGGACGGTGACTGCTCGGTTGGCTGTTGGGTTCCATCGCTCGTGGTTCACTCTTGTACATCCTATACGTTGTTTATTGGAACACCTTGACTGTGTCGTCTAAAGTCAAGTGTGTTTACAAACACATTCGCTGTGTCTTTTAACGATGTGTATGGCCATACGATTGCGTTAATTTTTATTCTTTACTCTTAATAGTTTAACCTTTTCTGTTCTTTTTTTTTGCAGCTAACCATGTAAACCTCTTATCAATAAAAAAATATCTATTTGTAAATATTACGTCTGTCTTAACTACTAGAAAAATAACTGTAAAATATTACAAGTAATCAGTAGTTTTAAAATCTTAAGCAACTTTGGGAAATTACTTTTAGAATGTAAAAATCATTATATTTCGAATATAGAAAAAAAATCCAAGTTGCAGAAAGACCCGACAGATGGAGCCACCACTCATAGTCTAACATTGATAAATAAATTTTCACATAAAGCAGTATAGAACGCATAAAAAAAAAATTACTTTTCTGGTTTTCGAAGGTAAAACTATGCTTCTAAATTTGGGAGACGTGAATACTATCAGCGCAGGAAAAAAAAAAATTACATTCTAGAATAAGAAAGAAAAACAATTTTTCTAGCTTGCAGAAAAGATCGATAGATGGAGCCACCATTCGTAGCCCAAGTTATGGGTAGAAATACTGTATATATATTTAACAATGTAACCCATAAAATAAAAATCTTTACTTTCAGTTTTTTCGCTGGCAGTGTGGACTAGCAATAACGCAGTATATATTTCCAATTTTGGAAATAAAAAAAAATAATAATAATAATAAACTTTTTGTTTCAGGTACATCGAACCAGAAGAAATAAACAACGCTCGACGCCAGAGCTCCCCACAAATCATTGCAGAATAAAGGTCTCTTGACGTCACTCACATATATTTACCTATATTTACAACATTAACAAACCTTCACTTAACTGAAAGAATAGCACAGTGGATAAACCCCAAACATCCACCATCAAAGACATGGGTTCGAACCTTAAACACAAAATGATTGAAAATTATAAAAAAATTCGATGGGGTTTTCAAGTCGACGGCTCTCTACCCTTTTTTTCTCAAGGTTCCTTGAGAAATAAACTGATTTTAATAATAACTAAACAGTTAAATAATAATAAACAGCGATAGTTAACCGGAACAATTACTTCCAGAAACACACAGCAGCACTCCACCAGGCCATAAGGAAGATAGACAAGCGATATACCCCACTCAATCTAACCGAGGAATTCCCCCCAACCAGGAGGTACAAATTAAGCTAGAAAGATGGGCAGAGAAGACACTCCATGGCAGACACTACAATAATCTCCATCAAGATCACATAGATAAAATTGCTTCCAATGCATGGCTCACGCGCGGACGCTCTTCCCCGAGACTGAAGGATTCATGCTCACCATCCAAGACCAGGTAATCAACACCGGGAACTATAGAAAATACATCGCTGAGGTGCGCAGAGTGTTCGATGACACATGTCGACGATGCTACCTGGCCTCAGAAACGATCCAACACTTCACCGCGGGATGCAAGGTGATCACCCAGATTAAGTACGCTCATATACACGACCAGATTGTCAGGATAATACATCAGAAGCTTGCAAAGAAATACCAGTTGGTCGAAGACGTGCACCATACTAAAAGTACGAACCGCATGTAGTACAAGAGACTCCAACCCACAAGCTGCACTGGGACGAATCGTGCCATAATTACAGATAGGACAATCCTGCACAACAGACCGGACATAACTATTGGGCACAAGGAGGAAAAGACTACCTATCTGATTGACATAGCGGTACTCAACACTGGCAACCTGCAGAAAACCCATCGGGAAATAAATAGGAAGTACAGGAACCTAAGACAGGAGTTCAAAGGGATGTGGCTTATGGAACAAGAAGTAACGATCATCCCGATCATCGTGTCAACCACATGAGGTATGGTGCCAAAGACCCTACATAACAGCCTAGCAACAATAGGTCTCGCAGCGAACACCTACAAAGAACTCCAGAAAGTAGCAATCCTGAACACCTGTAGGATAGTCAGAGAGTTCCTCGACCAACAGTAACACCAGGCATAACAACAACCACCCTGTGTACTTGGTAGCAATATCCGTCACGAAGTGGAAACGCCAATCAGGGAGAAATAATATAAGAGCAATAATAATACAAATGTAATAATAAAATATTGAAACGTATTAAAAGATTCAAAAGGTAATTATGCAGTATCCTTATTCAAGAATTCATTGTTATTATAAATTTATACTCTTCAATTCTGTAATCGGTTGATCTTCAGAATTATATCGATAATATTAAACTAGATTCATATTCAAATCCAAGATTTTTATTCAAGATTCATTACCAGATACCAAATTTGAGTTGTTTACGGAGTAATCTGTTCTTCCCAAGTTCACATCCAGCTTGACTTCCTTTTGATGCGTTCGGGTCGATATTTTCCGCAACGACCTGGTAAATATCAGAATCGTTCACTCTAATACTTTGTGGGCGACATCTGGTTGACTTATCGTAGATGACTACAGGATTTTCTTTAAACCTCATTATGAATAAACAATGATCAGATAGCAGTTCCTTAACTGTATTCATTCTGTTTTTGATTATTTTATTTATGCAACCTTTCAAAGCTGACCAACCTCTCTTATTGCTTCTCACAGGCCGTCTCTAAACCCAGACCTCATGTCACGTGCAGAGTCCTTCAAGTTACTTCTCAATTCAATTATTTTCTTCCATGAAATCTTTAATAACAGTTCTCACGTTGATTCGAGACTCGGTTATAGTTGCTTCCACTTCTTTTACCAGTTCTGATTTCTGTTCAGAGCCTTCTGAGATAGCATTCGTGACTTCAACTCTTGTTTCTTTCATTACTTGCCGAGGACAGTTTCGCAGTTCAAAATTTCTCTTCACAGTTTCCATGACAACTTTCTTAACAACTATCCAAGTCCTGACTACTGACTCTCTGATCTCCCGGTGCATATCAAAATCATCATTGAAGATTTCAGTAACAGCTTCCATAGTTGTTTCCTTTTCTTCCTTCATAATTTCCAAGATTATATTCTTTAACTATCGATTGTGTTCGATAGCATGGGAAATCGCTTAACGTATGTTAATCCGACCATCAACGACTGCTTCTTTTTCCCCTCTCTTAAGAAACAGTTCTCTCTTGATTTTCGACTTTACGAAACTGCGTATTTGCGATCGTCCATATGTAATTGCTTTCTGATTCCTGCACGTGTATTTACGACGCCCTCAACAACATCCCACCCATTTGATTTTCCATTTCTCAGAGCTTTTATTGTCAGAGTATTAAGTTCCTGATAACTCTTAACCGAATCTCGAATGTCTTTTCGTATAGCACGCCTTGTCTAAAATTGATTCTTTTATTCTCCTCCGGAATTCTACATTCTTCTTGATTCCGTCCTGAACCAGTTGCCTCAATTGTGATGTTCGCTGATTCAAAGCTTTAATAAATTAATCTCAAAGATCAGCATCCTCGCGTATTATATTTTCCACTTCTTCCCACACGTTAATCCATCCATCTTCTATCGCTTTTTTTATGAGATCGCAAAGTTCAATTTTTCCGTTAATAGCATCCCTAATTTCTTCCAGTATTTCTAATCTCCTGTCTAAAATACGTTCTCTTATTTGTCGAGAGAGTTCTGCATGGTTCTGCATTATCTGCAGAAGTAGATCCCTTAATTCCGAAAATGTCCTTTTTGCTTTTTCTTTAAAAAGATTCCTCACTTGTTAATTTTTCTTGATCACATTTTCGATATCAGTCGATTCGTCTGCCCAACCATCCTCGATGGCTTATTGTCTCTATTGTGGAATTTTGGAGTTCCAGCCTCCATTCTATACTCTGATGAATTTTCCAAGATCTGAGTTACGATTTATTGCATTCTTTAGAGCCGGTTTTATGTTGGAGAGGTCTTTCTTAAAGCCAGAGAGAGAGAGAGAGAGAGAGAGAGAGAGAGAGAGAGAGAGAGAGAGAATCTTTATTGCCCTTCGCGGCCATAAAGTTTCCGGGAAAATCGAACAATTATTTAGAAAAAAAGGTAATTTTACAAAGGAAAACATTTTAATACAAAGGAGAGAACTCCTTTAACTTGCCCTTAAGGTCATACGGCTCCAATTTCTACAGTTCTTGATCAATTTCATATTCAACAGTATCAAATGATTTCCTGAAATCGAAGGATATGATATCAAAATTATTTTTTGACCACATCATTGTACACAATGAAATTGGTCAGACAAGATCTCCCCTTGACAAACTCATGCTGTGTCTCAAGTATACCTGTTGTCTTGTCTAGATGATCATGCAATGCTTCTTTAACCAGTGTCGCCATATTTTTCTCCAGAACAAAACAAACAGGTCTGTAATTACTCGTGTCACTGTTAGATTCCCCTTTGTAAATTCGGGATATATTTGGACTCCTCCAGTACGAGGGAATTTCCCATGAGTCCAAGGATGCTCTCCTAATTATGGCTAATGGTTTGCTTACTTTCTTTGTCATCTCCTTTAAGAAGGACGTTCACATGAGGAAAGAATTCGAATATGTGGATTACACAGCCTTGGAAATAGGCACCTTAGAGGAGACTTGATTGAGGTGTTTAAGGCTCTGAGAGGCATAAGTAAAATGAACGAGGACGAAATTTTCACGGTTATAAGTGATCTACAATTAGGGGCCATAAATTTAAGTTACGGGTGAAGTTGTTTAGACAGGATTGCAGGACGTTTTATTTGAGTCAGCGAGTTAAAAATAACTGGAATAAGTTACCTGCATGAGTGGTAGAGGCTGATAGTTGGGGAAATTCAAAGGTCAGCTGGATAATTACCTACGAAAGGGAGGAGGGAAATGCATAGATTGTCTATTTCCTTTTCTCTTTTCTGAGGCTGTTAGGACTTGAGAACGGAAACACAGGAGGAGAAAGAAAAGGAAAAGAAACAGAAATGAAAATTACGGGTGAGAGAAGGAAAACTAGGAGGAAAGAACAAGATGAATGCACAGGAAGGTAAAAGGGAGGAGAGAAAATGAAAGGTTTCGGGGAAAATAATAGAGCTCAACCTTAACAGGCCAATGAAATCATTCAAGGAAAGGCATAAGAACTGAAGACGATGTTTATCCGCCCTTAACGCAACACCAGAGACTCGGGCATGGGATTTATACAAGTCCCTTAATTTCTATAAAAATAAAAATTAAGAAATTTCTTAATTTATATTTTTATATACGTATTTGTTTGACCGCATACCTGGCTGCATATTTGGAGAGATTCCATCCTGCGCGACAGATCCTAAAGTCCTTTGCGCTATCTATGATTTGAGAGTCCTTGAAAGGAAGTTATATCCCAACCGCCAATAATGCTCGGCAGTTGATGATTAATGGATGCGCAATAATTGTCAAGGCAGTCCTTCTCCCAACGAATGAACTCTGATATGGCTTGCATTACAATCTCATGAGAATTTTCCAGAGGGGTGAACGTAAATAGTTAACTTTCTATCAGATATTTCCATTGTACAGTATAATTCTACAAAATTCTAGCAATTCCCATGAGATAATACCCCCACTTAGAAAGGAATGCAGGCTATACCAGAAACTTGATTGAATCTGTTCAGACCTGCGAGAACGTGATGGAGAAAATATTGCCTCCTACTTGCTTCTGGATCGAGAAAAGTTCCAAACAATCTAAAGTTTGTTCTAAGAAGAGACATTTCTGGAGATCCGTCCTAACCTTTTTTTATTTAGTCTGGCTGCTTGCATCATTTGTAAATATGATTGTTTTTCTTGCCCGTGCATCCCTGGCGGGAGGAATATAGCTTCATTCCAAGTGATGCAAAAATCGTTGATATGCACTGGACTGCGATCCGTTACTGGTTGGAGTCATATGTCCGAACATCCTCAGATATGTATGGTTACTCACTGCTTTGATTCAAATCACTTTATAGTTGAAAAAGGCATCATATCGATGCCGACAGTTTTTTTAATTTCTACTTATTTTATTTTGTCAGTTTTAACGGTTTTATTTTTATTTAAAGATTTTAAAAGTTAGACTATATCGAGAAAAATTTTGGATACTCAGTTTCTTCATAGATCCAATCATTTAAACGGAGATACAAAAAAGTAATAATTAATAATAATTATTATTATTATTAATTATAGGTTTTCAGGATTGTGACTGTCTGGAGTTCCTTGTAGGTGTTCGCTAGGAGACCTATTGCTGCTAGGCTGTTATGTGGGGACTTTGGCACCATACCTGTTGTGGTTGACATGATGATCGGGATGGTCGTTACTTGTTACATATGCCACATATCTTTAATCTCCTATCTTATGTTCGTCAACTTCCTGATTTTTATCCCATGGGTTTTCTGCAGTTTGTCACTGTTGGGTACTGCTATGTCAATCAGATAGGTAGCCTTTTCCTTCTTATTCACAAGGGTTATTTCCTGTCTCTTGTACGGAATTGTCCTATCCGTTATTATGGCGCGATCCCAGTATAGCTTGTGGGTTGGGGACTGTAGTTCTGCCTGGGTTCGTACTCGTAGTACGGTACACTTTCTTCACCAACACCACCGATCTAAAAGATCAATTTTAAGTTTTCTTAACGAATTTTTTTCCATTATTATTATTATGATTATTGCGATAAAGTTTCCTTTCAAATCCATACTGTTGTTGTCAAGTCGAAGGTATTGTTGGGATAGTTGTGTCACATTACAAACAAACATCATCATATTTCTCTCTGTGGACTGCTATTTATTTATAGAATTATACCAGATTAATTTTGTTTTCTTTAGAAATATCATCAGCAATCTAAAAGATCAAATTTAAATTTTCTTTAGCGAAAATTTTCCATTAAGCAATCCACTAATTTTGCAAATATATAAAAGCGCATCGATTTAATTAAAAAAACACATATTAACCAAATTTAGAATAAAGATGTATATACTACTGCCAAATATGAGATAACGAATTAATTTGTTTTACAGAAAAGGAAGTGCAAATTACGTTTTAGGCTAGTTCTATAATCTGAGAGACTCTTCAGAATTCGTGATTTATAACTTATAGGTAAATTCCGTAGTTTGCTACTCTGCGACTGACTTGAAAACACGTGAACACAAACATAAATATTCAGTCGACGTCAGGCTCTTACGACAGCAGTGACACCACTTGTTCGTTCGCGCTCAACGGTTGAAGCCATAAGATCACACCATTTCTTTTCCAGTGCAAAAGAAAAAAAAATAAAAAACAGAATACGATAATATCCTCTCGCAATATAGCGATTATTTATTTTGGAATAAGTTGATTTACACTGAAAATAGCATAAATTATATGAGACTGAATGCACGAAATGATCAGTCTGTTCGTATAAGTGAATAAGAATTCTTTCCTTAGTGGTTTCAAATGCATTCATAAAAAATCGTGTTTAAATTCGCAGTGTCATAATTCCATATAAAGTTAGATCTTGCATAAGCCAATCCCGGTTGCAATATTTAAATATAATGGAAAAATGTTATCAGGAAGCTTTATGGAAATGGCAGCAAAAGTGCAGAGAAATTTTTTTACAAGAAAAATCACTTTCATTTATTCGAAGTCAATTAGGTTTTCATCCCACACAATATGAAAATTATCCCGCAACAAATGCTTAGTGTTTTCTCGATCCTGAAATGGGATTTCTAGACGTAGTGTGACTGTTGGCCTGCCTAGAATGAATGCATAAGTACAAGGCTCTATTGTAATGCTCAATTTTGTTGTTGTTGTTGTTGTTGTTGTTGTTGTTGTTTTGTTTTGTTTTGTTTTGCTACTCTATTTCATACCGATTGTTATGCCTGCTGCCTGCGGAAGCATTTGTTGCGGGATAATTTTCATATTGTGTGGGATGAAAACCCAGAAAAAGTCAGGGAGGTAAATTCAATGTCCCACATCTGACATCTAAGATTGCGTAATCAGAGAATTTTTAGAATTTTCCCATCTCTGACGGTATGAATTCAATTTTAGATCTCTCCAAATGACAAATGTGGAATATCGAAACTACTGTAATGTTCACGGAGTACTTGAGCTGCTTTGAATCATCACACCCAAGAAACTTCTGCCAAGTAAATCCATTGTACATTTTTTTGTCTTTGCTGGATTTAAAAAGGTTTCGAGAGGACTCAATGGCTTCCATCGAAACTAACTAATCCTTCTCACTTGAAAAATCCATTTAATTTCCCGACATGACTTTTGCAAATGAAATAATCAAATAATGTATTCACATGAATGACCAAAACCAAACGAACACTCGCACAAATAAGCAATGTTAAAACAAAAATTATTTATTCATCCAATTTTCATTACATTATTAAAAATATATTATTTGCCAATAAAAGAATTTATACATCATATATTGTACATAAAATTAATTAAATGTGAAGGCTTTTTTTTCTGATCAATAGCCATTAGACAGTTAAGCAACTATAAAATGTTTAAGGTTATTCTAATGCACACAGAACATGACTGATATCAACTCCACAATCCTGTAAAATAAAATAAAAAAGATCAAAATTTGAAGTTACAACTAACCTATAAAATACAATGAAACTATAGGACAAAATTAATTTTTAAATGAACAAACTATAAGATATTGCTTCTACACTGTCCTATCAGAGCAGAGTTTCCTGATAAGAACACCGGGCTGATAGAATTAACAGCTAGGCATCATGAAGGGGAAAATGTTTGTCTGTTTTCTATTGCTCAGTACCTTAATAATCCCTAGTTGGAGCACATAATTAAGACAAGCCGATTCATTATTTTGTGGAGTTTACTGATACATTTTCGCTTCACAATAATTATTTGTTCCTTCCAATGGAATCACTGCCCTTGTAACCATGAAAGGTCAAATTTCTCTCTCTCTCTCTCTCTCTCTCTCTCTCTCTCTCTCTCTCTCTCTCTCTCTCTCTTATATGTATATAGCTGGACATTTACAATACATACACATAAGCTTACTTTTCAATTACATAAATGAGTAATATTTACAAAGAACCTCAAATTATATAATAAAAATTCATAATAGGTTCATGTGAAAGAGAATATCTACTGAGTGTACTTTATTAGCCAATTTATTGGGAAAACCTACCTAATAGGAAATAGGCCCCTCTGTAGAGCTCAGAAGAATCTGGATTTTTTTGTGGGTTGGACACAACGAGATGACGAAAGAACGCCACAGGATTGCTAGTCCGTACTGGCTCAATTTCTCCCCGCAAATGTCACAGATATAATGGTTGCAGATCTCTACTACAAAGAGCACTTTATACCTCATCCCACAGGTGCTCAAATAAATTGAGATCTGACGACTTATGGTTAATGCAATATGATGAATTCGCTTTCTTATTCGTGGAACCAGTTTAGTACAATTCATGCCTTGTAGCGTGGTGCATTATCTTGTTGTAAAACCCATTCGCAGATGGATAGACCTCAATTATAAAGGGATGCTCATGCATCTGGTCGGAAATAATTTCCAGATAACCTGTGGCATCCAAATGTTGCTCCACTGATATAAAGGATTACAAATGTGTATCCCTAAAACTCTGTGCACGTCATTGCCTCACCACCATCTGCGTTCATTGTTGACACCTGACAGGATAGGTCCCGTGCTCTTTTCATTATGTTCGGGTCCTTCCGTCAGCTTAAAACACTAAGAACTAGGTTTCGTCAGATCAGGCAATATTTTTGGAATCATCCACTGCCCAACGTTACTATTCTTGAACCCGTTGTATACCGTCTTATTTATTTATTTATTTATTTGACAGAAGTGAAACCCTAGTTCGGTCGAAGCTACATTACCCTCATCTGTGACAAGGTACGATGTTATTGTTGTTATTATTATTATTTGGTTTTTAGGAGCATTAGCAACTAAGACCATATTGCTCCGGGGATATGCGGTGGTCATTCCCTGACCTTTCCACATCCTCCGTATTTGGTGGATCACGGGGTGGAATCCCGGTCTAATCAAGAAGCGTGTGCTACGCTCTGCTGCCCCTGCCCACCTGGCTACGGAGGCGCCAAGGTACGATGCGTTCTGCACTGTGAAATGCCTCTTTGTATGCTACTGTAATGTGTTTCAATTTGACTGACTGTAGTATTTCTGTTGCCCTGCACAAGCCTATCGCCATCATTTTGTCTCTCGCATCAACGAACTGTTTTCGACCACTGGATTGCCGCTGGCCGAATGTTTTTGGTGATTGGAACCATCTCGCCACCCTCAACGCATAATCTTACGTCGAAACCTCATCAGGGTTGAGTGTTTCTGAAATACTCATATCGGCTCCTATGATGCCGGCTACCACGCTGCGTTCAAAGGCACTTAAATCTTTCGGTTTGCCTATTCTCGTAATGCATTCCACGCATGTGCAGTATGCTTGTATATCTGCTCACCTACTTTTTAACGCATGCTATGAACAAGTGATGTCTTTGCTGAAGATGAACTCCATTTCATGAAAGAATACGTATACTTAATAAAGTGGCACTCAGTGTACATTTCCGTCGAATGCATAATAATAGTGCAGGCGTAATTGTGAAACTTATTTTGTTGATGACATAAGGAAGCCTAGCTTACCTCACTTGCTTTGATGTAGCCTTCTATTCGTGAAATAAAAGATGACCCAGTAGCATTTCTGAATTCTTGAAAGATACAGTTCACATATTGCTTCCGAATCTATACGAGTAAATTATATTAAAATAATTATAAAGTAATTTTTATTGTTATTTCACTTTAGTAGTCAATACTCATATTGTACCACCAAAAGAATTCAGACAACCTTTCCAAAGTAGTGAACCAAGCGGACTAAATGTGTACAATAGAAGAAACAGGTTAAAAAGCCAGCAGGATGTAGGGATATCACAAACAAGATGAGTTTCGAAGAGATTTGTGTTGGATGCCAATCTACAAATTCTAATTGCTTGACAAGCATACGTTTGTGCCTCAAAAGTCAACAGTCGTCGATGTATTTAAAAAGGGAAGGTCGTAACCATGTAGGCGTATGTATAAGCGTGAGTGCTGATGGTCAGATAAGGAAAAAAAAAAAAAGCTGAACGATTGGGATCGTCGATTATCCAAAGAACGTAGTGAAGGAGTCGAATCCGCTTACAGTTTCACATGGGAACAGTGAAATTCTTACTATTTAATTCATTTGAATTATTTTATTGAAATTAAGAACATTAAGACGAAGTATATATTTTATTTATTTATTATTTTTTTTTTTACTGACGATGAATGGACGAAATATAGTTTCGCATATACGGCCATCTGTCTATAAATTGCGCACATTCTTTGTGTCATTTATTTCTTTTACATAAATGAAATCTGAAAACGTTTCTCGCCTATCAGCTACATTATGAAAAAGCTCTACAACTTCCTCCACAATTGCAGGTAATCGGACCGAGGCCTATACAACACATTGTGTGGAAGCAGCAGCAGCAGCGATCGAACCACCTTGCTGCACGAAGTGCGTCTATGTTGCCGATCCCCAATTTTTCATCATGCCGACGAACTGGGGTTAGAATAACATACGGTATGAAGGCAATCCACTGAAGGCTCGTGGCTTTCATTGTTTGGAAATTAATCCAAAAATCCAATCCGTCCTCGCAAGAGAGAGAGAGAGAGAGAGAGAGAGAGAGAGAGAGAGAGAGAGAGAGAGGTGTACGAAACAAGCTGTCAACTGACTGTAAATAAGTGTTCGTTGCTTTCCACCGAAATTTTTCGTAGTAACCCCAACTAAATCCACTACGTAATGAAATGACAGTCCACACTCGTCTACCACTCTGCTCCCTGTAAACTATCATTTTCTGGAAGTCTTGAAATAACTTCTGTGACGCTTTCTGCCTCTCTTTACTTCACATAAATATTAAAAAATGGAAAGCCTGTTTATGCACCCTTTGATGCTACATTAGAGAACGACAGATGTGGATGACTGCAAGTAAATAACACAGTAAACTTAAAAGGCAATGACGAGTTATATGATTCTGTTTAAAAAAGTTAAATTACAAAACTGTACATGAGGGATAAACGATTGATATTTCAATTCACCGCACAGTAAGGGAGGTAGGATCGATTCTTATATTTTTTTTCATTTATTTTTAATGAAAAAAATTTACGTAATTCTGTATCAGATACATAATGTGTCCGCTAGCATATTTAACCAGTTTTACATTTAAGATTCATCGGCAGGCGTGAAAAACATTTTAATTTTCAGATATTAATATATTTCATGGATAATAATATAACAATGTTTTTATTTTATTCATAATAATTATATATCGGTTACTGAAAGTATTGGTTTGTGATCACCGTATCGTAAATTCCGTATCGCTTTCGCATGACGGTTTTTCGTTACAATTTTTTTGGAATAACAATAGTAAAAACGATTTTTACGTCAATCATTATATAATTTATGTACAGGAAGGGTAAAGTCTTTTTTCTCACGCTAAGTATACTTTAAAAGAACTGAAAGGAATTTTGCTTTCTCAAATGCTGCCAGTAGATTATAAATATTGCTGAATCAAATGCAACGTCTTATAAACTTTTCCCATTACAACTAGCCACCAGTTTATGATTTGATCTAATTATAACGTGTTGTAGATTATTAAATTGTTTATTTTATTTTGACATCCCAATTTGGTTTTGGTTTTTATGGTTCACATTTATTGAAAACTACTAAAAATATAAATAATATTTTGAGAATAAAATATGGCGTTTCACTTTAATAAAAAGTAGAGGGAAAGTGTCTGGGGCTCTTTCTGTAGGGATCCAAAAATGCTAGTTACGTCACTCGGCCTCCGTCCTAAATTACGATTTAAATTATTAGTGTATTTATAAAATTCAGTAATCATATTGACTTTTAATTACTATTTATCCTTGCAACTTGCTAATAAAAGGTTATGAAAAGTATCATTTCGACTGCTTTACCCCTCGCTGAATTATCATTAAAAGTATTTTCATGAGAAACTTTGTAAGACATTTATAATAAACCCCAGAAATATTTGTAAGTTTACCTCACTAACGTTATGGTTACAGTTACAGTCAGTGTCATTCCAAACATCTTTGCAGATGAATTTGATAACATCTTTGTAGCCCTGGGAGTAATCGTCTCCGACAGCTTTCACACAATCAAGTTTAATATCTATTATCTGTAAGAACAAAATGGAAAACTATATCAATATTATATTATAATTTGTTACATGTTATTATATATAATATAATATATGTATAATATCGGTGAAGATAAACCATAGAATAAAACTCTTAAAAAAATCACAGAAAAACTACGGTAGTAGTGTGAAAGGCATCATTTCATCTGTATCTCGTATTGTGCTCATCCCTCAAAACGAGTTACCAAGTATTGCACTACTGCAATAAGTAACGCTTCACTAATAGCGAAAACTATTGTAGTGAAGAGCTACTTATTCGAGGTAGTGCAATGCTTGGTATCTCGTTATGAAGGATGATCCCAATACGAGATACAGATGAAATGATGATTTTCACACACCGATTGTAGTTTTTCTTTAAGAGTAGTCTGTGGTGTATCTGCAGCGATATTAAATAGATATCGAATCCTAAACTCTTAAAATATTATGTCTAGTTGCATCTAGTTTATTTAAATAATATAATATTATAAAACATATTTTGACATACAGTTCAATTTATTTAATAAATTCCGATACGAATAGAACGGATATGCTCTGAATTTCTGTCTTTTATCGGCAATTTAATGAATCCTAAACTTTATCAATATTCGTTCATTAAATTTAGAATTATCAACACTTTTCATTTTAGGTTTTCAGCTTTAACACTATGATTTGGTAAATCCTTACATTTGTGAGTTTCTTTTGAATAAAGGTTGATGCAAGGGATGAGTAAAACCAAAAACTCAAAATACGTAAAGTCGTTTATTTTTATCAAACAGAGAGAATAATCCGTTCCCGTCTTAACATCATGCGTGTAATAGGCAAATTAAAAAATAATAATAATACTAATGTTAAAATTATCTGTGCAGTATTTATATTGAAGGATTATGAGATAAGGTTAGGGTGAGCTTGTAAGCAGAAAGGAAAGGTTGGAATGAGGGAAATTTCAGAAAAGTGTCATTTCAGAAAAGGTACAATGATGACATCCCAGTTGCGGAGTATAAATCCCCAATATGAGAGATGCCTGACGGTGTGGAGTAATGTAGATTACGGTATAGTTTAGGACTAAAGCCTCAGGTTAAGTAAATAGTTTAACTAATATACAAGTTAATGCATTTGCATCATTTCTGTACATAGCCAACTACATAAGTAGTTATAAATTGGCATCATCATCACAATATCTCATATTGTGTATACCTTCACGACGAGTTGCCATGATATTGGCAACTTGTTGTGTCTTAATGCAACTCGTTATAACGAGGCACCTCCGTAGCCAGGTGGGCAGGAGCAGCAGTGCGCAGGACACGCTTCTTGATTAGACCGGGGTTCGAGCCGTCACCACCAAATACGGAGGATGCGGTAAGGTCAAGGGAATGACCTCCGCATATTCCGGGAGCAATATGGCCCTAGTTGCTAATGCTCTTAAAAACCAAAAAAATAACATAATAATCGAGCCCGTGACCACCAAATACGGAGGATGCGGAAAGGTCAGGCAATGACCACCCCATATCTCCGGAGCAATATGGCCTTCGTTGCTAATGCTCCTAAAAATCAAATAACAAACAAACAAATGTTATACTGGTAGTTTATTTGTTCGCGTTCGGGCTTCTTTGGACGACACTAGCTGTGTTGCGGGACTGGTTTCCTTCCTTGTGTACTTGTTTCCGTGCCTAATACCAGTATACTTATGCAACTGCCTAGTGGCTTTTATAGTAGGACAATGGTCTCGGCCCTCAATGATCTATTCCTCAGAAGGGAATAGAACTCGCAGCATTGACCAGTGTTGTGTTATTCACTACAAAACCCTTTCAATTATAGTCAGATCTCGAGTGCCGCAATGCAAATTCTTTTATTCTAACGTCTACATTCTGATCATCGTGTGAATGAAGAGCTGGTCTGAGGCAGAGATGTTCAAACAAAACATAGTTTAATACTGAATCATACTAAAGAAATTGTACATACATGATTAATACACTCAAGCTCTAATGGCAGTGACAGATAAATAATACCTTATCTAGCTACACCAATTTAGACCGATTACATATAAATGGTTTGATTTTAACAATGGTTTTTAATATGGTAATTGATGAGCTCTTCGTGTGGATGGCTCATCTCTAGCCCGTACTGGCATGTGACAATCTGGTTACATTTGCTGTCAAAGAATCATAATGGGTGATAATCCTAAAGGTTGTGCTATTTAAGATAGCACCCATAGAAATGCTTTAACTTATTAAACATCGTATTATCAATAGAGAAGTGTAATAGAGCCAATACTAGTGTGGGGCTATTTAAGATAGCAACATTAGGATATACTGTAACTTATTAATACTAGTATAATAATCATGTTATTGAGGAGTAATGTTTATATATAACAGGAGGGAGTCAATATGACTTACCGAAATAAAGACGAATCAATCTACTGAGTACGGGACTCGGCGAGGAAATTCCGGTCTTCTCTCGGGTTCCGCTATTCTCACTCTCCTTTCTGTAACTCCTCGTGCTGTCCGTCAAACTCCAAAAAAAATGTCCGCCTGTGCCATTTTACTGTGGGCATTTTACCCAAAACATTGTTATAATGAGTTGCAATAAGCTCCGTAATGGTGCCGCATGGGTTGTAAGATGTAAAATCTTACAAGTATAATATTTTATAGAAAAGTGAGATTAATTTAAAGTAAAACTTATAATATAGCAATATGGTGGAGCGATTTCCTTACAAGTCAAGCATATTACTAAGGTCACTCGCAAGGGATTAAATTAGATAACGTTTATAGAAGGGGAGCGGTAAGCTGAAAGGCTATTAGCAACCTGGGTACACTTCGACTCCCAGCACACAGAAACAATGGAAACGAGTAGCAACTGCTGTTGGTAATAGGTGTTAACTCTGGAAGGGGTGGACCATGGTACTGTCGGGACATTCCTTTGATTGGTGACATCCTTCGAAGAGACAGGAAGTAAATACGGGACAAATGCTGGAATTAGATTTAAGACTGGCGTCTGGCTGTCGGTGATGGCAAGTTTTGTAGACCTTGTGAAATAAGTCTGCTAAAGTATAACTATAAGCGGCTGACTTCAAAGGTACAGACAGCCTGAGAAATTTTACAAATTTCTTAAAATAAGAAGTTAGATCCAGCAATAAGGAGACAGCTTGAGAAAATAAAATGGGCAAATAGAACGGAGTGAAAGTTGACAAAATGAGAAAGATTGGTTAAGACTCAGAACAAGGACATTTCTGACACATAGGGGTGGTACGTAATTCAGATGAAAAAAGTGAGTGAACAGGGGGAGAGAGACACAGAACCCTGAGTTGAGTTTATGTGGGTGTTTATGGAAATGAGTTAGGGGGAGACAATGTTGAGATTCTTGTCGGCGTTTGTAAAAAAGAGTTAGGACAGACAGTTGAGTTTTTTCGTCGGTGTAAGTAAAAATGAGTTAGTAACATGGACAGTTGAGTGTTTGGTCGTGGTAGAAAATATGAGTTGGTAACAGTTGACAGTTGAGTTTTTTGTCGTGTTAGAAATTATGGAGTGTAAGGAGAATAAGCCTGTCCATCATTGGAAGGCAAGAGCAGTGGCCGTATCCTATAGTCTAATCCACATCGGAAGAAAGGCAAGGGTAGTGACCCGTACGCAAACGAGCGCTGCGAAATCTTTCTTAATTTATTAAGAAGTTCTTAATAGGTGGAGCGGAGAAGCGAGGGTGGCACCCTATGAGCTATCTCCTTGTGGATGAGCTGTAAAACGTGGAGTAGAGAAGGATTTAGTGTGAGATGCCCTGTGAATTTTCTTTTTGTGAATAAGTTTTAATAAGGTGGAGAGAGAGAAGGAGCGAAAATGCGGAATTAGTAGCTCGGTGAGAAGGAAGGAAGCAGCGAATGGAAGGTAGCCCAAATAAGGTGGAGAAAGGATGCCAGTCCCATGCAGCCAAGAGTTCCTGAAAATTATCTGTAGCAGATTCAGGTGAAGCAGATGAAGGAGATCCTCAGAGAGCCAAAAATGGAAGGTTGAAACTTCCCCGGAAAGGAAAGAAAAAAGATAGAAGTAGGTGAGAATATAGTAAGTACTGTAAGTTAACAAGGACTGTTAGTGAAACAGTATAGTGATTAATTAAAAAAAAGGGGTAGCACTAGAAGTAAAATGATAGATAAATTATCTCGGAAGTAAATTATATATACTAACAGAGTTTAATTAATTAAAAAAGGTTATTGTAAAATGCAAGGGAAACGAAAGATAAGTAATAGCTTAAATTGTTGTTCAGATGATTATAATATATTAGAAGGATAATAAAGTTTATATGAGAAGTTTTGATTATGTTTTAAGGACAGATAATTGAATTATATGAGAAACTTTGAATATGTTTTGAGGATAGATAATTGAATATAGTGTTTGTATTGATGAAGAATTGTTGGTTCATCTGAAAGACTAATAACAAATAGAGACTTTAGGAAGGTTAAGATTGGTCTACAAGTATATTGTAACAGAATGGTGAGAACACAGAGCATAATGATGAAAGTAGCATATTGATTGTTAATATAAGAAACACAATTGTATCCAAGGAGTTAGTTAGGGCAAGAAGAATGAATCAAGTGTTTTCATATAATGGTCAACTCAGATTAGCTAGTGAAGGGAAACAGGAATAAGAATAATATATGCAAGGTATCCTTGATTTAACTTTGTATGCATATTACATGTTTTATATTCAATTGTATATTATGTTGTGTATATATATATATATATATATTATTAGTATTTCCAGTATTTCTCTCCTTTTAGTATTTCCAGTATTTCTCTCGCTCCTAGATTCTATTGTTTAGTTATTTATAAATTCTGTTCACGTATTCTATTTGCTCGCTATATATATATATATATGTAAATAAACTTTGTTGTTTATTAATTTGTGAGTTTGTTATTCCTGAACACTCAGCCTTTCCGAAGGGAATTATACATAATTGAGAAGTTCCCTTGAATCTGGAATTCTCCTGTGAAGCAAAGTCAGATGTGTACATGGGGGTGTAAGAAATAGAGGTCTATATAGTTATAAGGGAACAGAACAAATAAGGAATATTTAATAAAGAATTATTATTATACATATTCAAAATAAAATTAAGCCAAAATTCCACCATCATTTCCCCCCCACAGGGTGACTCATTCCAGGTAGTGCAATATCTTTTCAACTCGTGAGAGTATTCACAATATCAGATATACTTAATGATGTCAATTTATAACTATTTAAGTAATTGGCAATTTACTGCAATGATGGAAATGCACTAACTTGTACATTAGTTAAACTATTTACGTAGCCTGAGAACTTAGCCCTAATCCTTTTGATCTATACCATAACTCTTTAATATAACGATAATTTTACTTTTCCGATCTCGCGCATCTCGAACTCGGAAACATTTGATGAGTTATACGATATGCATGTCTGTGGGTGTGTGCAAAGTAACTGTAATGCTGGAGCAGATTCCACACCATTCAAAGGATGTTTCTCAACGGAGCATAAACAGGTGCACTCATGAAGTGTGTGTTTCGTAATAATAAATCTTCCTTTATTATTACGAAGAGGTCACGTTGGCTTCGTAGTAATAATAAATGAAGAGTCCAAATACAGACTACAAATAATGGTACACGTCTCTGCTCCACATTAATTATTTATTACGAGCAGATCGTTTTTATTTTTATTTGTATTTTGAAAGGCATTCCTTTTTGTTTGTTACCTAACTTTTGAGAATTCATGCAGCTACAGTCACATAAATTCTATTAATTTTTATCAATGAATTTATAAATTAATTAAGGTATCTGAATGGGTTATAAGTCATGATGCTCAATGATTATCAGTAATTGGATCTGGACGGTAGAAGTAACCTTCATTTCTGCGTGAATTCGATATGATATTAGTTACAAAAAGTATTACCATGGATGCTAGAATCATCGATACTAAAATTTTCGAACCTTATTGGGGCCTTAAATATAGATCCAAATTTCTGCATGGAAATAAGTATGTTGGTCGATCCAGATATTATAAATTTCAGGCAGGATTAATACAAACAAAAATTATTATAACATGATATTTTAAGTAAATAATAGTATACTGAAAGAAGCATATTTACATTGTAGAACTTTTCATTCAAGCAATCCAGATACTTTAAAAGCGGGTCTTCTGTTAAAACTGCAATGAAAATAAAAAAGGTTCGTTTCGGTTTTATGTTTCTTCTTTAGAGAATTTTAGAATGATGAAATTTTGAATTTATGATATCATAGAACATATCCAAACGTTTAATTTCACAAATTCAAATGTTTAATTTAACAAATTAAATTTGAACAAATTCAAATGTTTAATTTAACAAATTAAATTTGAACAAATTCAAATGCTGTAATTTAAATGATATTATTATTCACTAGTATTGCAACAAACAAAACTTACAACCGTAAAATTTTATAAAAACCTTTTGTAGAATAAGAGGGAGGTTTTCTTATGACACTTAATTAGATTGAGTTAAAAATTAATATGCATGCATTTTCATGATTTTAGTCGTGAGATCTTCACTGTTCAAAACTGCTCGTCATTCCTTCAAAATTCAGGCTTTTATGAGAAAATATTATTACTCCTCACAGTGTAGCAAATTTGACAAAGAGCTCTCATGCTGTTTACAAGTCTGACAGCAATAATATTACTAAAGGATTGCCCATACGATGCTAGGAAGCCAAACTTTTCTTCACCATCGAAAAAAAAAAAAAAAAACTACCGCATGTGTCTCTCCTATTCTGTGCACTCTCAACTTCAATGAACATGGAGGCACTGGATTCATGCAGCCTTATAATAATGTATAATAAATAAACCTTTATAATGACCAATTAGATAAACAATATAAATTGAAATTTGAATATTATAGAATTAATAAGTAATGAGCGGTTATTATGTAGTATGAGAAGTAGATATTACGAATAAAATTTAAATATCTGTTTTGCTGAAATAAATCCAGGAAGGGCGAGGGAAAAACAAGTTTTAAATTTAAAATAGTAAATATTAAGATTGGATATTTAGTTTTAATGTAAATAAGGTTAAAGTTGGAAGAAACACTGGATTTGGGAATGAGAACATTGTAGACGAATATGTTAAATAGCCGTTAAATAAAAACAAGTAATTTCCAGTAATACAGAAAGCAAACAGGGACAGCAGGAATAGGTAGAGGGTGCCATTTGAGAACAGGTGTGCAAGGGTTGCGGAGAGCAAGAACAATAGGACCATAAAACGGGATTACGAAGCCTCTCTTCTAATCTAAGCCAACGCTAGGAAGTAAACAGGAAAGCAGTGGACATCCAGTGTTCACATTAAAACAAAACGGCGTCAGGGTGACTGAATTTTGGATAAGTTGGCCATATTTAGAGAGAAAGTGTGTGAACACGGAAATGAGTGTTTGGGAAATTACCGGCAAACATAAAAGGGCCACACTGCCGTGTGAAAAAATAAAAAGCAATTTCTAGAGAAGGGTTGGTTGGTGCGCCAGGGAGACAGCTGGGGTGAGATGTTTTAGAAAATAGGAGTATGAGGATTGGTTATGAGTCCTTGGGGGAGGCTTTCCAAACTTCAGGGGAAAAAGTTCGGGGGAGAGTAATAGAGCACGTGTCCACTCTGTATCTGACTTCCCTCTGGTCAAGAGGAGAAGGTCGTGAGTTTGCAGGTTGCAGTTGGAGTAGATTGTTTGGTGGTCGTTCACATCTCGTGATAGCAAGATGAAGAAGAGAAATAAGAAAAAACGTGAGAGAAAAAGGACAGTGAGGCGTAGAGGACGCGAGTAACTGCGGACTGAAAGTGATTATCGTTTTTTTGAGGTATGGAAGAGTGGTTACATGTGCCTCGACAGTTGTGCAGCTAAATGAGCCAAGAAGAGAAAGAAAAACCTTCTCCACCATCGGAAGGCAGTGATAATGGCCAGTTGTGCAGATAAGTGGGCCAAGAACAGAAAGAGAGCCTGCCCTTGTGTCTGGGGTCAGACCCGTTGAGAAATGGCTAGTTGCGCAGATATATGAGCCAAAACGAGAAAGGGCACACTTCCTTCCGGCATCGGAAGGAAGTGTGCCCAAGAAATGGAAGAAAGCCCGTTTGCCCCTAAGGAAGCTTGAACGCAAGGAAATTGTAAATAACGGCCATTCCGGAACGAAAGTCTATACCTGTTTTTTTTTTTTTTTCTCGAATCCTGAACTCAAGGACTCATAAGCTAACTTAAACAATTGAGTGATAGTCCTTTAAAAAAAAGGAACATTCCTGTTGTATTAGCCAAGTTAGTTACTAAGGTTGAGGCAATTTGTTATGAATGTCCATGATAACGAAATAACGTAAGGGTGGTAAAGGAGATGAGTAAGATGATAACTAGAGAGAAAACCTGTAAAAGCAAGCTTATGCAGCCATAAAAATGTCAACACTTTCTATTTCACCTGCGTATCCCCTCCAAACGTTTATCTAGTTTTTGCTTGAATTCGTTGAAGCTACAATCTCTAAAATAACTGATGGAAGTTTGTTTAAACAATCAACCGCCGTCTTGCTGAAGGCAAATTTCCGCGCATCCAACCTGTTCTGCAACCATTCTTTCGAAATTTGAATTTATGCCCCCCATCATGTGTGTACTCTGAGGAAGAGGAGAGATTCCACAGCACTGAATCCGTTGAAGGCCTTAAACCCCTCAATCAGTACGCTTCTCGCCTAATGTCCAGACGCAGAAATTTGCAAAATTGCTGGGTCTGGTGATTAGGCGTCTGGAGCCGTTCCTGGTAACAGCACCCTTTTCTCCGCTCACCAATCTTGTTACTGTTCTGTGCACCTGTTCCCATACATTCGCCACCTTTCTAAAATTATGATTTTACACCCGCATGCAATTCTCAAAATGTATCCTAAACATTGCCTTATTCAATGATATAATCACCTCATTTTCCTTAATCACAAAATTCTTTGTATCATTAACAAACTAGAGCTGTCTCCTAACTGCCTGCCTGCACCGTTCAGAGAAAGAACTAAATATCTGACTGCACAATTCATTCCCCTTCAGGCTCTTTCTCATTTTCACCACCCCGAGAAAATGAGAAAGCAGAGAAAGCGAGAAAATGAGAAAGCAAACCGAGAGCAGTCCTACAAAGTTAGTATATTAATCTGGAATTGCTGCTTTCCATGTGAACTACAACACTCGGCATTTGCCAATATTAAACTTCAATTGCTACTTCTCAGCTCATCTGCCTAATTTGTCCAGATCTTGCTACATTGCTGACTACTGAGATTAACTACTGTGCTGGTCTTAGTATTATCTGCAAACTTAGATATTAAGGCTGATATGCCTTCATCAATATAATTAACAAATGTTCCAGCACTGAACCTGAGGGACTCCATTAACAACATTAAACCAAGAAGAGCAATGCCCATTGATAACCACTCTGTCTTCTACCATTCAATCATTCCTTTTCCATAGAAGAGACTTGACCTTAATGCCACAATTCTCCAATTTGTACAACAGTCTTTTATATACATGATTATTATTATAAACCTTAAAAATCTTTGCCCCTGCACAGCAGTTATTTAGTAAGGCATATACACTGGCCTACCATTAATGTCCGACAACCACCCCTCCTTGGATGGGGAAACAGGACCTGTTCATGCAACACGTCACAGAACCTGCTATAAATATGCACACTGTTCTTCGAACAGACAATTGCATAAATGCGCAAGAAAGATGACACGTTCAACAGAATTACTTACCTGAACAGTTCAACAGAATTCATCACCTCATCAAATGCTAAACGCCAATTGACATGGCCTAACGAGCGCGAATCCTGGACTACAGAGCAGTGGAAAACAGTCCTATGGACAGATGATTAGAGGTTCGCACTCTACTAGTCTGATGGCCGTTCCTGTGTGTGGTGAATGCAAGGACAACAATTCCTTCTTGATTATATCCTCCCAACTATGACTTTGCTGGAATCAGTGTCATGGTTAGCGACAAAAACCATTAATGCTGGTCAATACCAGGACAAACTGGACAATTATGCACTTCCAAAATTATGGCAATACTTCGGAGAAGGCCCATATCAGTATCAGCAAAATAACGCGCCGTGCGATACTGCTCAGGTCCTAGCAGAAGGTGTTTGAGGACATACGTGTCAAAATGTTTGAGTGGGAAGCCCAGAGACTTGATCTGAAGTCAGAGGCGAACTGGCTATAAGCCTTATCTGTTTGACTTTCATAGTTTGGCTTGGACCCATTTGTCGTTATCAACAAAACCGTTAATGAGGACAGCCTGGACAATTATGTATTTCCCGTTATGTATGGCCCGTTGTCAACAAGACAACGGACCATGCCATAATGCACAGGCCATTACAGAGTGGTTTGAAGACATGGGTGTGAAAAGGTTGGATCGGCCAGCCCAGTGTACTGATCTGAACTCCGAGGCGGACTGGCCATACGCCTTATCGGGGAAACTCCGGAGGCCGGAGCCGATGGAGACCAGTGTGATTTTGTCCATAAACTCTAGCATGAGGAAGCTACAAGTTTTCCCTTGTAAGAATTTTTTGTTCCAGTCCACCTCTGTCTGAACCATATCCAGCAAATTTGGGATGTATTGGATTGCACATCTGTCTGTTACTTGCACATCGAGATCGCCCAAAGAACATGACCGAGGTTGTGGCTGCGATAAAGGCGGAGTGGAGGAACATATCACATGGCATTTATAAAAAGCTGGTTGAGAGTATGATGCGAAGATTGAAGGCTGTCATAAAAGCAAATGGTTTCTGTAGAAAATATTAAAAGACACAATAAAAGCACTTTTTTTGTCTAAAGGCATGTGTCCGGATATTAATGGTAGGAGAGTGTATATTCTACATTCATTGTCTTGTTGATTGCCTTGTACGTTGAGTTATATTCTCCCTGTCGCTCACTGGGTTGTTGGCCATGTGAGTATTCTTTTGCAAGGCTTGAACAGCTTAACTATTCTACTTTGGAAGGAGTACTTTTAGGACATTTTTTTCGCATATATATATTATTGTTTCTTTTGTTAACCTTTGTTAACAGATTTATCCTTATTGGTTTAAATCTGTTACTGTCATACGTATATTTAAATGTGGAGACCATTTTTTATTGATTCATTGGCGACCAGCTTTATTAATCCACTTTACCGACTAATCTTTTGTAATGGCTTATAGATTTTGAAGCGGTATTCCCCGACCGCTTTAATGGGTTTTCCCAATATAACTCTTTGCTGAAATGACTGAAAACGTTACACAGTAAATACTCGCTTTTCGTTGTAGTTGCGTTCTGAGAATAGTGATGAACAAATTAAATGAATAATAATATGGCCGGTCGACCCAATCCCCTCCAGATTCTATGCATGCGTTACTCTCTCGAACACGTCATTCGTGATCTCGAGTCGCAACTGTTTTCTTCTCAGTATAAACTTTATGTAATCTAAGCTATAAATTAACAAAAAAAAGGAACCAGTTATTTATGGAGGGACTCAGATATTGCGACTTTATTCTTTCAGAAATAACATTTTCAGTTGTTCAATTTGCTTTCCTTTCTGTTTGTCATTCTTGTAACAGGAATTATATCTTCGATAAATGTACAAGAAGGCACACGCTTCCAAAAGACTACTTTTTCATTTACATGAAGCAGGAATCTTTGTAAGAATTTTTATCGTAAACCGAAAAGTTAATAATGAAGGGTATTAAAATATTTGAATATATTGCAGGAATTTTAAATTATTCTTAAAATATTTAAATAATTGAAAGCAACATTAATGTTCCAATGTAATTTATAAGGAATTTTGAGAAAGTCTTAATAAATGCCCAAAACTCAACTGATTTAAAATTAATTGGTTGACGAACAGCGAGGGCTTACTGTTCTAGTGACAACTTGATCACATTTCTTACATCTGGATTCTTCGATTTTATGATAACCTCATTTTACTTGGACTTATGATTACTGTAAAATTTTGCATTATTTATATTAAGATTACTCCAAAAAGATATTTGAAAGTGAAACTCTTTGTTATATTTACGTAATTTTCAAAATATTACTCACAACATCTAGCGCAATCCGTCAATAAATCAGCCTCGTAGATATCAGAAAGTGCCAAACTGAAGAGGACTGAAAAAGAAAGTAACTTCAGCATCTTCGCTCCAGATGTCAGAAATCTTTCTCTCAATATGGTTGCTTCTTTAAAGAAATGAAAGACTTCTGGACTAAAAAACAGCCTCCCTTAATTCTGGAAAACAAATGAAAATTACGGTAAATTCAGATTCCATCATTTTTTTAAAAATATGTCATGAATAGCAAAGACTATTCTTTAGAATAAGTACTGTAGCTTAAGCACATAAAGTTTTAATATATCCTGTTTCCAGAGTACGTGTGGGTTCCATAGTTAGTCGGGTTCTCCCGACGGTAGTTTTATGGATTTTTATGTGAAAATTCGGTTTTTATTTTGTACTGGTTTCACTAAGGTTATGGTACTTCGTGGCTATCCAGGCCTCTGTAGCCGAGTGGGCAGGAGCGGGAGTGCAGTAGCACACGCTCTTTGAGTAGACCGGGGTTCAAGCCCCTGACTGCTGAATACGGTCGATCTGCCAACCCGCACTAGATCAGCGTGGCAGATTATGGTCCATTTCCCTCAGCATGAATTGTTGAGGAGGCTTCCACCTTGCAGTGGGTTGATAATGGCTGCACTTTACTTTTACTTCGTGGCTTTAGCTGTTCTGGCAGCACGTGTTCTAAATATTTCAGCCTGCGATGGCGCTAATCGTAAAATGGCTAGTTCAGCTTAATAATGAATAATCTGCGAGAATAATCTGTACCGGAATATATTTGAGACCCTCTAGTTCTCAGGGATCTGCTCGTATCAATTACCAAGTAAATGTAATTAACAATAATTAATGTTGATTTATCATATTAATGCCTCCTTACCATACCAGCTTAGTACCATCAGATATGAACCTAATATTATTACGCTACCCAATATAATTTTTGCCTCCAGCAAATCAATGGTTGTTTCTGGTCAAGTTTTATATGTGTGAATACGATACCTATTTTAGGCTTAAAATAAACCCTGGAAAATCGAAATCTATCATCTTCTCACCTAGAGTAGAAGCAGACCTCAATCCGGCAGCTTCTCTGCAGCCCTACATTGCTGGGCATGTTGTCGTCGCCACACATTCCGTAAATTCTTAGGAGTGGGAATGGACGAAACCTAACATATAACTAACAAATCCAGCAACTGCTTTCAAGAGCATTACGGGCTTCCTGGGGTATGAAACTTGATCTCTGTAGAGTGCACAACAAGGAAACAGTCAGAAAATTTCTCCTGTACTATTTTAGTTCTGTCATCAGTTATGGTATTGAAGTTAGGTCGGCTGCTCCTATGTCCAGTCGGAAGACGTTATGCGGTCTGGAATTCTGGGTCTTAAAGTGGTCTAACAATTGGGCTCACCTACCCTATACAACAACAAAATCACAGCTCTGCATAAATCTCAGATACACCTAAGCCCAGCTCCTGGCATATGCGAGAAAGCTCACAATGGTGCTTAATCTGTGCCCACTGCTCTCGACTTCGTTAATATCTGGGAAATTCTAGGCTGCAAAATCCCTGGTAGAACCCTCAGAAACCGTCGAGTGCTCTGTTCTAACCTGCAGAAGCTCTCGGCCTTCAAGCTGCACTTTCCGAACAGCATCATCTGCGCGCTGAACTCCTCAAACAT
The DNA here is from genome assembly GCF_048544385.1 of Mastigoproctus giganteus. NCBI lineage: Eukaryota > Metazoa > Arthropoda > Arachnida > Uropygi > Thelyphonidae > Mastigoproctus > Mastigoproctus giganteus. The sequence continues at coordinate 181,265,785 of NC_143576.1, forward strand.
TGATTTAGACGTATGATCCAGAGATTCTGTCTACAGAAGAGAAAAGTGCAAATCCATGGTCAAGTGCATTCAGTATTCTTGCAATTGTCAGCGGAATAACTCCCAGTGAAAGTTTCGGGACTATCTCAATGTGTTGCAGCTTTTATATGATAACTGCAAAATCCATATAATGCAATATAAGCTTGTATAATCAATCTATTATAATAACTATGAAATCTATTTAATCCAATATTAGCTGTGTATATTGCACAGTCTATGTATTTTATGTATTTGCTGTGTACTCACTTTGTTTTAAAATACTGAATGTAAGGTGTTCATTTAATTGTAAGATTCCTATGGTTACCTGTAGCGGCAATTGTGTCCTAAACTTCTATGAATTTTATTATTATTATATAAGAAACCTTGGAACACAAAAGAAATAGAAGAATTAATGGTACAAAGAGATAAATACTTAAAGCAGTATACAAATTGTCCATCAAAGATAGAATTTTATCATAGTTATAAAACACTAAGAAATAAATTGACAGATATGATTAGAAAACAAAAAAACACTTATTACAATCAACTTTTTATGGATAAGCAGATAACTCAAAAGGAAAAATGGAACATTATAAATAACTCAGGTTAAAAAGGACATTGTTTTATTAGGAGACTCCATAGTCAGGGAAACGGGGAATATTTTTTGTAATAAAGATAGGTGGAGCAGAATCAGGGTATGTCTGCCGGGAGCAACGATTGATGATGTCACCAACAGATTGTCAGATTTTAAAGGGGGTAAAGAAAATATTATTATTCATGTGGGGACAAATGATATTAAACGTACACGATCTGACGATTTGTTGGAAAAATACAGGACCATGCTGAGGAAATGTCGCGAGCTAGGCCATAATGTCTATGTGTCTGCAATTCTGCCCAGACACGATAGGAGGGATTATATGTTAAGAGGCTTGTGGATTAACTCAAGACTTGAAGGAATCTGCAAGGCTTTAGGGGGTAAATTTCTATCAGCATGGCCCACACTTGTAGGTAGAAAGAATTTGTTTTGTAGAGACGGGATACACTTAAACAAAGGTGGTGCAAAAGTTTTTGCCAGTATTATTGAGGATACCAAAGGTTCAGGGAAACTGCTAGTTAGGGGGGATGTGGGTAATATTGACACGCGTTTATCTGATAATATTGGTCAATGTAACTCTTGCACATACCTTAAGAGTTCTTATCTGTTACCCCAACTGGACGTATTATCTAGATGTTCTGGGGGCAAAGACGTTTCACGTGAGCGGGTAGCTAATATCAGGGAAGAGAGCCTAAAAAACTTCAAGGGTTGTGTTAGGGTTGTTAAATATACAAGAACAGTAAATCTTAATTGTTTCTACAGTAACGTTAGAAGTGTCGTCAATAAAATGAGCGAATTCGAACTGCTGGTTAAAACAAGTAACGCGGACATAATAGGGCTTACAGAGACGTGGTGCCACCCGGAAATTGGGGATGATGAGTTTCAGTACGGCTTGTATAATGTATTTAGGAAGGATAGGTTAGATGGAAGGGGTGGTGGGGTAATGCTTCTTATCAGAAGCAGCCTGAGTGCGACGATAGCTTTCCCGGATTCAGACATTTCACATGCTAGTATAGAGTCTGTATGGTGTGAGATAGTTGGAAACAAAGGGATAATGCGAGTAGGAGTAATCTACAGACCAGGTGATTGTGAAGATTATGACAAAAGCCTCTACATGCAAATGGAATGGGCAAGTACGCGTCAATGCCTTATTATGGGTGATTTCAACTTGCCACTAATTGATTGGAGTAAATGGGAAGGAAACTCGACATGGGGAACAAAATTTTTAAATCAACTAGGCGACTGTTATTTGTATCAACATGTCAGGGAAAGTACTAGAGAAAAGAATATCCTAGACCTCATCATCATACATGAATCAGATGACATAACAGGGCTGACAGTAGAGGAACCAGTAGCAGGAAGTGATCACGGAGTTCTACGGTGGATGATGACGAGAGAGGTAGCAGAAGTAAAAGGCAAAGGAATGGGTTTTCATTTCAGAAAAGGAAATTACGATGCCTTAAGGTACTACATGGCCTCTATTAACTGGGTAGATATCGCATAGAGAATGAATACAATTGAACTGTGATACGCTTTTAAAACATTAATCACAGATACCTTGAATGCCTATATACCATTAAAAAAATACTCCACGAGAAGGGTTCCAAGTTGGATGAATAGTGAAGTTGCCGCATTACTTGAGCAGAAAAGGTGGCATGGAAAGGTTACAGAGCAATAAAAAGTACTGAAGCCTATAACAGCTACAAGGTGATCTGTAATAGAACCACAGAAAAGGTTCGACAGGCAAAGGCAGTTTATGAGAAATCACTAGCAAACAGAGCAAAGAGGGGGGATAAAGAATTCTTCACATATATAAATGCCAAGAAGAGCAGGACAAACCAAATCGGACCTTTACGTAAGGGAAAGGGGATAGTAATAAATACACCAGCTGCCGTTGCAGATGAACTCAACAGTTATTTTGCATCGATATTTACAAATGAAAAGCCTTTTGTGGCAATGGGAAATTGTGGGAGCGAAGTTAAAAAATATGTAATTAATGATATTGAAATTTCGCAAGATTATTTAATGAAAACACTTTCGAGCCTACAGACCAGTAAGGCTCCTGGAGTTGATGGAATATACCCTATAATCTTAGGAGAGGCGGCAGGCGAGTGCACTGAACCATTGAGGCTAATTATGCGAGCATCGCTAGACTCTGGGGAGATTCCCTTGGATTGGAAAAGTGCCAATGTATCTCCCATACTTAAGGGTGGCTCTAAGAGTGAAGTGGGAAATTATCGACCTGTCAGTCTTACTTCAGTGATGGTAGATGGCTCTCTGTCTTCTAACTTCTCCACTAATGCCGGTGTCCCCCAAGGTTCAGTTCTTTCCCCCACTCTTTTCCTCTTGTATATCAATGACCTTCTTCCATTGACTGGAAATCCTATCCATAGTTTTGCCGATTATAGCACATTGCATTCAACTTTCCATTTTGAGAAACCTTGTCCAGCTCCATCAGCTTCAAGTTCTCGAAAATCTGCTGCCAATTCCTTAAATGCCGATCTTCAGGTAATTCTCCAGTGGGGCAAAGACAACTTAGTTGATTTCAACCCTTCTAAAACTCAATCTTGTCTTATATCTCGCCAAAAGGATTCTTCTGCTCCTATTCTTATCTTTAGTGACACTCCGATTTCTAGGCAAAATGATATATCCTTTTGGGGATTACCCTGACTTCTAATCTCTCTTGGCACAAGCACATTACAAATATTGCTTCCTCTGCATCTAAAAAACTTGGTTTTCTCTTTCGCTCTCGGCGTTACTTTTCTCCCAAACAGCTGCTCACTCTGTATAAATCTCAAATCCGCCCTGCCATGGAATATTGTTCCCACATCTGGTGTGGTGCCCCCAAAACCTCTCTCAGGCTTCTTGATTCCATTCAGAAGAGGGCAGTTAGGTTAATTAATGATTCATCTCTAACAGAGTCTCTCCACTCGCTTTCTCATAGACGCACTGTTTCTGCTGCATGCCTCTTCTACAGATACTTCCATGGGCACTGTTCTTCCGAATTGGCTTCTATAATTCCCGCTCTCTCTTTCAAAACAGTCCGAACACGTGCCGCCACCAGCCAACATCCATTTACTGTCCAACTTCAAACCCACAGAACCAACTTTTCATCTTCCTCATTTATTCATTCAACTGCCGTTTTCTGGAACAACCTTCCTTCATACGTATTTTCTGAAAATTACAATCTACAGAAGTTCAAGTCCAATATCAACAAATATCTTCTTTCGTCTTCTCAACCTCCAACCCAAGCACGGTACTAAGTACTATAGGTTATAATACCTCTCGTGTTTGGGGTTCTCATAATAAAAAAAAAAAAAAAAAAAAAAAAAAGTGAAAATCATGGAGGCAATGATCAAGGGCGGAATTCAGGATCATTTGGATCGAATTGAAATTCTCAAGGATACTCAGCATGGTTTTGTAAAGGGAAAATCATGTTTAACAAATCTGGTTCGCTATTTCCAAAGGGTCACTCACGAGCTGGATTTAGGGAATAATTTCGACATTGTGTATTTAGATTTCAGCAAAGCTTTTGACTCAGTCCCACATCAGCGGTTGCTTTATAAGCTGGAACAGGTTGGAATCACTGGGAAAATCCTTAGATGGATAGAAGGATGGCTTCAGGGCAGGAGGCAGAGGGTTGTCATAAATGGCTATTCCTCAGATTGGGTTGATGTAAGAAGTGGGGTTCCCCAAGGATCAGTATTAGGACCACTGTTGGTTTTAATTTTCATAAACGACATTGATGAAGGGATAGAGGGGGTGATGTCTAAATTTGCAGATGATGTTAAAATTGGTAGAGTAGTTAATGATCACTGTCAAGCTGAGCTTCTTCAGAGAGACCTAGATAGACTTCAGGAATGGTCAGAAAAATGGCAGCTGAGCTTTAATCCAACAAAGTGTAAGGTATTACACCTGGGAAACAGTAATCCCAAAAAAACTTATTCACTTGGTGGAGTTCAACTAAACCCAGTACTGGAGGAAAGGGATTTGGGTGTTACGATTCGGTCAGACATCAAATTCTCTGAGCATTGTAAACAGGTTGCAAGGAAGGCCCATGGTGTCCTATCGATGATCTATCGAACTTTTGCAAGTAGAGATAGGGACGTGATAATCCCATTATATAAGGTTTATGTTAGACCACACTTGGAATACTGTGTTCAAGTATGGAGACCGCACCTAAAGAAAGACATCGAGCTTCTTGAAAGGGTGCAAAGAAGGGTAACTCGCCTGGTGAGATCGGCAAAAGGGCGTCCTTATGAAGAAAGACTTCGAATATGTTGGTTGCAGAGTTTGGAACTAGACACCTTAGAGGAGATTTGATTGAGGTGTTTAAGGCTCTGAGAGGCATCAGTAAAATGCATGAGGACAAAATTTTCAAGATTATAAATGATGCTAGAACTAGGGGACATAAATTCAAGTTACGGGGGAAAATGTTTAGATTGGACTGCAGGAAGTTTTATTTTAGCCAGAGAGTTATAAATTACTGGAATAAGTTGCCTTCGTGGGTGGTAGAGGCCGACAGTTTGGGGAAATTCAAAGGTCATCTGGATAGCACTTTCGGGTAAGGGAAGCGCATAGGATGATAAGTTTAATTTCCTTTTTATTTATTTTTTTATTTTTTTATTTTTTTTATTAATTATTTATTTATTTATTTATTTATTTTTATCATTGTTTTGTTCGGATTTTTTTTTTTTTTTTTTTTTTTGGCTGGTGCAGCATAAGCCATAGGCTTTCTTGCACCATGCGGCCGTTACTAATACTAATACTAATACTAACCTACTAAGTACATGGGAAAAAAACAAGGGGAAATCAAATTAAAACCTTAGAACAGATCTCTGGTACAAACAAACAATATGAGGTTGCAAATAGATTTGCCACAGCTGTATTAAATCTCAGTAGATACAACATACACTATTGCCAAGACTCCTTTGCTCAAAAAGATAGTTCTCCTCAGATAGTGAACTCTTTTGTAGTCTTAGCTCCACACCACACGGAAATTCCTAAGATCATAGAACAGTTAAAAAGTACAAGAAAACGTACGGAATGGACTGTATTACAGTAACCGAAATAAAGAGAAATAAAGAACAGTTCTCTGTTCTCTTGGTGGAGCTTATAGCATGAATATTAGAATCGGGAAATTATCCTACAAATCTACTTTCCTTTAAAATACTCCCTATATATAAAAAGGGACAACCTGATGACTTTTGTAATTATAGACCAATTACAATTCAGTCGGTTATAAATAAAATAATAGAAAATTATATATTTTCCCATATAAGCAAATATTTACATCAGTATGGTGTGTTAAACAACTCTGTATTCTCATATCAGAAGGGCAAGAGCACACAGACATTATTAGAAAGTTTAGTAGACTCTTTTATATTGCATTTAAACAACAATAACTTCATAATCATTTTATTTATTGATTTGACCAAGCATATGAGTTAATTGATATCCCAATCTTGAAACATAAATTACTGAAATATGGTATAAAGGCAAGAATCAATCAACTCTTAGCATCTTTTTTAACCAAAAGAAAAACAACAGTCGAAGTAGAGAATACAAAGTGAAAACCATATAATGTAAAGAGAGAAGTACAACAGGGCACTCTTGCAGGGCCAATCACGTTTAACATCTATATAAATGACATATTCGAAGAAATAAAGTACTCCTTTTTAAAAATTTATGCAGATGATATAATCTTATATACAATTGGAAAGAACCTGACAAAAATGGCAAACGGTTTACAGCAGGATGTAATAAATTTACAAAATTGGTTGCATGATAATAAATTAGCACTCAGCTTTAAAAAAACAAAGTTTTTGGTATTTAGACCTCCTCATCAAACCCTGGACCTCTATTCATACCTCTCTTAAATTACATAAACATGAATTCCTACATGATCAGGATATTGTGCTGTAATTCTACTTCACAATAAAGATTTATTTATTTATTTATTTATTTATTTCCAGAATTGCAAATGTCTAACTGTGGAAGAAGTTTCAGATCATTGTTACCTTGAGTTATGGATTGACGACAGTCTAAGTTGGGCAATGCATATAACAAACTTGTACAAAAAAATGAGATTTTACGTTTACTTTTTTATTACATTAAAAATAAGTTAAATCTGAGAACAAAAGCTACCTTATATTATGCTTTATTGGACTCGCAACTCAATTATTTAGTAAATGTATGGGCACGAGCAAATATAACTGAAATAAGGGTAATAAACAACTTACTTAACAGGATTCTCAAACGTTTAATGGGGACAAACTCTTGGAATGATCTGAATAAGAGAAGGCAATTTTTGTTGATATATAAAATACTTTATCCTATTCAAAAACTGAAATTAAATTTATCCTTGAAGAATCTTGAACTATTTATAAAGAGTCGAATCTTCATGTATCAGATAACTTTAGGAATCGAAAAGCAATTGTTTTGCCTCACCCTAGGGTACTAAATAGATTTGGAGATAGGCACACAATGAACATAATAAATAACTTGTTGGCTCGTGTTGATTTCAGGCTCAGGAGAAGTTATTCCATCTCCAAATTAAAATTCCTAATAAGAAGATTTTTGATACTCAATGATACAGTAGATTAGATCTGATATGCAGATCAATTACTTTCTCTGTTTGCAGTGTCGAATGTACTATGTGTAATGACTTCATTGTCTTTTCTGTTAGTTAAAAATTCTGTATGCAAAAACTGTTGTAAATGATGAATTACAACTTGTTGTCAAAAAATTCGCTTTTCTTACCAAGTTCTTTTACTGTAAACAAATTCTCTTGATAAAATAAAATTGTATTGTATTATTATTATGTACAGAATAGAGAATTTAAAATCAATCATAAAATTTCCTCTCCTGTCTCAGTGTTAAGATATAGACAGAAAACTGGATTTTGTACAAAGATATCATTTCTGTTTGAAATACAATTTTTAAGCTTATTAACGTTTGGTTGGTTTCGTTTATTGGGCTAAAATTTAAACAAGTACAACATGCAATATAGTATATTTTCACTTTGATGCACTTTTCCACACAAGTCAGTATTATTATTAATTTTATTACACCATTCAACTGTTCCATTTATAGTGTATGATAAACTAGGCTACAAGAATTCCACTTCTGTTCACATTTCTCAGTTGCTTTTACTGTTTTTAGGTTAAAGATTTGTTAAAATGGAGACGATAAAGCACAGAACTTGCGTCAATCACCCAGACAACTTCTGCTATGTTTGTGGACACGTAACCACAAAAACTCAGGGGAAGAAAATATACAATGTCACAAAAGTTTCATATACATTGTACTTCGGCTGTAAGGTCGGTGACCAAGAAAATAATTGGGCTCCACATATCTGTTCTATTACTTGTACAATGAACTTAATGCTGTGGTTATAAGGAAAGTTGCGAGCACCTTTTGATGTCCCTATTGTGTGGCGCGAGCCCAAGAATCATTTCGACGACTGCTATTTCAAATGCATGACAAAAATAAAAGGTATTTCCAAAACGAGCAAACACTGCTCAAATAACCTAATATCCCATCAGCAATTAGGCCAATGTCACACGGTAAAGAACAGCCAGTACCTTTGCCATCAAAATATTCAGAGATTGGAAGAATTGATGAAGGTACAGAATACCCCCTTTTTTACTCTCTCTATTATTTGTAGCCAAACGACAAATTGTTTCTCTCCTCACGAAATTGTCGAATATTCCCTGCCCGTACTAGTTAAAAACCTTACAATCGTAGCCGGGGCCCTCCCACGGTCTCTTAGGCCTCCTTCATCATGGCGAACCTGGCGGTACGGTAGTTTCGCCACTATGTGTTATTATGTGAAACTTCCCATAACAGATACCTGTGTAAAAGGAACACTTCTTCTTGTGGACTGGCAGACTTGGGTCCCAGACAGAAATATTATACTTTGTTTTAACTTAAATTGACACTACTGAGAAAGATGCTGAGTCTCCTCGCAAAAAAATGGCATAAAGTATTAATACGCCTACATCCATCTACACCATTTCACCATCTGGTTTTGTTCCAATAAAATAAAAATATAAATTTAAAAATATATACCAATATTTTTAACTGATTCATTTATTCATATTTATGTATGTATTCATAATAGTTTGCTTAACACTACTTTGGAAGGTTTCTAAAGTTTATTTCTGAGAAACAGAGATTTTTTAGATTGCAATGTTGGCGGTAAACCTTCACATGTTGTCATCCATATTAAAAAATGCTCTGTCTTGGACTCTAAGAAAAATCAACGGTCACCAGAGTTTAAAACGGATGAAAATATGGGAACAGGATGGCAGAAAAAGTACACCTGCTGAACACAACCTGCTGCAGGAGTGGCAAAACAGGTGGGCCGTTACCACCAAAGGAGAGAGATTACCCGCAAGTTTTTTTCCACAGACAGAGTATACCCGAAATCACCATCATGGTTCTTCCCTGAACTTCATACAACGTAATTAATAACAGGGCATGGCCCTTTCAATGCTAAGCTCGCTGGCTTCAGACTCACAGAAAACCCACATTGTACATGTGAAGAGATCATCATCGTCATCATCATCATCATCATCATCATCAGCCATTTTCGATCCGCTGCAGGATGAAGACCTCTCCATCAACTTTCCAGTTCCTTCTGTTTTGAGCACTGGCCAGCCATTTACTACCAACAAACTCATGAACTTCATCTATCCATCTCTGTCTTTGTCTTCCAGGATTTCTTCTAGCTCCTCTTGGGTTCCATTCTGTTATTTTTTTAGTCCATCTGTCGTCATGTCTTCGAGCTATGTGTCCTGCCCAAGACCATTTTAGTTCTAGTTTTGATAAGAATGTCCTTTACTTGAGTTTGCTGCCTAATTCAAGTGTTTCTCTTCTTATCTAACAGTCTGATCCCCAATATAATTCATTCCATTCTTCGCTGTGTAGTTCTCAGCTTCTCTTCCATTCTTTTGGTGAATGCCCAAGTTTCACTTCCATAAGTCATGGAGGGAAGTATACATTGGTTCATTATTTTAGGTTTCAGACAAACTGGGATATTGCTCTTCAGTATGTGACTATATTTCCTGAATGCTATCCATCCAAAATTTATTCTTCTCTCGACTTCCAGCCATTTACCATTATTACAGCTAATAACTTGTCTCAGATAAGTATATGACTCCACCTTTTCAACTACTGCTCCTTCAATCATTATTTTCCTCTCTGTGGCATACTTGTTCATTATTACTTTTGTTTTAGCCATATTCATGTTTAGTCCAAAATCCTTACTAACGGTGCATAACTGATTAAGATTTTCCTCTAATTCTTTTGGATCGTGGCTTATGACCAAAATGTCATCTGCAAATCGTAAATGGTTCAGGTACTCTCCGTTCACATTGACTCCTTTCTGCGACCAGTCTAATCTTCTGAAAGCTTCCTCAAGGGCAGCAGTAAACAGCTTCGGATATATTGTGTCTCCGTGTCGAACTGCTTTCTCGATTTTAAATTTCCTACTGTCTTTGTCTAGTCTAATAAAGGAGGTAGCACTCTCATATATTTTCTTCAAAATCATAATAAGTGGGGTATCTATGCCTTGTCTTTCTATTGCCCGAAACATTGCCTTATGCTGTCTGGAGTCAAATGCCTTTTCATAATCCACAAATGCCAAGCATAATGGTGTTTTATATTCATTTGCTTTCTCCATTAGCTGTGATATTACGTGAAGGTGATTCATAGTTGAGAATCCTGTCTTGAAGCCAGCTTGCTCTTTCGGTTGATTCTAATCAAGTATTATTTCTAATCTGTTAGTAATGACCCTTGTGAACAACTTGTAGATGTGGGATAACAAGCTAATTGGTCTATAATTTCCAATATCTGATTTATCTTCTTTCTTATGCAGCAAAACTATGATTGCATTATTCCACTGCTTAGGGTCACACCTTTTCGGATGAACTTTGTGAAGAGCCTTGCCAGTTTTTGTGTTATGTCCCTTCCTCCCAATTTTAACAACTCTACAGTAACTTCATCTTCCCCCGGGGCTTTCTGATTCTTCATTTTCTTCAATGCATGTTCTACCTCATCAGGAAGAATATCGGGTATGTCGTATGTGTTGCTACTTTGCAATCAATCTTCCTCACTACTGGTATCATTCCCTCGCTCCTTGTATAATTCTCTATAGTAGTAGTCTTCTGCTATTTGAATTATGCCTTCTCTGCTGTTTATAAGTACACCATCGCTATTTTTCAGTTTCAGTATCATTTGTCTTTCTGTATTACTGCTCATGGCTGCTGATTTAAATCCTTTGTTTTCCCTTAATGCTTGTTCTACTTTTCTTGTGTTAGATCTTCTTATGTCCTCTCTGAGTCTCTTTCTAATGGCTTTGCATAACACAGTATACTCAATTTTCTCCTTATAAGTGTTTATCTTGCTCTTCATTTCTCGCCTTCGGTTCATCATGGCAAGTGTTTCTTTACTAATTTTTTTTCTTCTTTGGATTTCTTTTTCCCTATAGGTTTCTTGGGCTTTATCACTTTCAGAAAGTTATAATATTCCCCGTCGATAGCTTTGTGCTGAGCAGTTTGCAGAAGCTCAAACTTGTTCTTAAATTCCAGTACATACTGCTTTTTCTCCTCTTCCGTTATCTCAAAGACCTTTGTATTATTTACTCGAGTCAGTTTTTCCTTTCCTACATTTATGTCAAGTGTACATCTTACCATTCTGTGATCACTTCCAACATTTACCTTATTCAGGACGGTAACATCATTCACAATATATCTTCTGTTAGTGAGGATGAAGTCGATTCCATTAGTTGTTAATCCATTTGGACTCTTCCATGTCCACTTTCTGTTCACCCTTTTCTTGAAAAAAGTGTTCATTACTTACAGTCCTTAATATTCTGCAAATTCCACAAGTCTTTCACCTGTTTCATTTCTTTCACCAATTCCACAATTTCCTATAATTCCCCTTTCTGCGCTGTTTTGTCTTTTTCCAACCTTAGCATTGAAGTACCCCATAATAATAGTGTATTGGGTTTTCTGCTCATCAAGAAGAGATCTAGAATGTGAAGAGATAGAAGACTGGAACCATTTTATGTTTGCCTGTCTCATCTACGAAGACTTAAGATGTATTCTGATTAGAAAACTGAGATATCTTCCAAGGGGCCAAGAATTTCTCCTTTTTTGAAACGGAAAAAGATAATAAAGCACTATCACGATTCGCCCAGGACCTCTTCGCGAGAAGAAGGGCGCAAATTACCATACACTGCGGAAAAGAGAAAATGCCACCCACCTATGGCCAAAGACAAATCATATCACCAAGGAGGACTTCTCCTCCTTGAAACGCAAAAAGATTATAACCGAAAACTTGATAACCGGCTGCAAGCGCAACCTCAACAAACTGAATTGCAAAGACAGGACTTGTCCCAAGAATGACCCACAACCCTAGAAGTTGATGTGTCTTTAGAAGAACTAGAACTTAAATAGAAGACGTACCATGGACTTGAATCTACTAGACTTGACATCATTCCAGCTCTGCTGCCAACGCCACAGGAGATCCTGTACCGTCGCACGGTACTTTCTTTCCACTTCCCTGAGGAGGGGAGGAGATGGTTTCACTGGCTCTTCCTCTGCTCGCCCTCATTTTCCTTCTTGTAGAATATGGGCCTGCCCCACTGACCACAGGAGTCACATCCTCTATCGACCCCTTACTTTCTATTTCCTTCCCCCAGTCTTCAGTCTCTCCCCTACTCTGTTCACTTTCAGTGTAACACCACACAGTCTAAACTTAAATTTAAAATTTTTACCTTGGATCGCCTCACCTGTTGACTCCATATTCCTGACTTCCCCCTGTTTTCAGTCTCCTCCCCTACTCTGCCTAAACACCAGTGAACGCCCCACATAATGTCAAAATTTTAAAAAATTTAGGCCCTAGCCACTGAAATCCCAGGAAATTAGGTAGCAGGACCTGCCAGTGTGAAAACATAAAATTACTTGGCACGTGGTCTGTCTCCACGAGGCATAGTATGGACATCCCAGGGGTCTAGCAGCTAAATGGTCAGATAAACAACGGTACACAACACTAAACTTACAAAATCCATACACTTTTAAATCCCTGGCCTTCCCAGTGAACTGGAACACCTACATTGAAAGCAACGCGGAGATGGGGGAAACCCCAGGTACCGTTAGACACGAATACACTATAAACTACCAGACTGATATACACTAGCCATATACTAACATTAACAATATACCAGAGCAATATACACTACCAGTACAATACTAGAGCAACTCACAACGATACATCAGTCTAAAAAACTCAATTTCGACTATCTTTAGCGAAAATTTAGCATTAAGCAACCCAGTAATTTTTTAAATAGACGAAAGCATCAGTTTAATTATAAAACATAATAATAATTTTAAGGATAAAAATTTATTTGCTACTCACAAATATTTGAAAAGGAATAAACTAATTTTTTTTTAAAAGAAGGGAACTGCAACTTACGTGTTAGCCTTTCTCTGTAAACTAATAGACGTTCCGAAAATCGAGACTTATAAGCTATGGACAAACTACTCAGCTTACTTTCCTATACTGCGGTTCATTCTAGGAACATGCAGGAAAGGACACAATATATAAAGCATAATTTTATGTAAATCTTTCATACCGAAATGACACCGCCTCTTGAGAAATGTATACTGAATATTCAGAACAGACCATCACATCAGATAGCTTCCGGTGTGAGAAATAAACAGAACACATTCTGAATACGAAAACATCTCTATGAACGTCATATACACGTATCGAAATTATAATTCTTCGTTTACCGATACGATATTACAAAACGAATATTTTTAAATTTTGGACCGTTTCTGAATGCACGTTATCTGCATTCATTTCTTAATCATTCACTCCTTTTATGTTTTAAGTTTTTAATTAAAGTGGTAGCTTTGACTTAGCGATAACAACGACTACGGTCACTTTTATAAGGATTCATTTATATCATCTCAAAGTGGAAAACTTGAGAATAAATTTTAAAAGGCAAAACCTGTATGTGGCGTTTTAATACTTTAACTGAATCGAACGTGGAGTTATTAATCGCTATTCCGAATCTATATAATTATCCGAAGTACGTGCAACGCTTTTCTGTTTAAACTGGCCTCTCGTCTCCTTATGATGTCAGGAGACGTTTTTCAACCTTTTTCAGACACCCACCACTTTCATATTGGAGGTAGAGGCCACAGACCAAAACATAATCTTAAAAACTATACGTGGAAATATTTTAATAACTAATTTTTAAATACAATGATATGTACTCGCATTTAGCAAATGTTGTACACGTTAGGTGATACCTGTACTCCCATCGCTGTTAATGAGACTGTTGCCTACAGCAAAAATATCACGTTCCATTTTCGATTCACGCGGACCACTTTCATAACTATATAAGTGGTTATCGAATCACAATTTCGGAAACTCTTTTATAATGGATCCATTGCTGTATTAATGGCATCATGTAAAATCTTTGAGTTCGTTGAACACCATAAAATAACTGCGGTTTTTTTTCATTACAGTGTACCAGCACTCTGTCAACTTGGATAGTTTGGCTACAGTAAACCCTTCTGTCCCCTATTTCTAATGCTCTGACAGAATAAACAAGTTTAAGTGATATGCGGGCCTCTCTAAAGAATTTATTGTTAAATGGACCTTTGTGAAGGTATAACTTTCTTCCACTTTTTTTCTTTACAACTCCCGAATAGATCTTTACTTGAAGACTACTCTTAAACACAGTTTCATTTTGGTTTGCAGTTATCAAGTCTCAAAAGAAAGTTTAGATTTATCTCTCCATCTGTGACAACAAGTTTTCTTGTGTTCCCATTTAGGAGTCCAAGTGAGTCTTTCTTAAGAAGTTAAAATAAACGACAAATAGAAGGTTTTTTTGGCTGAAAATAGAAACATTGCATTTTGAATTCTCAATATGATGAAAAACGTATCAGCATTTTTCATTCCTTCCGTTATAATTTCCTAAACTGGGGAAACTATTTACTTGTCTAGAAAAAAACTTTCTTGAGTGAAGGACTTTTCGGCATTCTAAAATATAACACAGGTTAATGCTATTAGTTTCTACTTCTACTAACACTCTCTCAGCCAAGGCCCTCTCTAAGGAGTTGGGTATTTACACACCTAGCTTGCGTAGTATCCTTTAAACTCTTTTCCTTTTCTTTTCATCTTTCTACTTTCAAATCTTCTTTCTTCCGTCACTTGAACTGTTAGTGCAATACGAGGGCGATTCGGACATTCTTACTTTTCTCATTCTGGCTATTTTCGCCTCCTTTATTTTTATTATCTTCCCTTACCCTACATTACATTATTTCCCATTTCTATACCACCGACTGTTATATTTATTGGATTTATATACATTAAATCATTGAACATTTTTCAAAACCTAAAAACATACATAAAGCCAAAACATTTTTCAGAAACTTTTCGTTCTTTAGTCAATTCAGAATTTGCCTTGCATTTCATACTTTTAAACCAAGTACATGAAAATAAGGCGCTTTTATTTTAATTTGTTTTAATTTAAATTACATACACTGTGTTGCGGCTACCTTACTTAGGTTTTTGGATATTTTTCCTTCCCCCCTCCCTTTTTTGTTATATTTTAATCTTTCCTCCATCAACATAAGTTTGCATAGAAACTTAGTGTTTGGTATATGATCAGATGTAATCCCCTGATTTATGTACCAATTTTATGTAGTTTCCATCAAAAGTTTTTTTTTCTCCTATTTACCATCCTATAATGTATGGTAAATAGGAGAAGTTTTATTATTTTATTAATAATATCACTATTATTTAACATTTATTAATTTCTGCTTTCCCTTTCAGCCCATGTCCATATGATTGGCTTGTTAATTCAGCCTTCAATTCTGTATAATTTTATATATATATGTATATTTTTTTTTTGGTTCTTTACATTCTTTTTCTTTTAATTGCTCATTCTCTTCTCTTTCTTAGTTTTCTTCTATTAGGCTTGGCACCGTGCGTTAATTACTTCTCCAACTTTTTGTATTTTCTATTAATTACTTTTAATTTTATCATTATATTTTTGTATCCTGTTTTTGCAGCCTTGCCCATTCCGCTGCAATTCCAGTTTTTCTTTTTCTTGTATTTCCTACTCATACATAGTATATATACATATATACGTATGTACAAAGGTGAAAATTACACAAAATATCAAAGGCTAGAAGAATAAGGATAGTAGAAAAAGCAGTATTGTAGATTTGAAAAAAGCAAAAGAACGTTAATATCCTAAAAGTTATGATGAATTAAGAAAATTATGGGCTGAATTGCAAAGTCAATTTGGATTTGAATGAACTGTAAAGTAAAATTATTAATACCAAGCGCTTAAACAAAATAAAGTAAAATACAATAACACGTGGCAGATCTGTCATCGGATATGGGTGGATAAATTTAGTTATAAGTCGAATACAGGGATGGCAAAATGCAAAGTCTGATGTCAGCTGAAGTATATTGATACATGGTCAGGTAATTCATCGGTGGACTCCACCTGCCCATGTAACAGGAACTGCGTCTCTATACTTGTCCGTAACAGTAGACGAAATGTGTAATAAAGCCATAACAAAAAATAATAAAATTAGCATTCATTTACAGTATGTACAAGGTAGCCCCCTGTTCATTCGTCAGGCCGTAATGTACCAATAAACGTAGCAAATAAACGCAAGGCAATTTTACTCTTGTGATGATTAAAGAAAAATGGAAAGTGAACGAAGAAAGTAATCTTAAAGAAAATTTAGCATTTTCCTTTTGAGACTTTTGACGGTATGGAAAAAACCTACTTTAAATTCGGTGATCGTAAAATGGAAGTTTTATTCTAGCAATTAAATAACTATTTTAGGACAATTCACTAAATCGTCCCCTTTCCTCACAAAAGTATTGCCAGTCCACCTGATATTACCTAATATTACTTTACACGCACGCTTTTATTTTAGAAAACTACTTTACTTTGAATATTCAATATCTTTTAAAATCCAAAAACGCATTTTAATGTCGTAATCAGTATTCCAGACTTCTGTTTTTCAGGTGACAAATGAGGAATTAAATTTGTGCAGTTGTGGAGAAAATCAGAGCTGCATCTTTTAACAAATTGAACTAGCTGCAAAGGACAATATTCAAATTACAACATTTGTTTTTCTCGTTTCATGAATAACTCGCTTTCATACATAAACGAAGGAGATATGAATGTCAAAAAAAGAATATTTATTATGGATCTGAATTATAGGGGGTATGTGACAGTCAATTGACAGTAACAAAACCAGATGGTGCAATATCTAACGTATGCTTTTATTCAGGAAGTTATAGTTGCTTAACACATGGTATTCGATCATACAGGGCCTTGGAGTATCGGATGTATCCATCATCTTTCTAAGCCACACATCTCTTTTGTTTCACCTCACGTCCCAAAAGGTTCCACGTTGAATTCTAGCTTCATATTACAGTATTACCGATGATGCAATTGACGTTAGTAACGTTGTGTGATTTTTTTTATTTGGCCTTAGATTTTAAATGTGATTTTTTTATGAAAATCCCAAATACAAAAGATATCATAACTTGAAGTACCTAGTACGTGTGGGATGAAACACTCAGATAAAACGGATACTGCTTAGTCTTGAATTTCTGTAGGTTGCAAAATTTCTAGAAATACATGTCGTTGTTTAACGTAACTCGCCTCTTTTGAACTAGCTGCCAAGGAAAATATTCAAATTACACCGTTTCTTTTTCTTATTTCATGAATAACTGGCTTTTATACAAAAATGAAAGATATATGAATGTCCATAGTGAATAGTCATTATGATGCTAAATTACAGTCTATATGTAACTGTCCAATGACAGTGGTGACAAAGCAAATTGTGCCGTATCTGACGTATGTTTCATTCAGAAAGTTGCAGTTGCTTAACACACGCTATTCGGTCATCCAGGGCCTTGAATTATCAGTCAAGGATCCTGATTTAGGGTTTGGGAAGCCATCCCAGATGTGGGAATAATGTTCCATGGGATGAGGGATTTAGCATTTGTACAGAATCAGTAGATATTTAGAAGAAAAGTAACTTCCAGAGTGAAAAAAAACAAAAAAACTCAGGTTTGGTCGCAGAAGAAGCAATATGTGATTTGCCAAGAGAGAGATTACAAATCAGGGTAACCCTTTTGTGATCTCGTCTACTACTCCTATATCATTGAAGATGATGGAAGTCACTAAGTTTTTTTCGGTAATTGTTTCAATAATTGTGTTAAATAATTATTTTTTCTTCAGCATTTAAAGAATTGATGGTAGATAAGTTGAAACCGCTTGTGGAAGGAAAGGTTTCTCAAACTGGAAGGTAAAATGTCGTGTACTGTCACCAGCAAAACTAGGGGTAGGATTTCCTATCAGTCATTAATATACAAGAGGAAAAGATTGAAAAGAGATCATTAACATAAAAGCGTAAAAGAGTGAAAGATAGAACTTAACCTAGGAAACACCAGCATTACTGGAGAAGTAAGGAGACAGAGAGACTGTCTACTAAACCATGGTTCTCAAGAGACTTGAAGCCCGCCTTTCTAGATTACCTGTGTGCCTTCAGAAAATGGAAGAGTTCAGGAACTACACACGATTTTATTAACTTTAAAAAGAAACGGGCATCATTTCTGAAGTAAAAACCACAAGCCAACTATACATATAAGCTGACAGATTAGTAAGCTCGAAGAGGCCATTTCCAAAGCACTGCAGGAATGTTCAGATGGCTGATAGCCTCTTCCTAGAATGGTCAGATAGTACTTTTGGTGAGAGTTGCGTAAAGGAAGAATCTAATTGTCCCTTCCCCATCCCCGTACGAGATTTGACTCCCCTGTCTACACTTAATATCACAAAGGAAAACCTGTTGAAAGTAATAAACGATTTACCGAACAAAGCTAACGTTGGGACTGATAGATTTCCTTAGTTCATCATTAAAATATATTGTGTCTTCATTGTGAATGTTCTTTTACATATCTTTAATGAAATTTTGAGAACTTCTTCAGTACCTCAAATTTTAACGCACTACTACGTCAAACCCATTCCAAAGAATTCGAGGCCTAAAACTGCGAAGAATTATAGTCCGATTTCAATGGGCTCTTCTCTCCTTAAAGTTTTTGAAAGGACAATCCTAGCGCAACATATTGAGCACTGTTTTCAGCACAGATCTTGTCACTTTCACAACGTTGTCCCTTGGAGATCTACTACCACCAACTCTTTCAAACGCTGTTTCGCATATAGGAAGCTTTGAATTATCGAACGCAGCTGGATAAAATTTTTCTTGACGTTAAATCTGCATATCATATGATTTCCATCACATCTTTGCTTAACATCTTGAAGAACTACTTCACGATCTCCGATAACCTCCTCACTGTACTCAAAAACATTTTGCAGGAAAGGCGGCTCCTTGTTGAGCACAACGGTGTCTCACGATCCTTTACTGTCATCAGAGGGATTCCACATGGTGGCGTTTTGTCAGCAGCGATGTTCTCAGCGCTTTGGAACCTGTGCTAGCAAATTCACAAAACATGATATCGTACGCTGACCATCTGAAGCTCTTTATTCATTAAGATCAGCCTGAGCAAGCGCTCTCTTTCCAAAGAGCTGCAACAAAACAAATCTCTCAGATAAGCACATTTCTCCAATACATTGGTCTTGAGCTAAATGTCGAAAAATCTGCCCGGATGACGTTTACGAAGAGAAGACGAATAAATCCAATGCACATCTCTATAAATGGACACCAAATTAAACTTGTCAACTGTCACAAGGACCTAGGTTTGGTCTGGAATTCGAACCTGGCTTTTCTGGAGCACTTCAAGGAAGCGAGAAACAAATTATTCGCAGATCTTTGGTCTGCTCGACAGGAACTTGTTGGGTACGGCAATAAGAAACTAATAACTAGCTTTGTCCGAACTTGTGCGGTACCGTGGGCACTTTACGCATAGGAAATCTGGTCCTCTGCCCTCCCACCTACCTGCGAGAGTTCTTGGGGACTGAGTATTGGCTTCTGCGATCACCCAATAGGAATTCAGGACATCCCCTTTTTATCTCTAGGGGTATACTACATTCGCTGCACGGAATGATCCCTTGGAAACTATGGGGGGGGGATTTAATTATCTTTCTTCTTTGTTTTATTTATTTTATATTTCAACTCCCTTATTTCATTAATTGTTATTTACTGAACCCTTCTATACACCCCTTTCTGTCCCCTCCCACTTTACACCTGACTTGTTAATTTCCCAGAAGATTTCAAATTCTAGGGGTTTTGTAATAATGATTTTCCTCACACAGAATCTAGGTTATGGGTTCAAAATGACTAACACAACTCAAATGAACTATATACAAATTTGTTTATTAACATTATTTACAAAATGAATAATTGATAGCTGTGTACATAATTCAGTTTGATACTGTCAAGCAATTAATTATATAAGGTATGCGCTATTGATTAGACTAATTAATAAATCAAGCACATTATTCTTCTTCATGTCTCTTGGATAGACGTATACTATCAGGTCCAGGATTTACGTCTCACTTGTCACCGATCATTATCCATACAGTTGACCTTTCACAATAAAAGCATGTATACATAATGTATATATGTATATATTTATGTATTAATATCTATAAGTTCTTCTTGGTAAACTCCTTAATTTATCCCTTCCAAAATAGGGGTAACTAATGAGCATTCTCAAACGAAAGACAATATATATCTTACATATATATATATAACTATTCCTATTGTTCTTTACTTTATCTTGAGATTTAGATCAACCTACTATTTCTTTCTTATACTTCTAAATTCAACCTATATATATTTATATGAAACAAACTCTTACCTATATATATAACTATTCCTACTGTTCTTTACTTTACCTGGAAATTCTAAATTACACATATATATATATATATATATATATATATATATGAATCAAACTCTCCCTTGATTTAACTATACGTCTCTAAGGTCCTTTTTTTGTGTCTATAGATTAATTTGTGTGTTTTTAGCACTTACTTATACTGTCTAGTCGGATTTTCCTGCAAGGCCTTTCATCTCTGCACTTGGGGCTGCTGTAACCATTTGTATAGGACAATAATCATAACTCCCTAGAACTCATCTCCTAGTAAGTGGACGGCTGCTCATCTTTAGAAATCTGCTGCTAGTCTGTAGCTTCGCTTTCCCATCGACTACGGAACTGCTAACATTTTCTCGGGGTTTTTATCTCCTTCCTCTTGGTCCTTCCAGGGCATCAGAACATTGCCGTGGCGCTTGGAAGTCTGTCTGGACCGTTCAAGCTCTCCTCTCTACTCTATGTGAGTTGCCTGATTTATCAACGCTTTCATCGACTGTATTTTTCAATGTGCTCTGCTCACATATATCTCCATGCGGGATTTCCAGCTTCCCTATCGCTTCTTTGGCAGGTTCGCTTCTCCACTCCCCCACTATACATTATCTTAACTCTTTGGAAACTTATACATCCCCCCTTATTTTAGGCTTAGCTCCGTGACGCTTCCCTCTCGGGGACCCTCTTCATGATCTCCACCCCAGAACACTCTCTCAGGAAAACTACCCAGGAACAAAACTCAGGAACTCTTTTTCCTTGTCTCGCATCGCCTTTTTGTTATATACCCCGCCCCTTATTTCTGACCAATCATTAGCTATTTCTCCCCTTCCTCTCCTATCGCATTTGCTACTTCCCATCCTATTGTCTTGACCTCCAACTTTGTTGCGTGAACTTCCGGCATTCAGAATTTTCTCGAAAGTTCTAGAAGGATGACCGGAGTTCACAAAGAAGATCCGGAAGTTTCCGGATCTGCTTTGTGACCTCACATGCTCTTAATCGCACCATGAAATTTTTAAGTGCGTACTCCCATCCCCGAATTTTCTCCTCTATCGTGTGCTGTCTCTTTCCCCTAATGGGTTTCGTAACGGTCTATTGTTTGATTAAGGGTGGGGTGCTGTCGTCGCTCAGTATACTTTTACTATGAATTTTACCAGATCGGTGAACCCATTGTTCCGCGAGTTCGAAACCGCTTCTCCCCGTTGCTATTTCAATCATCTACTTACTTAAGGACAGTAGGCCAAACAAGGGATATAATTAAAGCTATAATTAAAGGAGTATCTGAACTACAATTTTCCAAACCACTGTTTTCTAAAACCCGGTATATTACTGAAGGCTGACTGTTTTAAAATACAAATAATTTTCCAATATTAAAGAAAGCCACTATTAATAACAGTTGTAAGGACAGGTCCTTACAAAACAAATCTCCAAACTCATTTCGGGTAGACTGCATGCTCCTAACATCGATAGCCTTACCATCATGCCCACGAAGAAAAGCAGAATAACTAACCGGCAAACATCTTCGATCAGACCTGCCCTTAACCAAATCGGTTCGCTCAGCCATATGTACCCAGCAACCACAACTGGACTCCTCAACGACCTGAATATCAACCCTGAGACGATTTACATCGAAAACGCCTACAGTTTTAGCTGGTACCTGCAATTTTAGTTCTTTCAGATCACGATCGCTTTACGTGGCTACTGTGGTGGAGGATGAACTGCGCTCCTTCTCCTGTACTTGACAGCCTGCAGTAACTTCCGGGTATCTGCGCTCCTTCTCCTGTTCTTGAGAGCCTGCAGGATCTTCCCGGCATCCCTGCACTCTTCTTGGACAGACGTTGAACGTATTTAAAGTAATATGTCGGACCTAATCTGTCTTAACTCCTGTAATTAATTATTGACTTGATCTCTGTATATTTTATTTTCCCTGTATTGATATTGTATTCATATTTATGATTCTGTTACCCTCCTAGCATCTGATTGCTCTCAAGTGATAGATGTAACTTTTCTTTACCTGATTAAGTAATACTAATTATAATAATAGCAATAATAATAATAATAATAATAATAATATCACCCATAGTGAGCAGTCAGAGAGTGAACTAGATACTCAATGCAAAACAGCAGTTGGCAATAAGATAGGCGCATGTCTAGAAAGCGTTTTGCTAAAGGATAAAAAGCCTTAAAAATGTTAAGCGTTTTTCTTGAGTTTCATCGAACTTTTCCAACATTAGAGGAGGATTCGCAATTTTTTTAAGATTTTAACTCAGGTTTTAAATTTGATTGATGTTTGGTTTTTTTACCCAATGCAATGTTTTTTTCGATAAAATTGTAAGGTTCTATTATTGCTTTATTTGATTTAGTTATTTAATTTAATTATTAAAAGTAAATGATGTATTTATTTCTTGCCAAGCTCTAACCCAAACAAAACTATTAATTTTATTTATGTACGCCTAGTGCGTGCACAAATTCATTTATTATTTTACAGGAATGCAGTATCGAAAAGACCAGTTGAGCAGTATAAGCAAAAGCTTTTCGGGTATATAATCGACGATTATGTTCACAGTGAATATAACACCGTCCGCCCAGTAGACAATATTTAAATTCAACTCCCTTCAATCATAACAGAAATTTCCATGGGCTTTTCTCACAACATGATTGAATGAGTTGATCTCAGGGGAGAGTTTTATTGTTTTGACTCCTGGAAGGTCGGGTTTCCATCCAGCAATCAGGCGAACAGACCATAGAACACACGCAATTTACAGACACAATGTACTAACAGCTTATCACCTTAGTTGCTTTGGAGATTAACACACAGGTACACGCACACATATACATTCGCAATAAGCAATCGTTTCGTCAGAATTATATTTACACCAAGTAAAATTAAAGTCCCTATAGACAGTTCAAATTAAATAATTTATAACCAATTTAATTAAATTAAGCATTAAATAAATGATTAACTAATTAACACTAATATAACCGCTGCATATTTTGGCTAATGGGAATGCAAGCTTAATTTATTAATAATAGAAGAAGAACTCTTTATTGCATACAAAACTCACATGCCGTACACAATACCCTTCACGGCTACAAGCCAGGGGTTTACAGTAAAGGCTAATACAAGGTTACAAAGGCTAATACAATATTACAGTAAAGTCTAATAGAATGTAATAAACAAGGATGATATAGGAGAAAAAAATAATATTATTACTAATTATACAAGTGTAGGAAAGCAGATGAAAAATTTACATATGAACATATATACACAACAGCATGTTATCATGTTAAATTATTCTCCGGGGAGCAGTCCTTTTACAATGCTGGAGTCATCTGAGCAGGCGCAGAAAGTTGGAACAATGTAGTGAGGGATCCATGAGAGTGATGGACAGGTCCGTGGGAGCAGGTTCTAATGTCCTGTGACGTGGTCCTGAGAAGGAAGTGGATGGACTAAGATGCCTGTGTTTTTTATCCAATGCGAACTTGTAGAGGTCGCCATCCAAGGAGTATATGTACTGCAGCATTTGCACGGGTATAGTGTATAGTGTATAGTGTGTTTAGGGTCTAACGGCACCAGGGGTTTCCCCCATCTCCGCGTAATATACATTGTGGTGTTATACAGAACACTGTAGAGGTCAGAGGTTTAAAAGTGTGTGGATATTGTGGCGTGTAATGTTTTGTACCGTTGTTCATCTGGTCTTTTAGCCGTTGGGTCTCAAATGAGGCCCACCGTTGCCCACACTATACCTCGTGGAGGCAGACCAGGTACACCAGTATTTTAGAAATTTACTATTTACTCTGGCAGGTCCTGCCACCTAATTTCCTGAGATTTCAGTGGCTAGGACCTAAAAAAAAAAAAAAAAAATGAAGGGTGGGGAGAAACGCTAGAAATTGGGTCAGGCCGAGATATAAGTTATACGGGTTCGGATAACTTTAACCGGTTTGGGGTGGCCTGAAGGACTGGATTGGCCCGAAGGCTTGGGACTGGAATCCTCCAACTGCAGTTAGCCCAGAAGTCTGGGTTCGAAATAATGCCAACATTCATTTTTACAGCAAAGACGAGTCTTCTTTCATGGATAATGGCAGGAAGACGTCTGATGTTTAGAGCTGCTGCCATTTGGGTGGTCCTTGGTGCAGGGGGAAACCGAAATTTCCATATGGCCCACTTCAGTAGCCAAAATTCGCCTGCAAAAATCCGTCTCAGATGCGTTGGGGCAATTGAGGTCCAGACTTCTGCTCCATTAAGAATGACCGGATAGACACATGTCTTAATATACCTGCACCCAACGGCCTGGTCATGGACATGCATAAGTTGTTGCTTAAGCATCTATTGGAGTCGACAGAATTTTTTTTGCAGGTGGTCTATGTGTGGTAGAAAGGAGAGCTTCTGGTCAAAAATAACGCCCAGATCGATGTGTTGCTGAACAGCAGAAATCGCGGATCCTCTTATATTGGGTTGCACCATTGTTGGGTTCCGTTTGAGTGAGAAAGTCAGCTGTTTCGACTTCTCAGGATTGATGCAAAGGCCGAAACCGGAGAGGAAGGCCACGAGGTTCTGGATTTTCTGTACTATTAAGACATTTGTGTAGTCAGCAGTGTCTCCGGGGTTGATAGCAGTGAACAGCTTTATATCATCAGCGAAGGTGATAATATCAGTTCCGCCCGTAACGAAAGGCAGAAGAACAGCTGAGAACAAAATACCAGAGAGGACCCCACCTTGTGGGACTCCAGCTGTAATAGTTCTGGTGTAGCGCCTATTGGCATCGCGAACAATAATAGTCTTGTTCTCAAGCATTGTCTGAATGAACCAGAGCACGTCTCCTCCAATGAGGTAATACTCACTTAGTAGCCTTGGCAACGCGTGAACGGATACGGAATCAAATGCTGCCTGGACGTCGATATACGTAACGGTGATTTCCGAACCGTGCTCAAATGCCTCCAGGATCTTGGTAGTGGTGGTGACTAGTTTTGTAGCGGTGGATCTTCACCGGGTGACATAGTGGATCTGCGGTGGCTGATGTGACATTATTTGGGTGGTTAACGTTTTCAGAAGAGATTTCTCAAATATCTTTAATAGGCCTGATGCAGAAGAAATAGGACTGAAGTGACTGGGCTGAGAAGCAGAGCATATTTTTATCAGCAGGTACGGCCGGCATTTTGGCAGTTGTCAGGACAGATATAACAACAACATGATTTGTTTATAATAGGGATGTCGGGCTGCGTTTGTGAGCTCATGGATTTTCCCTTACCATCTCTGGGTGGGTAATTTGTCCGGTTCTCTCATATTCCAAATGAAGTCTACCTTCCTGATCCAAATTACTTTCTTTATTCTGCAAGTCATTGTTTCGAATATCAGTGAAACGGTGAGGGGTTACGGAATTGCCAAAGTATTAAATATTTCTACCGATGCATTGCCTTCTCTTCGCGGAGGGGGGGGGGGTATCATCCTTCCTACTGGCCGTTGCTGTGGTTCCTATTTGCTTTCCCTTTACACAACATTTTCCCAGGAACCCTTTCCTTTTGCTCAGTGACAAGCGAGAGAGAGACTTGAATACCACGAGCATAACAGGCATATTCTGTGCTTCGATTTTCTGCAGATTAAGGTTTCGTCTGCAGAAGTATGACAGAGGTCACATGTCCCAGCAGTTATTGCGAGTGTTGTGTTCTTAGTCATCATTTCCATTAGCAAGCAGCTTCCTGTTATTGATGAATTAAAAGATTAAAAGAATTAGTCCCTGAGGAAGGGTAGCGGCCGTTTTCGGCAACTGAGGCTAACTAGTCAAATAGCCCTATTCATACAGAATCAACGATAACCTTGAAACAAGGTCAGGTGGTTTTATGGCCAGCGTCCATAGTTCAATTACTATTAATATAAAAATATTAATAAATAATTACCTGATTAAGGCACAGGTCAAAGAAGAGTATCACTATGTGACTGGTATCCTTAGGATCATGTAGATACTACACATGGAACTGTTCATAGATTATTTCTTTCACTATTAAACGCAAACACGGAGCACAGAGAGTTTGCGTCCGCACCGACGCACAACAACACCTTAATGTTTCTGTTATCATGTATTTATCGGTTATGTCTCTGATTTGATCAGAGGATTAGGGTCAAATATTTTAAGAATTATGATCAAATATTAAAATATTGCTCTACTCGTCAAGTGAACATTTCATGGAAGAGTTCCTTCATGAAACATTTCATTAAAGAAATATTAACGAAAAACAAATAAAAGGAAATTTGATTGTAACGGACATTCTGCTATTTCCGTTACAAACATATTTCGGACATTGTGCTATGTCCGTTACAAACAAATAAATATGTATCAGCATATCAATTATTCAATTTAAGTTTCCTTGGCCAGAGTAAAAATGAGTTTGAAAAAGTGCCTACAGTTATTTAAATATGGCACATCAAATGGCTAAACTAAGTGCTTTGTGATAGTACGGTGAAAAAAGTTGACTTCTTGATAGATTCTAGATGCAAATAGAGCAAACATAAGACCTAAACCAAGCATATCCTACCGAATACTGGTATCAGTTGTTTTTCTTAATTTTATTTTAAAAATTCAGGATAAAGAAATAATATAGAATATAAACATTTCTTGGTCATATTTTTATAGAATTTGCCTTACGTTGGTACATAACATGAAAAAATATATATATTTGATAATTAAACTTATTAAAATTAACTTGAAAAATTAAACGAAAGTATAGATGGGAAAATCTTATAGTAATTATATTTCCAAACAAAACATATATTACATCATCAATAAGAAAGTATTGACATCAATGACAATCGTGGAATAATGAATAAATTTACTTCAAACAAATCAAAATCAGAAATAAAAATCAAAATGGGATTCCTTATTAAATTTACGGTACAAACATAAGTACAGTATTAAAAGCTAAATTTCGCAAATAATATTTTGTGTTAACGTGCTTTGCAAGCATTTGTCAAATTAGTTTGCTCTTTTTGTGAATACGTATAATAAAACATTGCAGTATCATTATGGTATTAGTACAACATACGACACTCACTCAGTCATTAATTTTACCTACTTTTATAGCTTCCCATAACTGATGGTGTAAATGCAGCAGTTTGCATAAACCTTTATTCGTTAAAAATGCAACAAACTTTTCCCAAATTGAATAAATCACAATTTACCCAGCAAACAAAAATAGAGGTGCAATTTAGCCATAGAAGCTCTTGTGCCATTAAACCCCCAGACCAACAACAAGCAAAATCACAAGAGCTGCAATAGTTCCTTCGTCCAGTAAATCATGAACTCAGTGATCATCATAGCATAGCACCGTTCATTTTCAAATAGTATAAAAGTATCCACTGCATTATCCATCGTATAAAATGTACAGTATAGTTATAAATCCATCGATCTATTTTAAAAATGAAAACTGAAGCTACGCAGAAACGAGGCTACTAGAGACGGTCGTGTTCCAAGCGGCTAAGTGGATTTTTCTTATTTATTGATTTGAAATTATTGTTTTTCTAAAGCTTTTGATTTAAATTTAGTAGTATAACATTATTTTGTGATTTTCTGATTAACTTGGTGTATTTATTCTTTACTCGGCCTTGTAATTGCATAAACGTATCGGTAAAGGTTTCCACGTGTTTCAACTCCGCTACCGTTCGTAATTTTCCCGCCATTGTGATACGACAGTTATATGCTGTGCTAGATAGCGTTAGTTGAACTTCGTTAGCAGTTAAATTGTACGTTTAAATAAATACATATAACGACTTAGATTACAAACGTAATATAATTAATTATATTTAACATAATTAATAACATAACATAATTAATTATAATTAATTAATAAATTAATAGAATCATGACTCAGACCAGAGCAGCAAAGCAAAAGGCTCAAGCTAATGGAAGCTCTGTGGCTCAGAGCAGAACTGAGGGGGGCAGTTGTCCTCTGACTCACAGCCTTATAAAATGCACTGTTTGCTTGATGTTTGCAGAGCAATCGGGTACGGGACATGATACTGCCAAGGGGGATGTCTTTGTGTGTGCGCGATGCAAGGAGTGTATCGAAATCAGGCAACAACTCGGCGTTCTTGTGGGCCTATATGAGAGCTTGAAGGACAGGGTGGATGCCCTCGAAGAAACTAAATTGAGAGGCCCATCAAGCTCTCAGCTGCCCACATCAACGCCAGAGCTTGCACTTGGGCATCGCGTGACACAGAGACAACCCCCAAGGCAGAATGCGCTGGTCCCGAAGGAACTAGTAGTTGTTGGTGACTCTATTGTCAGGGAAACGGGGAACATGCTTTGTAAAAAAGATAGGTGGAACAGGACCAGGGTATGTCTGCCAGGGGCAAAGGTTGATGACGTTGTAGAGCGAATATCATCTTTTAAGGGCACAAAAGGTGATATAGTTGTACACGTTGGCACTAATAATATTAAGAGTAGGAGACCGGCAGAATTACTTAACAAGTACAGGTCACTGTTGAACAAAAGCCGAGAATTAGGGTTGAATTTGAAAGTGTCTGCAATTCTGCCCAGACACGATAGGAGGGAGTATATGATGAGAGCCTTGTCGATCAAGTCGGCCTTGGAAAGATTGTGCAAGGCTCAAGGGGTAGAATTTTTTTCAGCCTGGACTGTACTTGTTAACAGGAGAGATTGCTTCTACAGGGATGGGACACACTTAAATAGAAAGGGTGCAAGAATATTTGCTGATGCTATCGAGGCAGTGTTAGGTGGGTCGGAAAACTGCTAGCTTGGGGGGAAACAAAGACCAATAGATTGACAGTAGCCACTGGCAGAGGTGAAAGAGATTCTTGCACTGCTTCTATTAGAATGAGCAGAAGCCTGAAAAACAAGATGCATGGTATTTCAGAGACTGCTGGGAGCCATTGCGGTACAAGTAAACACATGGGTTGTGTTAGGGTAGCTAAGAATAGAAACAGGTGCAGGTATACTTGCGTGAACACCAATGCTAGAAGTTTAGTAAATAAATTTGATGAATTTGAGGTATTGCTCAAAATATCAAAGGCAGATATTGTTGGGATATCAGAGACGTGGTGTCACACAGATATAAGGGATGCAGAACTGCAATTTGGGGAGTACAACGTCTACAGAAAGGATAGACAGGATAGGAAGGGGGGAAGGGTTATGCTATTAGTTAAGAAACACATAAAAACCAAGGTAGTGAAGCCAGTCGACATCGCTGGACAGTGCAGTGTTGAGTCAGTTTGGTGTGACATAAGCATTGGGAGATCAAAATTGAGAGTAGGAGTGTGCTATAGGCGTAATGACTCTGATGAGTATAATAAGGAACTGTACAGGGAAATAGAGTGGGCCAGTAAATCAGAGAGTCTTATAATGGGAGATTTTAATTTCCCAGATATTGACTGGAATTTGGGGGCTGGTTACTCACACACTAGCAGGGCTTTTGTGGATTTATTGGATGATTGTTTTCTACATCAGCATGTTCGGGAGGCAACTAGAGGGAGTAATACTCTTGATTTGATTATCAGCAGTGATACTTCATGCATTAAGAATCTACAGATAAATGAACCACTAGGTGGCAGTGATCACAGTGTGCTGAAGCGGGATTTACTGAAAGAGGTAACTACCATTAGGGGTAAAGGGAAGGGTTATTGCTTCCGTAAAGGCAACTACGATGGATTGGACAGTATTTAAATTCTATACAGTGGGACCAACTGATGATGTTACCAACAGCAAATTCAAAATGGGAAGCATTCAAAGAACTTATCTTGGAAGCTACTAGGCTTTACATACCAACTAAGAAATATTGTTCAAGGTTTAGGCCAAAATGGATGTCAGATGAACCAATGAGGCATATGGCAGAGAAGAAAAATGCATGGGATACTTACAAATTAACACATGACACAGAAGCCTATGATAGATACAAGTTGATATGCAACCAAGTTACAAAGGAGGTTAGGCAGGCGAAGGCAGATTACGAGAAATCCTTGGCAAGGGATGCAAAGAAAAACAGCAAAGTGTTCTTTACTTATGTAAACTCTAGAAGGAAGGGGATGAATCAGATTGGTCCACTTGATATTGATGGGTCAACTGTTGATGATCCTGCTCAGGTAGCTAACAAACTAAATGAATATTTTGCATCGATATTCACACATGAGGAGTTATTCAGCGAGGGGAATGCCAGAGGTGTATTCAACTCTAGCAGTAAGCTACAGAATCTTGAAATAACTGGGAGTAAAGTGGAGTAGAAACTGTTGAAGATAAACAGAAGAAAGGCACCCGGGGTGGATGGGATCTATCCAGTTATATTAAAGGAGGCAGCAAAGGAAGTAAGCAAACCCTTAGCCATAATTATGAGAGCTTCCTTGGACTCAGGGAAGGTACCCATAGACTGGAAATGTGCAAATGTGACCCCAATTCACAAAGGAGGATCAAAGGCTGACACAAGTAATTATAGACCTGTGAGCTTAACTTCTGTTCCAGGAAAATTAATGGAGGCACTGGTTAAAGAAGCACTGCAGGATCATTTAGACAAGACTTCAGTTATAGCTCAGACACAGCATGGTTTTGTTAAGGGGAAGTCTTGCCTGACCAACTTGATTGCATACTATGATGCAGTCACAAAAGAACTGGATGCAGGGAATAACTTTGATATTATATACTTGGATCTTAGAAAGGCTTTTGATACTGTTCACATGGAAGACTGCTACACAAATTGGAGCAGTGTGACATTGGAGGCAAATTGCTGCTATGGATAAAGGGGTGGTTGAGGGGGAGAAGACAGAGAGTGGTAATCAATGGACACTGCTCATCGTGGACTAATGTTATTAGTGGAGTCCCTCAGGGCTCAGTGTTGGGTCCATTATTGTTTTCTGTATATATAAATAATATTGATGATGGTATATCAAGCTTAATGTCCAAGTTTGCAGATGATACAAAGGTTGGCAGGGTTGTCAAGGACACTACTGACACTATGCTGCTTCAACAGGATCTGGAAAGGTTGAGCAGATGGGCTGAGAGGTGGCAAATGAAGTTTAACATTGACAAATGTAAAGTACTACACATGGGAAACAGCAACCCCAGAGCAACGTATCAACTCTATGGTACTACACTGACAGTGGTAGAGAATGAAAGGGACTTGGGGGTGATTGTGCAGGCAGATATGAAGTTCTCTGAGCAGTGCAGACGGGCTGCAAGAGTAGCTCATGGAGTATTGTCAATGATATACAGGAATTTTTCCAGCAGGGATAAGGAGGTGATTATTCCATTGTACAAGGCAATGGTCAGGCCACACCTAGAGTACTGTATACAGGTCTGGAGGCCTCATTTCAAGAAGGATGTAGAGCTGCTGGAACGAGTACATAGAAGGGCAACAAGATTAGTGAATGGAACAAAGGGGTGCTCTTACGAAGAAAGGCTTAAGTTTTGCAAATTACAGTGTCTGTAGACTAGGCACCAGCGAGGTGATCTGATAGATGTGTATAAAGCCTTGAATGGTTTAAGCATGCTCAATGCTGATGGGATTCTTCCTCTAGGTCAGAAAAATCACTTGAGAGGGCATAAATTCAAATTGAGGAAAGACAGATGTAGGATAGACGTGCGGAAATTTGCCTTTAGCCAGCGGGTGGTTGGTTGGTGGAACAGACTGCCATCCCTTGTGGTGGAGGTTGATAGCCTAAATAAGTTTAAGGCTCAGCTGGACAGGTATTTTGAACGAACAGATGGGTGAAGTGGAAGTGGGTTTTTTTTTTTTTTTTTTTTTGGCTGATGCTGCATAAGCTTGCTTTCTTGCATCAAATGCCTCTACTAATGCTAATGCTAATGCTAATTTTTTTTTCGAGGTTGGCATTCGAGGTGAGCGGACGCGCTTAGACAGGGCTCCTCAGTTAAGTGGTTTACTTTTGGATAGTGCTTTTAAATATTTGATTTATTTAGATATTGTTGGATTATTTTGTTATAGGTTTTCCTGTAACTGTTTGATTTTAATAATATTATAGATATAATTTTTTAAAGTTACTTTCATTGATATTTATTTAATTTTATAATGGTAGTTACGAGATCTGCCTTAAACACGTCACAGGGTATCGTGACTCACACGGAAATAGCAGATGG
Organism: Mastigoproctus giganteus; assembly: GCF_048544385.1. Classification (NCBI taxonomy): domain Eukaryota; kingdom Metazoa; phylum Arthropoda; class Arachnida; order Uropygi; family Thelyphonidae; genus Mastigoproctus; species Mastigoproctus giganteus. The sequence goes on from NC_143576.1 coordinate 181,298,374, forward strand.
CGATTTACGGGTGAGTCATGATTTAATCCGTTGTGGAACCTGTGGAATGTTTTCCAAGGTCGACCTGGTGACTAATCCTACCTCACCTGGGGATTCTTTTCTTTGTGATCGATGTAAGGAGTGCACCGATCTTAAATTACAATTTGGTGCACTGAGGGAACAATTTGAGTCCCTGAAAAAACGATTGCTTGCCCTCGAAAATAATGCATCTGGGAGCTCGTCAGGGACTCAAAACGTCAGCAATCTACCAAGTGATGCACACCCGATTCGAGCCTCAAAACAGAAAAACCAAGTGCAAACTACTCTGGTTAAAAAGGACATTGTATTATTAGGAGACTCCATTGTCAGGGAAACGGGGAATATTTTTTGTAATAAAGATAGGTGGAGGAGAACCAGGGTATGTGTGCCGGGAGCAACTATTGATGATGTCACCAACAGACTGTCAGATTTTAAAGGGGGTAAAGAAAATATTATTATTCATGTGGGGACAAACGATATTAAACGTACACGATCTGACGATTTGTTGGAAAAATACAGGACCATGCTGAGGAAATGTCGCGAGCTAGGCCATAATGTCTATGTGTCTGCAATTCTGCCCAGACACGATAGGAGGGATTATATGTTAAGAGCCTTGTGGATTAACTCAAGACTTGAAGGAATCTGCAAGGCTTTAGGGGGTAAATTTCTATCAGCATGGCCCACACTTGTAGGTAGAAAGAATTTGTTTTGTAGAGACAGGATACACTTAAACAAAGGTGGTGCAAAGGTTTTTGCCAGTATTATTGAGGATACCTTAAAGGTTCAGGGAAACTGCTAGTTAGGGGGGATGTGGGTAATACTGACACGCGTTTATCTGATAATATTGGTCAATGTAACTCTTGCACATACCATAAGAGTTCTTATCTGTTACCCCAACTGGACGTATTATCTAGATGTTCTGGGGGCACAAACGTTTCACGTGGGCGGGTAGCTAATGCCAGGGAAGAGAGCCTAAAAAACTTCAAGGGTTGTGTTAGGGTTGTTAAATATACAAGAACAGTAAATCTTAATTGTTTATACAGTAACGTTAGAAGTGTCGTCAATAAAATGAGCGAATTCGAACTGCTGGTTAAAACAAGTAACGCGGACATAATAGGGCTTACAGAGACGTGGTGCCACCCGGAAATTGGGGATGATGAGTTTCAGTACGGCTTGTATAATGTATTTAGGAAGGATAGGTTAGATAGAAGGGGTGGTGGGGTAATGCTTCTTATCAGAAGCAGCCTGAGTGCGACGATAGCTTTCCCGGATTCAGACGTCTCACATGCTAGTATAGAGTCTGTATGGTGTGAGATAGTTGGAAACAAAGGTATAATGCGAGTAGGAGTAATCTACAGACCAGGTGATTGTGAAGATTATGACAAAAGCCTCTACATGCAAATGGAATGGGCAAGTAAGCGTCAATGCCTTATTATGGGTGATTTCAATCTGCCTCTAATTGATTGGAGTAAATGGGAAGGAAACTCGACATGGGGAACAAAATTTTTAAATCAACTAGATGACTGTTATTTGTATCAACATGTCAGGGAAAATACTAGAGAAAAGAATATCCTAGACCTCATCATCACACATGAATCAGATGACATAACAGGGCTGACAGTAGAGGAACCAGTAGCAGGAAGTGATCACGGAGTTCTACGGTGGATGATGACGAGAGAGGTAGCAGAAGTAAAAGGCAAAGGAATGGGTTTTAATTTCAGAAAAGGAAATTACGATGCCTTAAGGTACTACATGGCCTCTATTAACTGGGTAGATATCGCGCAGAGAATGAATACAATTGAACTGTGGTACGCTTTTAAAACATTAATCACAGATGCCTTGAATGCGTATATACCATTAAAAAAATACTCCACGAGGAGGGTTCCAAGTTGGATGACTAGTGAAGTTGCCGCATTACTTGAGCAGAAAAAGGTGGCATGGAAAGGTTACAGAACAATAAAAAGTACTGAAGCCTATAACAGCTACAAGGTGATGTGTAATAGAGCCACAGAAAAGGTTCGACAGGCAAAGGCAGTTTATGAGAAATCACTAGCAAACAGAGCAAAGAGGGGGGATAAAGAATTCTTCACATATATAAATGCCAAGAAGAGCAGGACAAACCAGATCGGACCTTTATGTAAGGGAAAGGGGATAGTAATAAATACACCAGCTGCCGTTGCAGATGAACTCAACAGTTATTTTGCATCAATATTTACAAATGAAAAGCCTTTTGTGGCAAAGGGAAATTGTGGGAGCGAAGTTAAAAAATATGTAATTAATGATATTGAAATTTCGCAAGATTATTTAATGAAAATACTTTCGAGCCTACAGACCTGTAAGGCTCCTGGAGTTGATGGAATATACCCTATAATCTTAAGAGAGGCAGCAAGCGAGTGCATTGAACCATTGAGGCTAATTATGCGAACATCATTAGACTCTGGGGAGATTCCCTTGGATTGGAAAAGTGCAAATGTATCTCCCATACATAAGGGTGGCTCTAAAAGTGAAGTTGGAAATTATCGACCTGTCAGTCTGACTTCAGTAGTAGGGAAAATCATGGAGGCAATGATCAAGGGAGGAATTCAGGATCATTTGGATCGAATTGAAATTCTCAGGATACTCAGCATGGTTTCGTAAAGGGAAAATCATGTTTAACAAATCTGGTTCGCTATTTCGAAAGGGTCACTCACGAGCTGGATTTAGGGAATAATTTCGACATTGTTTATTTAGATTTCAGCAAAGCTTTTGACTCAGTCCCACATGAGCGGTTGCTTTATAAGCTGGAAAAGGTTGGAATCACTGGGAAAATCCTTAGATGGATAGAAGGATGGCTTCAGGGCAGGAGGCAGAGGGTTGTGATAAATGGCTATTCCTCAGATTGGGTTGATGTAAGAAGTGGGGTTCCCCAAGGATCAGTATTAGGACCACTGTTGTTTTTAATTTTCATAAACGACATTGATGAAGGGATAGAGGGGGTGATGTCTAAATTTGCAGATGATGTTAAAATTGGGAGAGTAGTTAATGATCACTGTCAAGCTGAGCTTCTTCAGAGAGACCTAGATAGACTTCAGGAATGGTCAGAAAAATGGCAGCTGTGCTTTAATCCAACAAAGTGTAAGGTATTACACCTGGGAAACAGTAATCCCAAAAAAACTTATTCACTTGGTGGAGTTCAACTAAAGCCAGTACTGGAGGAAAGGGACTTGGGTGTTACGATACGGTCAGACATGAAATTCTCTGAGCATTGTAAACAGGTTGCAAGGAAGGCCCATGGTGTCCTATCGATGATCTATCGAACTTTTGCAAGTAGAGATAGGGACGTGATAATCCCATTATATAAGGCTTATGTTGGACCCAACTTGGAATACTGTGTTCAAGTATGGAGACCGCACCTGAAGAAAGACATCGAGCTTCTTGAAAGGGTGCAAAGAAGGGTAACTCGCCTGGTGAGATCGGCAAAAGGGCGTCCTTATGAAGAAAGACTTCGAATATGTGGGTTGCAGAGTTTGGAAACTAGACACCTTAGAGGAGATTTGATTGAGGTGTTTAAGGCTCTGAGAGGCATCAATAAAATGAATGAGGACAAAATTTTCAAGATTATAAATGATGCTAGAACTAGGGGACATAAATTCAAGTTACGGGGGGAAATGTTTAGATTGGATTGCAGGAAGTTCTATTTTAGCCAGCGAGTTATAAATTACTGGAATAAGTTGCCTTCATGGGTGGTAGAGGCCGACAGTTTGGGGAAATTCAAAGGTCATCTGGATAGTACTTTCGGGTAAGGGAAGCACATAGGATGATAGGTTTAATTTCCTTTTTATTTTATTTTTTTATTTATTAATTATTATTATTTAGTTATTTATTTATTAGTATTTTTTTTTTTTTTTTGTTTTTATCATTGTTTTGTTCGGATTTTTTTTTTTTTTTTTTTTTTTTTTTGGCTGGTGCAGCATAAGCCATAGGCTTTCTTGCACCATGCGGCCGTTACTAATACTAATACTAATACTAATACTAATGCTAATATTTTTGCATACCTCTTAAAGGATTAAATCTTTTCATGCCTCCTAAGATTTTGGAAATGGCCTTATGCGACAATAAATCAGGTTCTCATACAGAAGCCAGCCAATATTCATCGCGCAATAACTGTCACAAAAATTTAGCAGCAATAACAGTTTCCATCCTTCAAGCACTTGAACTAAGAGCAGAGATACCCACCACTCACTTGGTATCCATGCAGCTTTTGATGCCATTTCCATTCCAACTTTACTTCATCTAGTACAGCATTGCTACAATATACGTGGAGACATCCTTTGGTTACTTGGTTTCTTGCTCCATGAAAGGACTTTTATGATGCAGTCAATAACCACACCCCTATCGCAAAACCACCACAGGTGTTCCTCAGGGAGGAGTTTTGTCAAACGTCCTATTCAGAACAACCATGTTCCACTGATCTCATCCAGAACCCAGCACTGAAACCTGAGGAACTCCACTAATAAAAATTAATCCAAGAGCAGTGCCTAATGATTACCACCCTCTGTCTTCTGCCACTTAATCATCCCTTTACCCATAATGGAATTTCTCCCCTAATCAAACATTGCTCCATATACTGTACATCAGTCTTTTATGCGCAACAGTATCGACAACTTTTCTGAACTGTAAGTACTGTCCCTGCCCGGTTTACGTAATACTCGACTTACGGAAATTCGACTTTATGTAATTTTTTTTCCGGCAGGTGCAAACTTAAAAATTGTGGAAACATATTTTGCATCCCATAGAAATGAATTGAGATATCGTAAAAACATCTTAATTGAACCCAATAGCACATTGTTCTTTTTTGGTAATTAATTTCCCAGACCTCAGAAGTTGAAATTTTCGCTACGTAACTAAGCAATTTATCTCCCCGAAAGGTCATTTTTATGATGGAAATTGCACTACACTTTAATCGTTATCATATGTTGCGTTATAAGAATCAATTTTGAACGCCCTTTTGATGTTTTTCTAAAGCACATTTCTGGAGGTCACGACCATAAAACAATAAAAACAATTTGCACTTTCCGGTTTATTAGAATTTTCTGTTAGCGCAATCGGGTAGTAAATAAATGGGTAGTAAACTCGAGCTTCCTGCATTTGCGATAATACCAACAACAGCAGGGGTCGGTGCTCGGGCCGCTCCTGTGGACAATGGTCCTCGATGAATTCCTGACGACGGACCTGGGTTCTGTTGCAGCACACGCCTTCGCGGAAGACTTGACATTGACGGTAGAGGCGGACTCCAGGGCCCATATGCAATTGCTGGCAAATCAGGCACTGCAGCGGCTGCAGCAATGGGCATCAAAGAACCAGCTGAAAATATCGTCAGACAAGACCTCATCGATCCTCCTAAAGGGGACTCTACAACTACAACGACACCGGCAAATTAAAATCAACAATGTAACAATCAAATCTGTGAGCCAACTGAAGTATCTGGGCGTTATCCTAGATAAAAACCTGACGTTCCAGCCGCATCTGAAATACATAAGAAGAAAAATCAGAGGATACTCTGGACTGGTAACCAGAATCACAAGGAAAGATTGAGGACTCAAGAAAAAAACACTGATCCTTTACTATAAAACAACCTTCCTGCCAGCAATTACCTACGCAGCAGCGGAGTGGTATCCAAAAACGACACTGGTGTTCAACAAAAGAACACTAGAAATGACCCGAAGGACCATACTGCTATCAATAACGCGTGCGTGCAGCACGGTAAGTGCCCCAGCATTGCAGGTACTTGCTGGAGTGCTCCCTCTGGACCTGCAGGCAGTTCGGGCGGGGCTACTATTTTTGCTGGCCAGGGGAGTGGCCGCTACCCACCAAGGATACACGACTGACCCGGCGGGCATCCTAAAAAACGAAACATTTAGGCTACAAACCCACCTCCTAGATCTTTGGCAGAGAAGATGGACAGAGACTACAAAAGGCGAAGTAACAAAAAGATTTCTACCAGACCTCCGGAAAATATACCCAAAACAGCCACTGTGGTACTTCCCAGGGTACCATATGACAACACTATTAACCCAACACGGACCCTACAAGGAGAAGCTGTTTGGCTTCGGACTCGTTGAGGACCCAAACTGAATATGTGGAGAAAGCAAAAGCTGGAGCCACACAGTCTATGATTGTCAACACTGTGAAGACCTCAGAGGGCTACTAATAACAAGGTTGAGATACCTCCCAAAAGCACCACTTCCTGGACACTGAGAATGAATATAGGGCACTCTCCCAGTATGCGCAAGACCTATTCACCAGGAGAAAAACACTAATAGCTATCTACAGCAATGTACAAAGAGATTGACAAAAATCGCAATCAAATGTGACAGAAAATTGAAACCCACAGGGGACTAGTACTTGGACAAGGAGGGTGCTGATCACACGGAAAGGAAAAGCAAGGACGGGGCTCGCCCAATGTGTGACAAAACAGAACAGAATGCAGCACAGAGAGTAGAGAACAGACTAAACGCAGCACAGCTGCAAACAGCCTGATGGCGATCTGAAGAGGGCACCCTAGCCGTCTTCACCTATTATTCCCACTTCCTTTGGGGGGGGCGTTTTATTTTCCCTCTCCTCCACCCCCAAACTTTGCATTACACATATACAATATCCATACACTTTTAAATCTCTGGCATTTCCAGTGAACTGGTACACCCACAATGAATACTATGCGGAGATGGGGGAAATCCCTGGTGCCGTCTGACACTAAATACACCTTACACCTCACCTTACCCCCAAACTTCTACTCTGGTGGGGCATGGGCATGCCCCAGTGAAAACTGGGGCTATCTACACTATTGGCCCCATATTTCTGTCTTTTCCCCCCAATCTTCAGTCTTCCTCCCCTCTCTACCTTCATCATAGCGAAAGCCCCACACATCAAAAATTTAATATGATAAAATTACCTTACACCCAAAACTCGGCCTAGCAAACCAAAGCGAATTATCCCTACGATAGCGCAGATTTTTATTTATTTATATTTTTTTCTTTATTTATTTATTTTATTTTTATATATTTTTTTATATATTTTTTTGTTTTATTTTTATATATATTTTTTATTTTTTATTTATTTTTTTTTTTATTTTATTTATTTATTTATTTTTTTTTTTTATTTATTTATTTTTTATTTTATTTAATTTATTTATTTATTTTTTATTATTATTATTATTTTTTAAGGTCCTAGCCGCCGAAATCCCAGAAAATTAAGCGGCAGGACCTGCCAGAGTGAATCTACAGCTACAGGTTCCTGGTCTGCCCCCACGGGGCATAAGTGGAACAAGGTTGGGCCTCAATAGGGGTCCAACGGCTAAATGACCAGATGAACAACGGTACAGAACACAACACATGAACAATTCCCATACACTTTTAAATCTCTGGCATTTCCCAGTGATCTGGTTCACCACAATGAAAGCAACGCGGAGATGGGGGAAACCCCTGGTGCCGTATGACAACAACACACACACACTTACCACTTCAGTGATAGAATGACCCATCCGTCGAACACCCATCTATCATCTCTCATTCAAAGTCGGTTGACTCACAACGTTTATCCATACTGATATCGAATTTCCGTCTACGTGAATGCAGTGATGCAGTTTACCTATATAACTGCCAAGCGTTGGATTCGTCCACTAGCGACAGCAGCAAGTGCGTTGCCCAGGAACCATTTCACTAAGGCTGAACAAACAATAAAGATTTTGGATATGCCTATTAGACTATACATATCGAAGAAATGTTTCTCTTTAAAAATAACAACCAAGTTGTTCTTTTAAAGGCATAATGTGTGGGTAAATTAAAGTACAAAAAGTGTAAATGTAGAAACTTCTAAAAGAAATCTGTCATTATTTCTACAAGAAATGCAGACTTTTCACCAACATTTTATCGTTGTAGTACGTATATTTAGTGAACCTAGTATATTTAGTAAATGAACTGAGGGCCTTTCTACACTTCAACTTCAAACATAAAGTCACTACAAAAAAGACAGCAATCATTGAAAAAATTGGATTCTAACTACGAAACCTCCAAGACTTATACCTCGTCCAATACAGATTTTACTGTACGCAGTTGAAGTGCCCAGATTTTAACAATTCTCCAAAATAAAACTTTATTGCATTTTGCGTCAGTAAAATTAGTGAAATGCTATTTGAACTTCAAAGGGAAACATAATTTCAAATTAATTTTATTTGAAGTGATATTTTATGAAATACTATTGTTGTTACAGATTATTCAGAATGGTAAAGATTTATAAAAAAAATTAGCCATTTAATGGTACTTTAGATCTTTAGATGATTTTGTTCGTTTGTGAATGGGAAAATGAAGCAAAATCATTATAAAGAGAATGGGCCTGTGGCACTACTTTCCATGGTTTACAAGAAGGAAATACAGTAGACCCAGTGGAAGCGGTAACTAAAATGAATTTAATAAGTTTTTTACGCGACGAAGAAGCTTTTTGGTGTAACAAACCCCTTCCTAAGCAAGAAAGGTACATACGTACAGAAATGCAAACGTAACATAAAATGTTAGGTGTGGAATTAATTAATGTTTCTTTGTTTTTTAGGAGCATTAGCAACTATGGCCATATTGCTCCGGGATATGCAATGGTCATTCCCTGACCTTTCCGCATCCTCTGTACTTGGTGGTGACGTGATCAAACCCCGATCTAATCAAGAAACGTGTGTTATGCACTGCTGCTCCTTCTCACCTGGCTACTGAGGCGCCGAATTAATTAATCGGACACTGGGCTAAGGAGTGCTTTGAAAGGCTGCCAGTTGAAGGTAAAGCAAAAAATGTCCAAATATATCAGCTGGAGGATACGGCGCAACATACTTCAGCGAAAGGAGATGTTTGTGAGGTATTTTATCCACAATCATTATTTCTAGAGAAGATCTCATCAATTCCATTAATTTCTTGCTTAACAAATCTACGATCGGCCCCGACGGGTTTCTTATCTTTATTTTAAAAATATGCAGTGCCTATATTTATATAGTTGATGTGCGTTGCACATTTGCTCAAACATCCTGAAAGATGGATTCTCCACCAGAGATGGAATCACTCATTTGTGCAGCCGTTGCCAAAAAAGAGGAAACCTAAGGCCTCTTCAGACTTTCGACCTGTATCCATCAGTTGTCCTTTAAAACTTGAAAAGGCCATCCTTCCTTCTTTAACCCAACAATGTTTGCGCACAGGCCCCCGCAACTCCATACCGTATTACCAAGACGATCCACTACTACTAATCTGTTGGAGCCTCTCTTCAGAATGCTGCACGCATTAAATGAATGGCATCATCTTCCTTGACATAAAGGCAGCTTTCGATAATGTGTCGTTACTTTCACTTCAAAATATACTGAAAGTTTATTTCCGTATTGAGGGCAAACTACTACAAATCATCAAGACCATTTTGAAGCCAAGGCACCTAATTGAACAACACCAAGAATTCCGTGCAGAATACACCCTCACTTGGGGCCTCCATCAGGGAGGTGTTTTATCAGCATTTCTGTTCGCTGCCACCCTGGAGCCTTTTGTGGCGCGAAATAAGAATTTTATTTCCTACGCCGACGATATAAAATATTTTGTTGTCCCTAACGAAGGATCTCTGGTGTCCGACGTCAATTTCGACGCCAACGCTAAGCTGTATGAACTGCAGACATACCTACGTAAAATCGGTTTATGGCTAAACTCAGACAAGTCAACACAACTGACAATAACTAATAAGAAGATAAAAAGTCAAACGTCTTGCTGCCATTTGGGCCGTAAGACAGAGAATAACTGTGATTCGAAACCAGCAACTAGTGACCCAATATATCCAAAGATGTACCACTCCTGTATCCTTATATGCTTCGACAATTTGGTCCTCTGCTCCCAATACTTTAATGCGTGCAGCATTAGGAAATTTCTCAGCCTGGAATACTGGTTGCCCCGGTGGTTGAATAGGATTGCCGGGAAGCCCTTCACAATTTCAAAATCATACTGTATACAAAATTGAACATAGTTCCGTGGATTCAGATGATTACAATACGTAACATCTGCACTCTGGCACAACTTCTGACTAGGAGTTTAGATGCCCCTCAAATTGAAAATCTTGTAGTAAGGCTCCGGAGTCCGCCGCCGCAACCCTCTTAGTCTCCGAAGCGCTCTCAATAACACGGACGGATTAAGGCGGATGCCAATTCTCTGGAGCCCTTTAGAGACCTCAAAATAGACCCGGACACGTACTGCCATAAGAAAACTTACAGGAAGCTCATTGCAGCCGATCTGTATACTAAACTATAAGTATGATGAAGAACGTTATTCAAGAAAGACTTCAAGTGCCCTCGAACTGATAAAAATCTGAAACGAACGATTTATAGTGTCTCTAAAAGACTCTTATAATACTGAGGGTGTTCCTTTTTGTTCAGAGAATGACAATCAGAATCGATTCATAGATTAAATGACGGTGCCATTTTTCGATGTATGTATAATGTTTTGTAATTTTGTAATTTTTCTCTGAATGTATGATTTCTGTACGCATGTAATTTTTCCTCTATATTTATTTATTTTATGTATTTGCTGATATTTTATTCTATGTTACACTCTAATAAGTTTAGTTGGATGTATGTATGAGACACCTTCCTAGATAATTTCTGTACAGGGCGTTTGTTGAATAAACTGATGATAATAATAATAAACTAAATAGTCTGTGCTGGCTCAGACGACTGGGAGAGCGCTACATGAACGCGAGAGTGTTCATTCACTTACTAGGCCACATCACCTGACTGTTGTTGGTACGCGGCGGGCATATGGGATTGCTGAAAGCATTTGTCGTGCTTCAAAACTACTGACACCAAAATTGGGTGTAGGCTTGTACCCTACTGCGACTTAAACTTTGTGACAGCTGGATATATTTAGGGACTTTAATCATGGGCGGTGATAGTAGTGTCGAGATTGGTCGATCACCTCACTTGGGGTTGAGGTCATGTTCAGTTGACCAAACGTGCTGTGCGATTGCAGAGTCCTCAGAGTTACCAAAGAGGATGGACCTGTCATGTTCCGCGAGGTGGTCCTGAAAACGTATAGAGCTTTCTCCTACACAGCAGCTGCCATAATCGTGGTAGATGATCCGGTATACAATGCCGCTGTGAAGGAGAGGAGCGATGGACGTTTTTACTCTCGAGACCAGAGATCATAAACTCCTACCAGTGTGAATTGCAAGCTCTTGTGCCTGTACTACGCACCTGTCTAGCATACGAGCTAGGTTTCTACAAGTGGTGAGGTCAGCTTTTACTCTAGAAACCGCGGTGCGTCTGGCTTCCTCTGAGCTGGAATGACTCCAAGCTTGCTCTCTCTCTCTCTCTCTCTCTCTCTCTCTCTCTCTCTTTCTCTCTCTCTCTCTCTCTCTCTCTCTCTCTCTCTCTCTCTCTCTCTCTCTCTCTCTCTCTCTCTCTCTCTCTCGAATTTGGATTACAGAAAAACGGTCAGATGGTTGAGGAATAGGTAGCCCTTCGCCGTGAGGCACGAGACGAATTCCAGATCGCATATTTGGTCATGTCGTCACTGGCCACTTTATCTTCATTATCATGGTTACTGCGGAAGGCATAAAACGTCCATTTCGATTTATCCACGCGTTTTGTTTTGACGAACAGGTTGTGCGGAGTATGTGTAGAGCCGAGTCCTTGTCCTTGCCGCCTACTGAACACCCAAAGTACAAGCAGTAGCCCTTTTTTATGGCTCGATTAAAGGGATCCCTTCTTGAGGCTAATGATTTCTTTACATGTGTTACAGAAGTCATCCTGAATATTCACACAATTGCTGGCATATAAATCTTACACGACACAAATACTGCACAAGATGTAGAAATCTCACAGAGAACAACTGTTAACTGAGGAAAAATCATCCTTCAGTACCTAACCGTATTCGTGGATTACTGCAACAGATTTGAAGACGCAATTGACGGGACAACTTTCCACTTGAAGAAGGGTGAGGCGACAGTTGTCGTTCACGTGATAAGAGCATGGGATTGCTGAAAGTAAGGTGTTGTCACGCGTTTTGCCGAGAGCCGTAGTTGAATATATATTGTAGAGTCTCTGAGACCATAGGTGTCCCATCTACTGGAACTGGCTCACCTTCCCGTGGTGTGGTCGAGTACCCAGAATCATCTGTCCAGGTGACTGATGCTTCACACACATATCTGGCCCATTTGTAGTGATACTGTTCTTCACAGAGATACGAGGCGGAGTTGAACTGACGTTCTAGGAGCCGCCCCTTACATAAACAGATGTCCACATGTCCTCATATATTGTAGAGTAACTCGCTAATATCAAACCTCAACTGTTATTGGAAAACAAGAGCCAATCGACAAATTTGATCGTCATTTTCTTGCTCACCAGCATAAAATTATTGAAGATTGGATATTTTCCTTTTCATAACATTTTAAGTGTTGACCAGGGTAAACTTTAGTACAGATTAGGGTTCATACATGTGATAAGATATACTTTCTTTGATCAGCTGGTATTTTTGCACAAGCATCGGGTAAATTATCTAGAGACTTTGTCAAGTCTATGAATGTAATCCGTCTGGGTGATCAAGCTGTACCCAGCGGTGATGTGCTGGATTGTTTCTGGAGATAGTTTGCGTCGTCGACATGTATCATCTCTCACTCTGGAGTCTCCTTGGGCATGTATTTCCTGTACTTCCTGTTGTAAATTATACGGTCTTGTATGGCGAGCATGAATCGGTGGTCTCGGAAACGAATTTCCGCTCGTCAGCCGTCCGTTGGAAGCCATCGTATCAATGTAGTCCTGATGTAATTGAATGTGAGCCATGGAGCGCGTTCGTCGCCAATCTTTCTGTCTGTTTATTTTGTCTGCGTGAGTGGGTCTCCTTGTTGAGGTTGGGCGGTGTGTGCTATTTGTCTATCTTCTTTATGACTTGGTAGATTGGCGCTGCTTCTTCCTAAAAGTAATCGTTCAGGTTCGGAATTGCTTTCCTCGGTTGTTCAATGAAGTCTGTCAAACCCGTTCCACTATTTTCCGGACGGCAGACTGCGGGTGGTATTGGCGGGTCTTGGTCATCATTATAATGGTGGATCTGATAATCTCCTCCAGCTAGTTGTTGGTGCAAACTCTGATTCCGAAGGAGAGTGTTAGTAGTGGAACTGCGTCTGAGTGGGTAGCACAGTGGTATCGTCACCGTCCTCACCACACCGGGTGGAAAAGGCCCGGGTTCGAATCCCGTCGATGACGCGAGGAACTTTAGTGGGCTTTTTTTCACTCCGTGGCTGAGTTAGTCGGTCTCAGGCGGAGATAGCAAGGTTTTTTCGTCCAGCAAAATAGGCAAATCGACCAGAGAACACACGCAATTTACAGACACGAATACGGGTTAATGTAATCATTTACGGGTAACCCTAATATAGTAATTTGATTTAATTTTGTAAATCAAATTACTGCGTAGTTGTTTATGGCACTGATCGTGTTCCTACCTGGAAAATACCATCAGAAATGGCATTTTGCAGGCTGGAACAATTAAGGCCTGGTTGTCTAAGAATTCCCATCTCTGATGGTATGTCTCAGCCAGTCAGGCCTCTTGTGTTCTAGCTGTTTAATTCGCATGCATCATCTGCAAATTTTTGCAGGTCCCTCTGTCATGGCTTCAATCACTTTACCGATCTGCAGCTGGTGGAATCTGCTGAGTGGATTTCCTTGATATAATAAATAGGTCCTGTATTTGTCTCACCTAAGTTGAATCCTGATGTCAGTGCTGGACTCTTCGATTATTTGGAGTAGCTAGTGGAGTGGATTTTCTTGCAAAAAAGAATTTTTTATCATTCATATACATCACGTGAGAGAGGTTTTTTAGGATTTTTCTCCCTTCTTTAATGATATATATATATATACTTGCTGTTGTTGAGCATGGTGTACAATATATTGAGTGCTAGACAGAAAAATAGCCAGGGCACTTTTTGTCAGGATTCCTCCTCTAATGTTGATAGTTTTGGTTGTGTTATTTTCGAGCTTGATGGTTTTTCTCCACTTTGATATGGTTGCTTCTACGAAGTCTATCTATGAGGAGTGGTTTGAACTCCTTGGTGCAGTCGATGTAGACCTTTACAGGATGGGGCTCTTGTAGGCTTTCTCCATATGCCAAATCAATGGCAAATTGATACAACATTGTGAAGCCAACTAGCAATAAGTTAGGTTTTCTTAAAGGATATTGCAGAGATTTTATTAATTGGCATTATTTATGCTTCTTTATGAAATTTATGCCATTGCAACCCAAGATCATGCCATTGCAACCCATGCTTCTCAGGTTTGGTCTCCCCATGTGGCCTTCCAAAAATTTAAATTAGAAAATACACAAAAAAATAAGAGTAATGCCATTACATTATAAATAAATAAAATTTCTGTTTATACTCCGGCACGACAACCTAGTCAGTAGAGTTTACAATAAATTTTCAAAATTTAAAATAACTAAATGCACAAGGCATAATACATTAAGAATAAGTAACAATAGTCTTCTCTATTAGTGAAGCGTTACTTATTCGAGGTAGTGCAATATCATGGCAACTCGTCGTGAAGACAGAGCACAATATGAGAAAGAGCAAATGATGCCTACATCAACTACTTTGTAGTTTCTTAAGAGTTGTCTATGGTGTATCTACACACCGATATTATATAAATAAATTTTCAATACAAATATTTATCGCATTTAGTAGTCACGGGTTTGAACCTTGGTCCACTCAAAGAACGCATGCTATGCACTCTCGCTCCTGACCACAGGATTACATCAGGCCTATAAGGAGAAATCCTATAAAGAGTGGTGTGAATTCTTTGAGCTTGAAACGCTGGAAGAAAGCATAGAAAATGCCGATTTCCACTTATTTAATAAGCTGTTAAACGGTTCTATTAATAACTCCAAATGAGTCACAAAATTAAACTTTAATGCATTGAACAGAGCATTAAGATATTCTCCAGTGCTGAAAGTATCCGATGCAAGGACATATTAAGGGTATTTCAACTAATGTAACCACGAAGGCAAGATTAAAAAACATTGCAAATTTGGAGATATGTGAATCATAGCGACCCTTCCTTTGCTTTCAAATAATTTATTTATGTTTTTATTTTCATTTTTAATTTTTACTTGATTTTATTTTCATTTTTAATTTTTATTTAATTTTTTATTTCATTTTCTGCCTGTTGTAATCAGCATTACAAGTCCCTCAACACAAATTGGGCGTGTCCAGCAAGGAACAACAGATCTGAAAAATTTGTACAGTTCGCCTCTTTTTGCAGATAGAACGACTCAACAGATCGTTGCCTCGTCCGTGGAGTTGAACCCTTGGGTTCTTATGGGGCGCACACCTGCCCTCATGAGTGCGGTCTGACATTCGAGGCTGACAGTCCTTTTACCCAGGATAAGCGCATGGTTCCTGGCAAATCTAATCTCTACCAACCTTGCAGAAGACGTCAGGAGAAGCTTGGTGGCCAGGTTCTGAGCCAGTTTCATCACTGTTACAACATGATGCAGTTGAGAGAAACCCCAAGTCAAAATAGGGAGGAGCGGATCTACACTCAAGTGGATTCTTTCTGTCTCACTGATCAATTTAAATCTCATGCGCAATTTCCCAGACATAACTCACAAATGGCTTGAGCCCAAAGCGTTTTGACTGTGAAAAGGCAAGGGATCAGAATTCCATCCCAGATCGATTGGAACCGGTTGGAACAGATTGGACCGATTCCATCCTGGTTGGAACCGACCTAATAGGTTGGTTCCAACCGAACCTGCCTCAGTCCCTCTGTCGAGGAGACTTGAGGAGATATATAATATTTCAGCTGTCCAGACCCGAGAGAGAGAGAGAATTTTTGTTTCCAGACTGGGACAAGAAACAAAAGCAGAAAGTATCAGGGCACTCTTTGCCCAAGAGCATGGGGGATGAGTAGGTAAAGCGGTAATATAAACAGTTTTGCCATAGGCGGTTTATTTGGAGTAATAAAACAGTCTGTTGAGTTGGGGAGTGTTACTGCCCCGTCCTTTTCTGTGATTGGCTGTTGAGGTTGGCTCTGTGATTGGTTGTTGAGTTGAGGGGAACAAAAAATTTATTTAATTATTATTTTGCTCACTAGCTGGCGCTGCGCGTTTTTTCTTTTTCTAATTTTTATTTATTTTCTTGCTGAGGTTCAAATTCATGTCTTCTGTGATGGTGGCTCTCAGAGTGTTAGTACTGGAACTGCGTCTGAGTGGGTAGCACAGTGGTATCGTCACCGTCCTCACCACACCGGGTGGAAAAGGCCCGGGTTCGAATCCCGTCGATGACGCGAGGAACTTGAGTGGGCTTTTTTATTTAATTTACCGTTTTATTTTATTTACCGTTTCAATTGTGTGAATGTGTGTAAATGTTGTAATTATAGATATAAACGTGTGAGTTACGTCAAGAGACCTGTATTCTGTAATGAATTGTGGGGGGGGGGCTCTGTCGTCGAGCGTTGTTTATTTCTTCTGGTTCGATGTACCTGAAGCAAAAAGGTTTTTTTTTTATTATTATTGTTTATTTCCAATGTCGATACTATTGGAAATATACACTGTTATTGTTAGTCCACTTTACCTGCGAAAGAGCTGAAAGTAGAGACTTTTATGTGTTTCATTGTTAAATATATACAGGGTGTCTCAAAAATATTGGTACAAACGTTTACGGGAGGTAGGTAACATCTAAAGGAATGTGAATCGCATAGGAACCCATAACCGGAAACGTCGCCGTAAGTTGGTACACGGCGCTGTTCATCAGTTCGCGAGAAGGAAAATTTCTGGTTTACTCATCCAAGCAGTAGTCTCCGCACGAAGAGCATGCATCGATATAAGAACTATGAGCTGGCAGACATGCACCTAGTGTATCGATTAGCAGATGGCCCAAACGGTGTGCGTCTCCATGCGGCACAACATTGCTTCGCAATAAATGTGTGGGCAGGTATGGTCGGCGACTGCTTAGTCGGCCCATACCTGTTACCATCCCGCATGAACTCGGCTAAATATCCGATCTTTCTTGAACAAGTTCTACCAGGGTTACTTGACGATGTTCCAGCAAATGTGAGACGCAACATTTGGTTTCAACACGACGGGGCACCTGCCCATTATGGAAGGTGTGTTCGTGACCATTTGAACAGGCGTTTTAGGCGTCGATGGATTGGCCGTGGTGGACCTGTTGCCTGGCCCCCACGCTCACCTGATTCATCGAGCCTTGATTTCTTTCTGTGGGGGGCCCTCAAATCTATCGTGTATGAATCGCCTGTGGAGACGGAAATGGATCTCGTGGCGAAACTCGTCTGCGCTGCTGCTACTGTCAAAGAAACTCCAGGTGTGTTCGACCGTGTCCACCAATCCATGCTGCGTCGGTGTCACGCATGCATCGCGTCTCATGGTGGAACCTTCGAGCATCTGTTGTAACATCATTAAATGCATCTATCTCGTACTCCATTGTTAATATTGTGTCAAATAAATGTTTGCCACTAATTACTGCCTTGGGTCATTTCTGCTTCTTGTGCCTCTGCTACTACTTTCCCGTGACGTTTCCGGTTATGGGTTCCTATGCGATTCAAATTCCTTTGGATGTTACCTAACTCCCCTAAACGTTTGTACCAGTATTTTTGAGACACCCTGTATATATCTTTACCTTTTACTTGGGCTATGAATGGTGGCTCCAACAATCGGTGTTTTCTGCAAGCTGAAAAAAAAATCTTTTTCTTCTTATTCTGGAATGTACAGTTTTTTTTTTATTTCCTGTACTGATACTATTTATGTCTCTCATGTTTAGAGGCATACTTTTCTTTCGAAAACGTGAAAAGTAATGTGAAAATCTGGAGTGAAAATTTATATACCGATGTTAGACTATGAATGGTGGCTCCAGCTATCGGTCCTTTCAGCAACTTCACTTTTTTTCTCTAATTTTGAAATATAATGATTTTTACATTCTAAAAGTAATTTCCCAAAGTTGCTTAAGATTTTAAAACTATTGATTAATTGTAAAATTTTACATAGTTTTTTCTCTTGTAGCTAAGAAAAATAGAGACGCAATATTTACAAAAGATATTTTTTATTGCTACAAGATTTACGTGGTTAGCTACAAAAAAAAACGCAAAAATTTAAACTACTAAGAGAAAAGTTTAAAAATTAACACAATCACATGGCCATACACATCGCTAAAAGATACAGCGAATGAGTTTGAAAACACACCTGATTTTAGACGATCCCTAAGACAGTCAAAAGATGTTCCAATATAACAGTTTGCATCAGTAGAAATGCTGATTTTTTCATTTTCTAAACGCTGAAGAAAAGCATAGATATCAGGGATTATAGTGGCAAGGCAGGGTTAGACTACAGCACCCAACATCTGATGTAAGTACCTCGTAGCTCCGGTCACTCCAGATGAAACCCACTTTTGTCTGCAGCACATGGATTCCACTGTGCATTAAGGTCAGCATTCACTGTCTTCATATTCTTCTTTAGAGTCAATGTGTGGTGCCCGAACCTCACCCCCGCCCTCTGGATAGCGCCGAGGCCAACCGAGATATACTTGATGACGATATATCTGCCTCGTATGCATGGTTTGAGACGTCCATCAATGTTTTGTCAGAGCCAAAACTATCAAGCTGTAATCGCTGTGTAGTTAGGGAACCAGCGCTGTATTGTTCATCCCCCAACAGGAGCTGACATCGCATTTTGGAAAAATATAAGGATGACTCCCAAGCAAAACCTTTAACGCTACCATCTATCTCTAAACGGTTTACATCATCGCTCAAATCCAAGAGGCAGTAGCACTGTGAGCTTTCACTGTAAAGCTAAACTGATAACGATCATAGGTTGTTGTGATAAAACATTTTAAGGTTGTAAAAATGTGAGTAACCTGAAGAGAACGCCACAAAATTATTTCTTTTTAACCCAAACGCAGATTCAAATATTAAACCAAATATACCCAAGCAGCTCCTGGAAAAGTTAAAAATTTAACCAATGAGGTGTTTTGAATATATCTGCGTGCATCTTCATCCGGAATCAGTACTTTACTATGGTGTTTTTATGAAATACAGATCACACTGAATATGAATAGAGATATGTTTTAAAATCAGAATGCAGTTAAGCAAGGTGATAAAAGAGATAAAAGAGAAAACATCGATCCGATTGCAATAAAATAACAGAGGATACCCGCTTGCCAAGGACAGTTTCGCAGCTCAGAATTTCTGTTCACGGCTGCCATGACACCTTTCTTAACAACTATCCAAGTCCCGACTACTGACTCTCTGATCTCCCGGTGCATATCAAAATCATCATTGAAGATTCCAATAACAGCTTCCCTAGTCGTTTCCTTTTCTTCCTTCACAATTTCCAAGATTATATTCTTTAACTATCGATTGTGTTCAATAGCATCGTAAATCGCTTAACGTATGTTAATCCAACCGTCTACGACTGCTTCTTTTTCCTATCTCTTGAGAAACAGTTCTCTCTTGATTTTCAAATTTACGAAATTGCGTGTTTGCGATCGTCCATATTTAATTACTTTTCTGATTCCTGCACGTTTATTTACGACGCCCTCAACAACATCCCACACATTGGATTTTCCATTCCTCACAGCTTTTCTTGTCAGAGTGTTAAGTTCCGAATGACTTTTAACGAATCTCGAATGCCTTCTCGTATACCACGCCTTGTCTAAAATTGATTATTTTATTATTGATTATTTTATTATTGATTATTTTATTCGAGAGTGCTGTTGCTGGGACCGCCAGCAACAGCACTCTCGATCGACCCCCCTGAGGTCTCCATGGTCGATGTTGAGCCTACAGTAGAAGAAGTGAAAGCAGCCATACAATCCCTGAAGAATGGCAAGGCACCAGGAGTGGACCAAGTCACCACAGAAGCGATCAAAGCCGGGGGAGATGTACTGCTTCGCCGACTACACTCACTCCTCAAAACCATCTGATGCACTGAACAAATTCCGTTAACATGGAGGAAAGCCATTATCGTACCAATCCACAAGAAAGGTGATAACCGGGACTGCAAGAACTACCGTGGCATCAGCCTCCTTTCCATCATTGGAAAGGTCTTTATGAAGATTATCCAGTCAAGACTGCAAAAACATCGCGAGCAAACCAGTCGAGAAGAACAGGCAGGATTTAGACCCGGGCGAGGATGCTGTGATCAAATCTTTGCCATTCGTCAGCTGATGGAGGAGAGGATCCGGTGTGGACAGCGAACCGTCATTGTTTTCATTGACTTTAAGTCTGCTTTCGACTGTGTCCACCGGCCTGCCTTATGGAAACTACTAGAGGTTGAACATGTACCTCGAAAAGTCATCACACTCCTCCAAACTGCATACAACGGTTTAACCAGCCAGGTGCGCATCCAGAACGATTTATCTGAGGAATTTACCATCCAAACTGGAGTCCGCCAAGGGGATGTAGCCTCCCCGTTGCTTTTCAACATCGTGGTCGACGCCATTATGAGGCAAGCATTCAGAAACAGACAGGGCATACAATATGACAAGGAACACTATGTGACTGACCTGATGTTTGCTGATGATAGTGCTATCCTTGCCGGTAACGACGCTGAAGCCACGGAAATCCTCTACGACATTGCCCGCATTGCCCGGCCATACGGTTTGAAGATCAATGCTGGTAAGACAAAGGCCCTGACAACAGATGGGTCGCAAGCCACCATCTATCTCGAAGGCGTCCAGATCGAGCAAGTGCAGGACTTTAAATACCTTGGGTCGCTGGTCCAGGAGAAGAAAGTTGCATCCACCATGGAAATTCACAGCAGAATTGGACAGGCGGCCACTGCGTTCGCCTCGCTCAAATGGTGTCTGTGGAAGAGGACCAACATTTCCACAAAGACTAAAATCCGACTCTTCCGGACTTTGATCCTGCCCATTCTTCTTTACGGATCGGAAACATGGATTTGTCTCAAGTTAGATTTGAACAAACTTGAGGTATTCCAAATGCGATGCCTGCGGCAGATCTTGGGCATCTCTCTTCGCGACCGCATCACTAATGATACCATCCGCGCCAGATGCCAACAGCAACCAACCATTGCCGACCAAATCCAGAAGCGAAGGCTCAGATGGTTTGGCACGTATGTAGAATGGGCACGAACAGAATACCATCCACACTCCTTTGGAGACAACGACCCACCCAATGGAGCATCCAACGGACCGCGCCTAGGAAAACGTGGGCCAAGCAAGTGGAAGATGACTTGAAGAGCCGACGTCTCGACCTTAACCAGGCCAGGACTGAAGCCATGGATCGTAAGGTATGGAAGAACATCACAGAGCAAGTCCGAAACCCTGCGGCACCTACAGCAGCATACTGGTTGCGTGGCCAACCGCCTCCCCCAGCTGCCAGCTAAGGACCAAAGAAGAAGAAGAAGAAGAAGATTATTTTATTCTCCTGCGGAATTCTACATTCTGCTTGATTCCGTCCTTAACCATTTACCTCAACTGTGATGTTCGCTGATTCAAAGCTTTAATAAATTAATCTAGATCATCATCCTTGCGTATTATATTTTCCACTTCTTCCCACACGTTAATCCATCCATCTTCTATCGCTTTTTCTATGAGATCGCCAAGTTCAGTATTTCCGTTAATAGCATCCCTAATTCTTTCCACTATTTCCAATCTCCTCTCTAAACGTTCTCTTATTTCTCCAGACAGTTCTGCATGGTTCTGCTTTATCTGCAGAAGTAGATCATTTAATTCCGAAAATGTTCCTTTTGCTTTTTCTTTAAAAAGATTCCTCACTTGTTAATTTTTCTTGATCACATTTTCGATATCAGTCGATTCGTCTGCCCAACCATCCTCAATGGCTTATTGTCTCTCTTATGGCATTTCAGAGTTGCAGTCTCCATTCTATATTCTCTCTTATGAATTTTCCAAGATCTGAGTCACGATTTATTGGCCTCTTTTGAGCCGGGTTTATGTTGGAGAGGTCTTGTTTAACTTGCACTTAAAGTCATACGGCTCCAATTTGTACAGTTCTTGATCAATTTCTGATTCAACAGTATCAAAATCTTTCCTGAAATCGAATCATATCAAAATTATTTTTTGCTTCTTGTTTCTTTGTGACCACTGACCACTGTTTCATTGTGTACAATGAAATTGGTCAGAAAAGACTACCCCTTGACAAACTCATGCTGTGTCTGAAGTGTAACTGTTGTCTTGTCTAGATGATTATGCAATGCTTCTTTAACCAGTTCCTCCATAATTTTCCCCAGAACAAAACTGACAGGTCTGTAATTTCTCGTATCAGTCTTAGATTCTCAGACCTTCACTGCCGGTATTAATTAAACTCTTACAACATGAAGCTTTTGTTCAGATGTTTTTTTACTCTTGTTTTAGCATATTTGCTCAACACATTACATGTGTCAGTCACCCGAATAGTATGTGAAGATTTCAACCTTCCACTATAGCTCAACAACCTACTGGACACCACATTGAATAGGCTGCAGCCATGATCCATCTCACAAGGGGTGAAAATAAATTTGACCTGATTCTATCTTCTGGTAGCTGTCTAATTGATATACAGCCTGAAATATCTTTTCTATCCGATCATAGTCCTAGTCCTATTGCAATCTCCGCAATGCTACCGTATATTGATTTAATGTCAAGAAATAACAAAATACAAAACAGCATCGCTGCTCTAAACACATCCGACAATGTCATTCAAGCCGATGAAGCCGATGTGGTTGATCAATTTGTTGATGGTATTATTTTGTAATAATTCAATGATGACAGAATACATGGATTTTAAAGTTTACAAATATAATTTATTTTTGGGAAAATTATAAAGAGTAATTTATTTGTTTGGCCTATTATTTGACGAGTAACTCGCCTGTTCAAATTAGTAAAAAAGGACGTACACATGAGAAAAGACTTCGAATATTAAGGTGCCTGTTTCCAAGGCCGTGGATTACACAGTTTTGGAAATAGGCATCTTAGAGGAGACTTGATTGAGGTGTTTAAGGCTCTGAGAGTCATAAGTAAATGGAACGAGGAGAAATTTTCACGGTTATAAATGATCTAGAATTAGGGGCCATAAATTTAAGTTAGGGGAGAGTTGTTTAGACAGGATTGCAGGAAGTTTTATTTGTGTCAGCGAGTTATAAATTACTGGAATAAGTTACTTACATGGGTGGTGGAGGCTGACAGTTGGGGAAATGCAAAGGTCAGCTGGATAATTACCTACGGGTGGGAGGAGGGAAATGCATAGATTGTCTATTTCCTTTTCTCTTTTCTGAGGCTGTTAGGACATGAGAACGGAATGATACGAGGATAAAGAAAAGGGGCGGAAAGGGAAAAGAAACAGAAAAGAAAATTACGGGTGAGGGAAGGAAAAATAGGAGAGAACAAGATGATTGCACAGGAAGGTAAAAGGGAGGAGAGAAAAGGAATGGTTTTGGGGAAATAATAGAGCCAAACCTTAACAGGGCAATGAAATTATCCAGGGAAGGGCACGAGAACTGAAGACGATGTTTATCCGCCATTAACGGAACACCAGAGACTCAAACATGGGATTTATACAGGTTCCTTAATTTCTATAAAAATAGAAATTAAGCATTTTCTTAATTTTTATTTTTCTATGCGTACTTATTTGACCGCTATCTATGATTTGAGAGTCCTTGGAAGGAAGTTATATTATTATTATTATTATTATTGTTGTTGTTGTTGCTGATATATTATTTCTCCCTGATTGGGAATTTCACTCCGTGACGGGTACTGCTACCAAGTACACAGGGTGCGTGTAATATCTGGTGTTACTGTTGGTCGAGGAAATCTCTGAATATCCTACAGGTGTTCAGGATTGCGACTTCCTGGGGTTCCTTGTAGGTGTTCTCTGGGAGACCTATTGCTGCTAGGCTGCTATGTAGAGTCTTGGCACCATACCGGTGGTTGGCACGATGATCGGGATGTTCGATACTTCTTGTATATGGCACATCTCCTTGACTTCCTGTCTCAGGTTCGTGTACTTCCTAATTTTTTCCTCGTGGGCTTTCTGGACCTTGCCAGTGTTCGGCACCGCTATGTCAATCAGGTTGGTAAGGCTACCTACCTGATTAGGTAAGGCTTCCATCTTGTCCATAAGGGTTATGTCCGGGCTGTTGTTTGGGATGGTCTTATCCGTTATTATGGCGCGGTCCCAATACAGCTTGTGGGTTCGGGTCTCCAGTACTGCCTGAGGTTCGTACTTGTTGTATGATACACTTTCTTGGTCAACTTGTATTTCCTCACTAGCTTCTGATGTATTGTCCTGGCTACTTCGTAGTGTCTATGAGTATACCCAGCCTGGGTGATCACCTTGCAACCCGCGGTGATGTATTGGATCGTTTCTGAATCCAGGTGGCATTATGGACATGTGTCATCTGATATTCCGGTCTCCTTTGCGATGTATTTTCTGTAGTTTATGGTGTTGATTACCTGGTCTTGAATGGCCTGCATGAATCCTTCAGTCTCGGGGATGAGCGTCCCGCTTGGGTGCCATGCATTGGAAGCAATGTTATCGAAATCATCTTGATGAAGGTCTTTGTAGTGTCTGCCATGGAGTGTCTTCTTTGCCCATCTTTCTAACTTCGTTTCTTGTGCAGTCTGGGTGGGTGGATTTTCCTCGCTTAGGTTGAGTGGGTTATACCACTTATTTATCTTCCTTACGGCCCGATGGAGTGGTGCTGTGTTGTTCTGGAAGTAATCCTTCAGGTTAACTATCGCTGTTTTCTGTTGCTCAATCAGGTTTATCAGGCCCCTTCCTCCCTCTTTCCGAGCTATTGTTAGTCTATCCACTGCTGACTTCCGGTGCTGGTGGCGGCTCTTGGTCATCATTGTCCTTGTCTTTCGAATGATATCTTCTAACTCGGTGTTAGTGCAATTTATGACCCCGAATGTGTATGTTAGTACTGGAACTGCATAGGTGTTTATGGCTTAAACTGTGTTTCCTTCGTTCAATTTTGCTTTCAGCTGGCTTCTGACTCTCTGATGATATTTTTCGGTCAGGCAGGCCTTAATTGCCTTGTGCTCTAACTGCTCAGCCTGCATCATCCCTAGGTATTTGTAGGTCTGTCCTTCTGTCATAGCTTCGATCTCTTTACCAGTCAGCAGCTGGTAGTTTCGGCCAACTAATTTTCCCTGGTGCAGTGTGTGGGTCTTGCATTTGTCTAGACCAAATTCCATCATGATGTCCTTGCTGAATTCTTCGGTGATCCGGAGTAGTTGCTGCAGTTGCTTCTCGGTTGGCGCATAGAGCTTCATGTCACATGTACATCAGGTGGGTGAGGGTGTACAGGTTCTTTCTTCCTTCTTTGAGATTATATCCATACTTGCTGGCGATAAGCATTGTGGATAGCGGGTTGAGTGCTAGACAGAACCACAGACGGCTCACAGCATCTCCCTGAAAGATTCCTATTCCAATGGGTATTGGCCTAGTTGTGATGTTTTCGACCTTAATAGAGGTGTTCTATATCGCCATTGTTGCTCCTAGGAAGTTTGTCACTATCTGATTGCCCTTGTTAGATATTCAGGGTCTCTATTGGCCAGCTATAAATTACGGAGTCGAAGGCCTTGCGGTAATCGATGTAGGCCGTGTATTGCTGTGCTTCTTGTAGGCTTGCTCCATAACTGCGAAATCTATGGTTAATTCCTCCTTGCATCCTTTGCACCTCCGCTTGTATCCTTTCTGCTGTTCGGCCATTATGTTCTGACTCTCTAAGTTGTCTGATATCTTCTTGGTTATGCAGCTGATCTCGATCTTGTTCATTGTTGGGAGGTAGGTGATTGGCCTGTATTTCGCCGCCGGGTTTCTTGTATCTTCGTCTTTAGTTTCAGATAGGTGACTCCTTCGGTGAGAAACTTCGCAATTGCCTTATCATTCGAGTGAACTGCTCTGCTAGGTGCTTGTGTGTGCAGGTAAGCTTCTCGTACCAGTAGTTGGGGATCGTGGATGTTATCAATTCCTGGGGTTCGCCAGTTGTGGGTGTTCCTGATCGACTGTTTTACTTCTTCTCTAATCTCCCACTCTCTCTCATCTCTTGTATGTCCTTGGTTTTCATCCGTTCTACTTCTATCAAGAGTGCTCTGCTGTTATGTCTTACTTCACTGCTCCAGATATTTCCCCAAAACTTCTCAATCGTCTTCTTCTCGGATGGTCCGTTTTTCTGCTTTATTATTATTATTATTATTATTATTATTATTATTATTATTAAAATCAGTTTATTTCCCAAGAAACCTTGGGTCATTCCGGGACGGCTGTGTTCAAAGCAATGCTGGGCAATTGTTGGCTGAATTACTTTTTCAAAAATTTTGAGTAAGGAACAACTGATGGAGATTGGTCGCAGGTCTTTAGGAAATTTGGGTTTCTTGATCTTTGGAACAGGCTTAACATGGTAAGTTCTCCAAATTGAAGGAACAATTCCAGATTGCCGGATTTGTCTGAAAAGGTGAAGGAGAAGGTCGACTATACATGGGCTGCAAATTTTGATAATAAATAGTGGGAAACCATCGGGACCCACAGTAGATTTGTTGGGTAGTTTATTAATGACATCAATTAGGGTCTCTCTAGTTATTTCTATTTCGGTTAAGAGTGCCCTAGTTAACCAGTCCTCCTGCGAGAGAGAGGAATCAGAGTCAGGAAAATCTGCTTTCTATAAGCTGAACTGCGCCCATTCCTGGACAAACATTTGGTAAATGGCTAGATGATGATGATATGAAAGGATCCTCCTACCACTCTTCAACCTATCTAGAACAGCTTTGTTCTCGATGTTAAAGATGGAAAAGTCTGAGGGAAGTTAGGTTTTCTGCCATTTCCGGTAGGCCTTCTGCTTCTTGATGAAAGCTGTCTTAGTTTCCTTATTAAAGCCCCGATTCGACCTGTTACCAATCCTGGTGATTCTGGCTGCACCACGTAGTGCAATTAACTTCAGTTGTTCGGACAAGAGCATAATGGCATCCTTCGACTGCTCAGAATAGAGATGGCCACAGTCAAACCCAATCAAGCATTGGAGAATGAGCTCTGGCTTCAGATATTTAGTAGAGAAGGCTATCCTAGGCAATTCAGTGGAGTACTCGTCAGGGAATCCAAGGAAATTGCTCTGTAAGGATAGTTTACACGCAATTGGCGTGTGATAAGATTGGAATCGAAAGTTGCTACATAGGAGTTTGATGTCTTGCAAGTTGTGGAAGATTAAATCCAGCGCTTGGCAGGCTCTAGTTGTAGACTGTGTACATTGTGCATAAACCATAGAATCTCTCCTTCGTGTATACCTGGTAGCACATCATACTTTGGTAGTTATGGCTCTTTATCTCGACTGGATCCGCTGTAGGCGAACGATCTGCTCCTCTCTTGGAACGGCTTTATGGGGGTGCCTACCGGCCAGAAGCTAGAATCCAAGACGATATGCTTTGCATTTGCACGCCAAGAGATGATAAAGGAAGAATAAGTCGGATGTCTAGTTTTGATAGCCTTTGCGTCTACGTTGATATTGCCTCTTGGGCAAAGAGCGTCCTGATACTTTTCACTTTTCTTGCTGGTCCCAGTCTGGAAAAAAAAATTCTCTCTCGAGTCTGGACAGCTGAAATATTATACAGGGTGTCTCAAAAATATTGGTAGAAACGTTTAGGGGAGGTAGGTAACATCTAAAGGAATGTGAATTGCATAGGAACCCATAACCGGAAATGTCACCGTAAGTCGGTAGACGGCGCTGTTCATCAGTTCCCGAGAGGAAAAATTTCTGGTTTACTCATTCAAGCAGTAGTCGCCGCACGAGGAGCATGCATCGATATACGAACTGTGAGCTGGCAGACATGCATTGCACCTAGTGTATCGATTAGGAGAGGGCAATGGACGAGTCGCTCAACGAATTTATGGAGAACGCTTCCCAGACAGACATGTACCGGTCCTCCGTTTGTTTCCGCGTATGCATCAAAATTTGTGCGATAATGAGTCATTTAGAGGTAACAGGAGTAGTTCGGGCAGACCGCGTTCGACACGAACTGCCGCCAGGAAAGAAAGAATGTTGAATGCTGTTCAGAATAATCCTACTGCCAGCACACGTGCCGTTGCCTCTGCCTTAGGGAATGTCCCGTTACAGTGTACAACGTGTCTGGCACGACGTTTACTCTCACCCCTTTTATCTCCAAAGGGTTCAGCCACTGCTCCCCCAAGATCATCCTGCACGTATGGCTTTTGTGAAATGGTTTATCCAAGAAAGTGTTGAAGACTTGAATTTTCCAGCCTGTTTTGTTCACGGATGAGGCTTATTTCACTCGGGAAGGTTTATTCAATCAGCACAATGCTCATGTGTGGGCTCGCTCACGACAAACCACACGGTGTGCGCCCCCATGCGGCAGAACATTGCTTCGCAATAAATGTGTGAGCAGGTATGGTCGTTGACTGCTTAGTTGAATCATGCCTGTTACCATCCCACATGAACTCCACTAAATATCGGATCTTTCTTGAACAAGCTCTACCAGAGTTACTTGACGAAGTTCCAGCAAATGTGAGACGCAACATTTGGTTTCAACATGACGGGGCGCCTGCCCATTACGGAAGGTGTGTTCGTGACCATTTGAACAGGCGATTTGGG
Organism: Mastigoproctus giganteus; assembly: GCF_048544385.1. Lineage (NCBI taxonomy): Eukaryota > Metazoa > Arthropoda > Arachnida > Uropygi > Thelyphonidae > Mastigoproctus > Mastigoproctus giganteus. Next base: position 181,326,993 of record NC_143576.1, read on the forward strand.
CGTCGATGGATTGGCCGTGGTGGACCCGTTGCCTGGCCCCCACGCTCACCTGATTTATCGAGCCTTGATAAATCAGGTGAGCGTGGGGGCCAGGCAACGGGTCCACCACGGCCAATCCATCGACGCCCAAATCGCCTGTTCAAATGGTCACGAACACACCTTCTAATCTATCGGTCACGAACACACTCAAATCTATCGTGTGTGAATCGCCTGTGGAGACGGAAATGGATCTCGTGGCGAGACTCGTCTGCGCTGCTGCTATTGTCAAAAAAACTCCAGGTGTGCTCGACCGTGTCCGCCAATCCATGATGCATCGGTGTTACGCATGCAGCGCGTCTCATGGTGGAACCTTCCAGCATCTGTTGTAACACCATGAAATGCATCCATCTCGTATCTCGTACTCCATTGTTAATATTATGTCAAATAAATGTTTGCCATTAATTACTGTCTTCTGTCATTTCTGCTTCTTGTGCCTCTGCTACTACTTTCCCCTGACGTTTCCGGTTATGGCTTCCTATGCGATTCACATTTCTTTAGAAGTTACCTACCCCTCCTAAACGTTTGTACCAATATTTTTGAGATACCCTGCATATCTCCTCAAGTCTCCTCGACAGAGGGACCCAGGTATGTTCAGTAAGAACCGACCTATTAGGTTCCTGGGATGGAATTCTTTTACCCTGTGTTTTCACAGGCAAAACACTTTGGGCGCGGGCCATTTATGGGTTATGCCTGGGTAATTGGGCATGAAAGTTAAATGGATCAGAAAGACAGAATGCATCCGCTTGAGTGTAGATCCGCTCCTCCCTGTTTTGACGTGGGGTTTATCTCAACTCCATCATGTTGTAACAGTGATGAGTCTGGCTCAGAACCTGACCACCAGGCTTCTCCTGACGTCTTCTGCAAGGTTGGTGCAGATTATATTCACCAGGAATCATACATTTGTCGTGGATAAAAGGGCTGTCAGCCTCGAAGGTTGGACCGCGCTGATGGAGACCGGTGTGAGGGGGATGAGAAACCAAAGTGTTCAACGCCACGGCCGGGGTTTCGATATTTTGAGTTGATCTGTCTGCAAAAAGAGGTCTGTACACTCTCTACTTGCTCTCTGGTCATGGCTCCCTTAATGCGAAACTTGCAACTTTCAACCTTGCTGAATCACCTCTCTGTTCTTGTGGTGACCCAGAAGACTGGGAACATATTTTATACCACTGCCATCAGTACCTAGATCTTCGACAGAACCTTCTTCTCTCCACCAGTATCACTGTCCCTGGAAATGAGCCGGACTTCCTAAGCACCACAGAAAATTTCCAGTCCCTGCAAGAATTTGCTCGTCATGCTTTTGATCGCCGGAGATGCCTTCTCACTCAACTACGGAATACCTCCTAGACTTCCTAGTGGAGAACCCTGCTGGCACTGGCTTCTGGCCAGTGCGGGATCAGATATATATCTATACTTTTTCCCTCTCTTTTTTCTTTTCTCTTTTTATTTTTTTTTATTTTTTTATTTATTTTTTTTTTTTTTCAATTTTATATTTTATTTATTTTTTTTTATTAATTAATTTATTTAATTTTTTTTCTACCAAAAATAGTTTTCTAATTTTTATTTATTTTTTTTCTATTAAAAATAGTTTTCTAATTTTTTTAATTATTATTATTTCTATTTTTATTTATTTTTTTTTTTTAAATTTATTATATATATATATACATATATTTTTTTTTTTTTTTTTTTTTCACATTTTATTTGTATTTATTTACTTATTTATTTTTGCTGGTTCCCTGGGTTTGGGCTGCCCGATGGACAGATTTTATTATCTAGTTTTTATTATTTTCTTACATATAAGTACTTTATTATTATTATTTATTATTTTATTTTTTTATTATTATTTATTATTTTATTTTTTTATTATTATTATTTTATTTATTTTATTTTATTTTTTTTTTTTTTATTTTTATTGTTTTTGCCCTGATACTAGGGCAGTAAGAGCTGGTAAACCAGAGCGTTTAGAGGGCGGTCGCAATACATGCGTAGTTGTGGCCTACCTCCCCGTGGTGTAGACGGACACTGGGCAGGCTTTCCAGGTGATCGCCTGCCTGGTGACAAAACGGCCAGAAACAACTAAACAACACAACAACACACACACTGCACGAACATAATTTTACACACATTTCTGGCCTTTTACAGTGCTTTCTGTAATCATCACAGTGTACGAAGGCGGAGATGAATTGACGTTCAGGTGCCGTCCTACATAAGATACTATACATGTCTACATGTCTACATGCAAAAAGAGGCGAACTGTGCAGATTTTGGAGTTCTTTTGTTCCCCGCTGGACACGCCCAATTTGATTTGGGGTTATGGAAGTGTATCAACTGCTTCCTGTAAGTGGTCCCAAGTTTCCTGATGGTCCATCACTGACGTCTGACTAGAGGGAAAACAGCATTCACTTATAAAGATTTTGAGTCCCTGAGTTGTTCGTTCAGTACGAGCACTTGGTCGAGAATTTCCGTATTTTGGACTTTGAGTTTTCTATTTTCATCACTGAGGCAAGCAGGACAGTCGATTACTGGGGCCAGAACCTCCCCAAAAGTGATCTTGAATCTTTCAGGGAGGGCATTGAGTATAGACGAGTTATCACTTAAAGCGCTTTTAATTGACAAACTGTCAAAGGGACTATTAACCTGCAAGCCCTTCGCGGAGGCGGCAGGAGCGGAATTAAAGTCTTTCCCAAAACATAAGCTTGAATCTCCAAGTGTTCTCGACGCAGACGACGCAATGCTACCTCCAATCGAACTGCGCACCTCAAGAAGGCCAGAGGGGTTGGATGGGGTTTCTTCTGCAAGAGTGATAGTGGATATCTCTTCTGTCCGCGCTTTAACTTTAGGTGGCTCGCAATCACGACAGACGTTTCTACGACGCGTAACACAAAGTAATGCCGGGGCCTCGGGTTTGAACCCACATTCGGCACAGGAGTTTTGCTGAAAGCCCATACTGTCTTTTATTGTATACAGCTGAAATGGAAGCGGAGGATCTGAGCTGAAAAAGGGGGCGAATGGCATGTCGAGAAAGGCAGTAATCGGGTATTTTCAAATTATTATTTTAGGGTCGCCCGTAATTAAATACATTAACCCGTATTTGTGTCTGTAACACAAAGTAATGCCGTATGTTCTATGGTTGATTTGTCTGTTTTGCTGGACGAAAAAACCCCAGTTACTGGGGAGAAAACCTTGCTATCTACGCGTGAGACCAACTAACTCAGCCACGGAGTGAAAAAAACCCATTAAAGTTCCTCGCGTTATCTACGGGATTCGAACCCAGGCCTTTTCCACCCGGTGTGGGGAGGACGGTGACGATACCACTGTGCTACCCGCGCAGACTGCAGTAATCAGGTAGGTAAAAAGGCAGGAGCAACAAAGTCTTGCTGCAATTTGACAGCTTACTCGCTTAAAGTGTCCTCGCTTGTATATCCCGCCCGCCAAAAGTGCTCAGCAGTCGCTGATTAATGGATGCGCAATAATTGTCAAGGCAGTCTTTCTCACAAGGAATGGACTCTCTGATATAGCTCGCATTACAATCTCATGAGAGTTTTCCAGAAGGGTGAGCGTAAATAGTTTATAACATTCTATCCGGCATTTCCATTGTACAGTGTAATTCTAAAATCCTAGCAATTCTCCTGAGATAATACCCCACTTAGAAAAGAATGCAGGCTATACCAGAAACTTGATTGAATCTATTCAGACCTGCGAGAACGTGATGGAAAAAATATTGCCTTCTACGTGCTTCTGAATCGAGAAAATTTCCAAACAATTTAAAGTTTGTTCTGAGAAGTGACATTTCTGGAGATCCGTCCTAACCTTTTTTATTTAATTTGGCTGATTTTATCATTTGTAAATATGATTATGTTTTTCTTGCCCTTGCATCACTGGTGGGAGGAATATAGCTTCATTCCAAGCGATTAAAAAACCATTGATATGCACTGGACTAAGATCCGTTACTGGTTGGAGTCATATGTCCGAACATCCTCAGACATCCCCAGAACATCCTCAATCATCCTCAGACATGAGGATGATTGATGATGTTCATTACTCACTGCTTTGATTCAAATTACTTTATAGTTGAAAACGCATCATTTTTTTATGTAAACCCCAAACACGAGAGGTATTAGAACCTATAGTACTTAGTAACGTGCTTGGGTTGGAGATTGAGAAGACGAAAGAAGATATTTGTTGACATTGGACTTGAACTTCTGTAGACTGTAATTTTTAGGAAATACGTATGAAGGAAGGTTGTTCCAGAAAACGGCAGTTGAAGGAATAAACGAGGAAGATGAAAAGTTGGTTCTGTGAGTTTGAAGTTGGACATTAAATGGACGATGGCTGCTGGCTCCACGTTTTCGGACTGTTTTGAAAGAGAGAGAGGGAATTATAGAAGCCAATTCAGAAGAACCGTGCCCATGGAAGTGTATGTAGAAAAGGCATGCAGCAGAAACAGAACGTCTATGAGACAGCGAGTGGAGAGAGACTCTGTTAGAAATGAATCATTAATTAACCTAACTGCCCTCTTCTGAATGGAATAAAGAAGCCTGAGAGAGGTTTTGGGGGCACCACCCCAGATGTGGGAACAATGTTCCATGGTAGGGCGGATTTGCGATTTGTACAGAGTGAGCAGCTGTTTGAAAGAAAAGTAACGCCGAGAGCGAAAGAGAAATCCAAGTTTTTTAGATGCAGAGGAAGCAATATTTGTAATGTGCTTGTGCCAAGAGAGATTAGAAGTCAGGGTAATCCCCAAAAGAGATATATTATTTTGCGTAGAAATCGGAGTGTCACTAAAGATAAGCATAGGAGCAGAAGAAGAATCCTTTTTGCGAGATATAAGAGAAGACTGTGTTTTAGAAAGATTGCAATCAACTAAGTTGTCTTTGAAACACTGGAGATCCACATTTAAGGAATTGGTAGCGGATATTCGAAAAATTGAAGCTGATTGAGCAGGGCAAGGTTTCTCAAACTGGAAAGTGAAATGCAATGTGCTATTATCGGCAAAACTACGAATAGGAATTCCAATCAATGGAAGAAGGTCATTAATATACAAGAGGGAAGTGTAGGGAGGGGAAAGAACTGAACCTTGGGGGACACAGCATTAGTGTAGAAGTTAGAAGACAGAGAGCCATCTGCCATCACCCTCAGTGAGCGATCAGAGAGAAAACTCGATAACCAATTACTAAAAACAGTTGGCAAACCACTAGATGGAAGCTTGTTTAGAAGACTTTTATGCCAAACACGATCGAAAGGCTTTGAGATATCAAGAGCAAATACTTGGGTTTCACCGAACCGTTTCATTGGATTAGTCTATAAATGGGTAACACAAGCCTGAATATCACAAGTGGATCGGCACTGACAGAATCCATACTGGCGAACGTTGATCACACGGATGGTTTATAGGTAGTTTAAGAGTTGGCGGTTAATTGATTTATCCATTACTTTAGAAAGAGTAGAAGTAATTGCAATAGGACGATAATTGGATGGGAGGTATTTGTCACCCTTTTTAGGAACTGGCTGGATGTGAGCAAATTTCCAAGCTGAAGGAAAAACACCTTTAGAATAAAAATGTGAAAAAACGCGGCAAAGAATAGGAGTAAGTTCAGGAGCACAGATTTTGAGAACAAGTGGTGAAACACCATCGGAACCTGGAGCTTTCTTAGCATCAAGATTCGTCAAAATCCTTCTGACATCCTTTTGTCGGAAGACCACGGGAGGCAGTGAATGGAGCTTGTTGGGAATGGTGGGAGGTGTTTTACAAGATCATTGATACATGAGTTGGAAGAAAAATGGGATGCTAGCAGGTCAGCTTTATCCTTGGCTGAAGTGACAACAGAACCATCTGGTTTGGACAGAGGTGGGAGCAGAGATGAGCAATCGTTTCGGCCAATAGCTTTGGCAAGAGACCAGAATGCTCGGCTGCCAGTAGGGCAAGAAGCAAGCTTTCTATTCTTATCCTGAAATGAATTAGGAAACGAATATGGACTGATTAATAACTGCTTTACAATTGCTGCAAGCTTTGGTGTAGGCAGAAAATGAAACTGATGAATTAGAAAAAAGCCAGTTACAATATGCAACATTCTTCTCTTGAACAGCCTTAGCATATTTATTGGAAAACCAAGGTTTAGATAAAGGATGATATTTTAAAGTGGAATGTGGGATAAAGGATTCCATTCCTGCAAGAATAATTTCACTGAAACGATCAGAGCAAACGTTGACATCAGAAGTTTTGATACAGTAATGCGACCAAGGAAAAGAAGAAAAGAAATCCCGCAGGTCATCCCATTTTGCATTCTTTTAATGCCAAACAACACGAGGTTGGGAATTTCCATGAGATAAAGGCTCCATTGGAGAAGAGACAATCACCAAATTGTGATCTGGAGTGCCTAAAGGACTTCTCATTTCGACCGTTTACTTAGAAGGGTTGTCAGTGAGAAAGAGTTCAAGCGTGTTGGCTGTATGATTAGGATTGTCCGGTATTCTTGTAGGTAAATTAACAATCTGTGCAAGATCATTAGTAATTGCAAAGGTCTCAGCATCTCGACCAGCTGGGTCGGTGTGACTAGAAAACAGAAGCCAGCTGGAGTTGTGAACATTGAAATCACCAAGGAAAATTAACTCACTGTTAGGAAAGTTGGACTGGAGAAAGTCAAGTTGCAAAGAGAGGAAGTCAAAGAGCTCCAAGTGATTAGTGCGGTTGGGAGAACGGTAAAGACAACAGATGAATTTGACACAATGAGGTAGAGAGATTTTAAGACAGACAAGATCAAAGAGAGGAGATTCCAAATTGCCAAGTTTCTGACAGGGAATGTCAGTACGGACATATGCACAAATACCACCTTTGAGGCGAAAGGAAACAAACAGCCAATAATTTTATCATCTGAGATGAGCAGTAGTTGAATCAACCGATAACTGAGATTCCGTCAGAAGAAGTACATGGGGTTTGACAGATTGCAAGTGGAAATGGACATCGTTGAGATTAGAATTGAGACCATGTATATTTGTGAAATGAATTAGGAAGTGATTGGGAGGTTTAGATCCTTTAGCAGATAAGCTTGCTGAATTTGTTTGACAATTCATGGTGTATTCAATAGTAAGAAAAAGTGGGTGGGACATGCTGTATGAAGTAATGAAATTTTTGTATATGGCGTACACATGGTAAGAATATACCCAGATCCTTGACATAACGTGGCCTCGACAATGCTCCCCGCATACCCACTACTCGGACTCCCTCCAATCACTATCTGGCAGAGTAGAGGTAGCAAGATTATACACTAGCTGATCCGGACGCCTCCTAGATAATTACCAATAGGTTCGGTCTAGTGTACTAACTAGCGGCCGACCTGCGAACACCGTTTTAGAGCTGAACCCTCGAAAAGTAAGGAATATTGGATCTCGCCACGATGTTCATCATAACTTCAAAAGTCATCAATCATGCTGCATGATGGAAGAGATAGGGAAGCGTTGACCGGAACTTAGCTCTAGAGACTAAACATGGGTTCCACCACTTCAAGCCTCCAGTAAACAAAGTGGTGGTATTGCACCGGTTGATGAGAGTCATCTGCCATCTAGTACTGCCTGGTAACATAGAGGGGGCGGCATTCCTACATGTGGTGTGGACGCCACACCTCGACCCCTGCTTACGTTGGTTCACACATGGGGGATCACCCACCATCTACTTGTGCATGGAGGTTATACCCAAGATTACCAGCAGTCCCACCATCGTGAAGGTGCAAACAGAGGATTTGGCTGTCACAGACCTTCCGGACTTCGCCGACATTGGGTCCACTTGACTTGAGTGTCACCCGAATATCAGTTCCATCAGCGTTTTAGACTCCTAAGTAGCAAGTACAGCTTGTCTGGCATATCTGAGAGAATCTCTGTTACAATCTCAAGGAAAAAATCGTATTGATACCGAGAGTTTTTTAATTTCTACTCATTTTATTTTGTCAGTTTTAACGGTTTTATTTTTATTTAAAATTCTAAAAGTTGGACTGTACAGAGAAGATATCGAGAAAAATTTTGGGGCCTCAGTTTCTTCGTAGACCTGATCACTTAATCGGAGATACAAAAAATTAATAATTAATAATAATAATTATTATTACTATTGTATTGTACTGTCTTATTATTATTAATTATTGTTATTATTGCTCTTATATTATTTCTCCCTGATTGGGTGTTCCACATCGTGACGGGTATTGCTACAAAGTACACAGAGTGGTTGTTGTTACTGTTGGTCGAGGAACTTTCTGAATATCCTACAGGTGTTCAGGATTGCAACTTTCTGGAATTCCTTGTTGGTGTTTGCTGGGATACCTATTGCTGCTATGCTGTTATGTAGGGTTTTTGGCACCATATCTGTGGTTGACACGATGATCGGGATGGTCGTTACTTGTTGCATATGCCACATCTCTTTGATCTCCTCTCTTAGGTTCGTGTACTTCCTGATTTTATCCATGAGTTTTCTCCAGGTTGCCAGTGTTGGGAACCGCTATGTTAGCCAGATAGGTAGTTTCTTCTTTCTTGTCCACGAGGGTTATGTCCGGTCTGTTGTGCAAGATTACACTATCCGTTATTATGGCGCGGTCCCAGTACAGCTTGTGGGTAGGGGTCTCTAGAACTACCTGGGGATCGTACTTGTAGTAGGGTACACTTTCTTCAATTATTATTAATTTTCCCAGATTGGGGGGGGAGGTTTTCCACTTATGACGGATATTGCTACCAAGTACACAGGATGGTACTTGGTAGCAACAGGATTTTCTAAATCCTGTTGCAGCAGTGTACTGTCAATAGTGTCATTAACAACCCAGTCAACCATCGTATCGTCTGAAAACTTGGACAATAAGCCTCATATACCATCATCAATATCATTTAGAAATTCAGAAAACAACAATGGACCCAACACTGAAGGACCTGAGGGACTTCACTAATAACATTAGTCCACGAAGAGCAGTGTCCATTGATTACCACTCTGTCTTCTCCCACTCAACCATTCCTTTATCCGTAGCAGCAATTTGCCTCCAATGCCACACTGCTGCAATTTGTGCAGCAGTCTTCCATGTGCAATAGCCTTTTCATCCAGTTCCTTTGTGATTATATCATAGTATTCAATCAAATTAGTCAGACAAGACTTCCCCTTAACAAACCCATGCTGTGTCCGAACTATAACTGAAGTCTTGTCTAGATGATCCAGCAATGCTTCTTTAACCAGTGTCTCCATTAATTTCCCTGGAACAGAAGTTAAACTAACAAGTCTGTAATTACCTGTGTCTCGCTTTGATCCTCCTTTGTGGATTGGGGTCACATTTGCACATCTCCAGTCTATGGGTATCTCCCCTGATTCCAGGGAAGTTCTCATAATTATGGCTAAGGGTTTGCTTATTTCCTTTGCCGCCTTCTTTAATATAACTGGATAGATTCCATCCACCCCAGGAGCCTTTCTTTTGTTTATCTTCAACAATTGCTCCTCTACTTTACTCTCAGTTATTACAAAATCATAGAGCTTACTGCCAGAATTTAATTCACCTCTGGCATTCCCCTCCCTGAATAACTCCTCATGTGTGAATGTCGATGCAAAATATTCATTTAGTTTTTTAGCTACCTGAGCAGGATCATCAACAGTTGAACCATCGATATCAAGTGGACCAATCTGATTCATCCCTTTCCTTCTAGAGTTTACATAAGTAAAGAACTCTTTGCTGTTTTATTTGCATCATTTGCCAAAGATTTCTCGTAATCTGCCTTCGCCTTCCTAACCTCCTTTGTAACTTGGTTACAGATCAACTTGTATCTATCATAGGCTTCTGCGTCACATGTTAATTTATATGTATACCATGCATTTTCTTCTCTGTCACATGTCTAATTACTTCATATGATATCCATGGGGTTTCTAGAAGTCGTGTGACTGTTGCCCTGCCTAGAATGGATGCATAAGTACAAGGTTCTATTGTAATGCTCAATTGAGTTATTTATTTATTTTTTCGTTGTTGTTGTTTTGTTTATTTGTTTTGTTTCTGTATTTCACACCGATTGTTATGCCTGCAGAAATATTTGTTGCGGGATAATTTTCATATTGTATGGGAGGAAAACCCAGAAAAAGTCAGGGAACTAAATTCTATATCCCACATCTGACATCTAAGTTTGCCTAATCAGAGGATTTTGAGAATTTTCCAGTCTCTGGTGGGATTGAATTTTAGCTCTCTCCCAATAACAATGTGGCATATCGAAACTACTATAATGTTCACGGAGTACTTGAGCTGCTTTGAATCATCACTCCCAAGAAACTTCTGCCAAGTAAAACCATTGTGTCTTTTCTCTTTGTTGGATTTAAAAAAAGTTTCAAGAGGACTCCATGGCTTCCAACAAAACTGAGTAACCCTGCTCACTTGAAAAATCCATTTCATTTTTCGATATGACTTTTGCAAAATAAATAAAGAAATAATTTATTCATATGAATGTCCAAAACCAAACGAACACTCGCACAAATAAGCAATGTTAAAACAAAAAAAAATTATTTATTCATCCAATTTTCATTACATTATTAAAAATATATTATTTGTATTATTATCATATTATTATAAAATCATATATGATATATATTATAGCATATATCATATATTATTAATTTTATTAAAATTAATAAAATGTTAAGGCTTCTTTTTTTTTATCAATACCTATTAGACAGTTAAGCAACTATAAAATGTTTAATTTCGTTCTAATGCACACAGAACAGGAGTGAAATCAAGTCCACATTCCTGTAAAATAAAATAAAAGATCAAAATTTGAAGTTACAACTAACCTATAAAATGTAATGAAACTATATGACAAAATTAATTTCTAAATGAACAAACTATAAGATATTGCGTTTATGCTGTCGTATCAGAGGGCTGTTCCATGATACGAACACGCCTCTGAGAAAATTAACAGTTGGGTACAATGTAAGGAAAAATGTTTATCTGTTTACTATTGCTCAGTAACTTGATAATCCCTAGTTGGAGCACATAATTAAGACAAGTTCAAGGCGATCCATTCTTTTGTGGAGCTTACTGATATCTTAAAGGCAGCATGGAGCAAATTACCGCTAGTCTTCTGCTAATTCTCTTAGAAATTAGAAGAAATATTTTCAAAAATGAAACGACACATTGAAATTTGTTATTACGGAAAAAATTGGTTAATTACTTTTCGCTTTATAATAATCATTTGTTGCTTCCAACGGAATCACTGCCCTTGTGATCATGAAGGGTCAAATTGCTCGCACTCTCTCTCTCTCTCTCTCTCTCATATCTCTATTATATACAGGGTGTCTCAAAAATACACGGCGTAACTTCAGGAATGAGTTCCTCATATGTAGACAATAAAAATATTTTATATCAACATAGTTCCGAAAATGCATGGTTTCCGAGTTATTAACCAGAATGTCTTTTATCCTGCAGGTGATTTCCTTCATCACAAGGTACTGACAGAATCTGGTAGATTTCCATTCCGGCCATGTACTCAAATCAGGAGCAAGCGGATATGCACTTTATGTACGGTTTGGCGGACGACAATGCTCTCGAGGCTCGTCGTTTGTACCACGAAAGGTTCCCAGAACGAAGATGTCCAGACAGGAAAACGTTTGAAACTATCCATCTCCGCTTTTGTGAATTTGGGACCTTTACACCTCGTACTGCCGACAGAGGACGACCAAGATCTACGACTCCTGAAGTAGAGGTGTGGACCAACTCCTCGCCTCCACGCTCAGCTGATTTAAACCCACTAGATTTCTTCTTGTGGGGCCATTTAAAGTGATTGGTGTATTCGACTCCGGTAGCTAATGTCGAAACTCACCGCAATCGAGTTGTGGCAGGTTGTGAGACAATACGAAACATGCCAGGAATTTGGCATCGTCTTCGTGAGTCCATCAGACGTCGATGTGAGGCCTGTATTCAGGCAGAAGGCGGACATTTTGAACAATTACTATAAGGTGATGTGAACAATTAAGCGTCAGAGACAGACCTTCGAAACTCTGAAACCAAGCATTTCCGCAACTATGTTCATATAAAATATTTTTATTGTCTACATATGAGGAACTCATTCCTGAAGTTATGCCGTGTATTCTTGAGACACCCTGTATAGCTGGACATATACAACACATACACATACTTTTCAATCACATAATTTAGTAATATTTACAAACAACTTCAAATTATATAGTAAAATTCATAATACGTTCATATGAAAGAGAATATCCACTGAGTGTACTTTATTAACCATTTTATTAGGAAAACCTACCTAGTAGGAGATAGGTCCCTCTGAAGAGCTGTAGTCTAACCCACAAAAAATCCGGATTCTTCTGAATCTGGATTTTTTGTGGGTTAGACACAACGAGATGACGAAATAATGCCACAAGAATACTGGCTCAATACTGTCTCCTCGCAGTTGTCACATATTTAATGGTTGCAGATCTGTACTACAAAGAGCAACTTCTACTTCATCCCACAGGTGTTCAATTGAATTGAGGTCGGATGACTTAAGGCTACCGCAATATGATGAATTCACTTTCTTATTCGTGGAACCAGTTTAGTAAAATTCATGCCTTTTGGTGTATTATCTTGTTGTAAAACCCATTCGCAGATGGATAGACTTCAATTATAAAGGGATGCTCATGCATCTGGTCGGAAATAATTTCGAGATAACCTGTGGCATCCAAATGTTGCTCCACTGATATAAAGGAGGACAAATGTGTATCACTAAAACTCTGAGCACAACATTGCCCCACCACCATCTGCGTTCATTGTTGGCACCTGACAGGATGGGCCCCGTGCTCTTTTCATTATGTTCTGGTCCTTCCGTCAATGTGAAACACTAAGAACTAGGATTCGTCAGATCAGGCAACATTTTTCGAATCCTCCACTGCCCAACGTTACTATTCTTGAACAGGCTGTATGCCATCTTATTTATTTATTTATTTGACAGAAGTGAAACCCTAGTTCGGTCGAAGCTACGATACCCTCATCTGTGACAAGTTACGATGCGTTCTGCACTCTGAAATGCCTCTTTGGTTACTACTGTTGTAATGGCTTGCTTTTTGACTGACTGTAGCATTCCTGTTGCCCTGCACAAGCCTGTCAGCATCATTTTGTCTCTCGCATCAACGAGCTGTTTCCGACCACTGTATCGCCTTTGGCCGGATGCTATTTGGTTATTGGAACAATCTCGCTACCCTCAACGCATAGTCTAAAGTCGAAACCTCATCAGTTTCTGAAATACTCATATCGGCGCACGTGATGCCGACTACCACGCCATGTTCAAAGGCACTTAAATCTTTCGACTTGCCTATTGTCGCAATGCATTACACGCACGTGCAGTATCCGTGTGTATCCGCCCACCTGCTTTATATCGCATGCTATGAACAAGTGATGTCTTTGCTGAAGATGAACTCCATTTTATGATAGAGTACATACACTTAATAAAGTGACACTCAGTGTACATTTCCGTCGAATGCATAATAATAGTGCTGGCGTAATTGTGAAAATTATTTCGTTGATGGCATAAGGAAACCTAGCTTACCGCATTTGCTTTGAAGTAGTCTTCCATTTGTGAAATTAAAGATGACCCAGTAGCATTTTCGAATTCTTGAAAGACACAGTCCGCCCACTGTATCCGAATCTATACGAGTAAATTATTTTAAAATAATTATAAAGTAATTTTTATTGTTATTTCAGTTTAGTAGTCAATACTCATATTGTACCACAAAAAGAATTCAGACACCCTATCCAAAGTAGTGAACCAAGCGGACTAAATGTGTACAATATAAGAAACAGGTTTAAAAGCCAGCAGGATGTAGAGATATCACAAACAAGAGGAGTTTCGAAGAGATTTGTGTCGGATGCCAATTTACAATTTCTAATTGCTTGACAAGCATACGTTTGTGCCTCAAATGTCAACAGTAGTCGATGTATTTAAAAAGGGAAGGTCGTGACCATTTAGGCGTATGTATAAGCGTGAGTGCTGATAGGCAGATAATGAAAAAAAAAAAAGAACTGAGCGATTGGGATTGTCGATTACTTGAAGTACGTATTGAAGGAGTATAGAAAGACTTCCCTGGAAAAACGTCGAATCCTTTTACAGTTTCACTTGGGAACAGTGAAATTCTTACTATTTAATTCATTTGAATTATGTTATTGAAATTAGCAACATTAAGACGAAGTATTTATTTTATTTATTTATCTAGTTTTTTAACTGACGGTGAATGGACGAAATATAGTTTCGCATACACGACCATCTCTCTATAAATTGCGCACATTCTTTGTCCCATTTATTTCTTTTACATAAATGAAATCTCTGGAACGTTCCCCGGCGATCGACTACATTATCAAAAATCTCAAACAACTTCCTCCACAATTGAAGGTAATCGGACCCAGGCCTTTACAACACATTGTGTGGAAGCAGCAGCGTCCGTAACCACCGTGCTACACGAAGTCCGTCTAGGTTGCGGATCCCCAATTTTTCATCATGCCGACGAACTGGAGTTAAAATAACACACGGTATAAAGGCGATCCACTTGAAGCCTTGTGGCTTTCATTGTTTGGAAATTAATCCAAAAATCCAATCCGACCCCGCAAGAGAGAGAGGTGTACGAAATATTTGTCCACTGACTGTAAATAAGTATTTGTTGCTTTCCACCAAAATTCTTCCTAGTAAACCAACTAAACCCACGACGTATAGGTAGGTATAGGTATGTTGAGGGTCTGACGGCTCCGGGGATTTCTCCCATCTCCGCGTATGTTCTTTGTATCGAGTGACAGTACCCTGTCTATGCCAGAGGTTTAAAAATAATGTATGGGTCATGTGGTATGTAGTTTGTTGTGCCCATTGTTCATCCGGCCTGTTGGCCGCCGGGCCCCCAGTGGGACCCGGCGTTACCATACCTAGCGACGGGGACGCCGACCGGGTGTACCAAGAGACTAATTATACTCTGGCGGGTCCTGCCACTTACTTTCCTGGGATTTCGGTGACGAGGACCTAAAATAAAGGTTGGAGTTATCGCTAAGTTGGAGTTATCGGTTTAAGTAAAATTGCATTTAGAAAGCGCTGCGTGGGATTTTACGCTGGAAGAACTATTTCTAGAGAGCCTAAAAGGTCGGGCAAAATTTGATGTGATTTAAATTTGGACATGTGGGGCAGTCGCTGTACAAGAGAAAGTGTTGGGAGGGGAGGGTGAAGGCTGGGGGGATGAATAGGAAGAAGAGGGGTCGGATAGAGAGGTGACCCCCATTTTCAGTGGGGCATGCCCATGCCCCACCAGAGTGAAAATATGGGGAGGCGAGGAGAGGAGAAGAGCAAATACCCCCTCCCCCTCCTCCTCCCCAAAAAAAAAAAAAACCGCACAAGGGAGTGCAGTTTTGGGTCGACAGTAGGCCATTCAAATCATCCTAAAGTCTTGTCTTTCTGTGGTATGGTGAGTTTTTTGCTTGTGTTTTTTTTTTTTTTTTTTACTTGTTTGACCTCCTGCATTCTTTCTAGTTGGGTTGCCTTTGGTATATTTCTATCATTGTTTTCCTTCTAGAAAATAGATCCTGGGCATATTGACTGAGTGCCTTGTAGTCCTCTTGAGTGTCTAGCAGTCTTGGTTCTTGGTTTTCTGGGATATATTGGATTGACGTTATTATCTGTAGTCGCAGGTCGTCATACAAATCGCACTCAAACATTAAGTGTCTCCAGGACTCCGGGTTGCCACAGGGACAGTCCGCGTTATTTATGATACCAAGTTGGTGAAGTTTAGCTTTAAACGGGCCGTGTCCTGTAAGGAGGAAGGTGGTATTTCGACCAGGGTGAAACCACACTGGCTCCTTAGGGTACAGCTTGGTGACAGTGGGGAGGAATCTTCTGGTCACTGCACCTTTTTCTGTGTTGCTCCATCTCCTCTGCCAAATCTGGATGAGGTGGTCGGTGATTCTTCTCTTCTCATAGTTGCGGTCATTAGTGATGTCAGTGGTGAGGTCATACATCGTAGCCGATGTGTTTCTGGCAAGATGGTAGAGCAGACCACAGCGGGTAGCTTCGAGATCCAGGGGTACAACTCCTACCAGGACTTGGAGGGCAGCCGTGCTAGTCGTTCTAGTTGCTCTCGACATGGTAAGGAGGATGGTCCTCTGAATGGTTTCGAGGATCCGTTTATTCACTTCTAGTGCCGCCCTCGCGTACCAGACAGGGGAGCCATATGTGATGGCAGGGATGAAGAGAGCTTTGTAGTACAAAGACAGGGTAGTACGTCTGAGTCCCCAGTCCCTGCGAGTGACTCTAGCGAGGAGGGCCGCATATCTTCTTATCTTTTGTTTAATATATTCTAGGTGTGGCTTGAAATTTAATTTTCTGTCCAGGATTATTCCTAGGTATTTAATCTGTTCGCACAGCTTAACTGTTTTGTTCTCAATCTTAATTTGTGGTGGTCTCCTTAAGTCTAGCGTACCTTTTAGCAGCACCGAATTTGTCTTGTCGGGTGCTAGTTTGACCCACGACGTAGTGAAATGACAGTCCACACTAATCTACCACTCTGCTCCCTGTAAACTATTCTTTTCTGGATGTCTTGAAATAACACTTCTGTGACGCTTTCTGCTTCTCTCTTTACTTCACATAAATATTAAAAAATGGAAAGCCTGTTTATGCACCTTTTTGATGCTACATTAGGGAACGACTGATGTGGATGACTGCAAATAAATAGCACTGTAAACCTAAAAGGCAACGAGGACTTATACGGTCTGTTTAAAAAAGTTAAAAATTGGCACAATTATTTCAAAAAACAGTACATGATGGATAAAAGATTGATATTTGAATTCCCCGCACAGTAAGGGAGACTAGGGTCAATTCTTACATTTTTTTTTATTTATTTCTATAATTACTCTATTCTTAATGAAAAAAAAAGTTAAGTAATTTTGTATCAGGCACATAATGTGTCCTGCCGCTAGCATATTTAACGTGTTTTACATTTAGGAGCCATCGGAAGTCGATAAAAGCGTTTTAATTTTCACATATTAATAAAATTCGTGAATAATAATATAACAATGTTTTTATTTTATTAATAATAATTACATATCGGTTACTGAAAGTATTGGTCTGTGATCATTAAAGTAGGATATATAATTTTTACATTGAAGGGTTTACGACTAAATACACCATCTACAGTTGTTCCATTACGTGTAGTATTTATCAGAAAATCTGATGACATGTCCAAGTTGAATATTGTTTTCATAAATGTGCATAACTCGTTTCCAATCTTAGAGTTTAATTGTAAAGAAAAAAGTTACATTCAATCTGGAAACACCAGTTGATTTTTTTTGAAACAAGATTCGTTTTCGAATTAGCGCACTTCTCAGTTTCCGAAAGTTTTTTTTGTATCTTAAAAGTTTAATATTTCTGTTAGGAAATTCCTTAGCTTTTTAGCGATAGGCTATACGTCCACATTATGGACGTACTGCTGAACAGAACGTCACTTCCGTAACGCTTTCGCATGACGGTTCTTCGTTGCAATTTTTTTGGAATAACGCTAGTAAAAACGTTTTTAACGTCGATAATTATAGTATTTATGTACAGGAAGGGTAAAGACTTTTCTGTCACTCTAAGTATGCCTTTAAAAGAACTGAAAGGAATCTTTCTTTCTCAAATGCTGCCAGTAGATTATAAATATTGCTGAATTAAATGCAACGTCTTATAAACTTTTCTCATTACAACTAGCCACCAGTTTATGGTTTAATCTAATTATAACGTGTTGTAGATTATTAAATTGTTTATTTTATTTTGACATCCCCATTTGGTTTTGGTTTTTATAGTTCACATTTATTGAAAATTACTAAACATATACAGTATAAATAATATTTTAAAAATAAGATATGGCGTTTCACTTTAATAAAAATAGAGGGAAGGTGTCTGGGGCTCTTTGTGTAGGGCTCTAAAAATTCTAGCTACGCCATTCGGCCTCCGCCATCTATAACGTAGCTAGAAATTTTAATTACGATTTAAATTATTAGTATTTATAAAATTCAGTAATCATATTACTTTTAATTACTATTTATCCTTGCAACTTGCTAATAAAAGGTTATGAAAAGTATCATTTCAACTGCTTTACTCCTCGCTGAATTATCATTAAAAATATTTGCATGAGAACATTTGTACGACATCTATAATAAACCCTAGAAATATTTGTAAGTTTACCTCACTAGGGTAATGGTTACAGTTACAGTCAGAGTCATTCCAAACATCTTTGCAGATGAATTTGATAACATCTTTGTAGCCCTGGCAGTAAGGTTCTCCGACAGCTTTCACACAATCGAGTTTCATATCTACTATCTGTAAGAATATATCAATATTACATTATAATTTGTTATATATGTTATTATATATAATATAATATAATATAATATCGGTGTAGATACACCACAGAATAAAACTCTTAAAACGCTCAAAGAAAAACTACGGTAGTAGTGGGAAAGGCATCATTTCATCTGTATCTCATATTGTGCTCATCTTTCACAACGAGTATTGCACTACCTGGAATAAGTAACGCTTTACTAATAGAGAAGACTATTGTAGTGAAGCGCTACTTATTCGAGGTAGTGCAATGCTTGGTAACTCGTTGTGAAGGATGAGCCCAATACGAGATACACACGAAATTATGCCTTTCCCACTACTACCGTAGTTTTTCTTTAAGAGTTGTCTATGGTGTATCTGCACCGATATTATATAGATATAGAATCCTAAACTCTTATTATGCCTAGTTACATCTAGTTTATTTAAATAATATATATTATAAAACATATTGTGACATACAGTTTAATTATTTAATAAATTCCGATAAGGAGAGAACGGATACGCTCTGAATTTCTGTCTTTCATCGGCAATTTAATGAATCCTAAACTTTATCAATTTTCGTTCGTAAAATCTCGAATTATCAACACCTTTCATTTTAGGTTTTCAGCTTTAACGCTATGATTTGGTAAATCCTTACATTTGTGAGTTCCTTTTGAATAAAGGTTGATGCAAGTGATTTGTAAAAATCTACTCCAAATAAGTAAAGTCGTTTATTTAGTTATTTATTTTTCTTAAATAGAGAGAATAATCCGATCCCGTCTTAACATCATGCGTGTACACGTGGGCAAATTAAAAAAAATAATACTAATGTTAAAGTTAAGATACAGCATTTAAACTGAAGGATTATGAGATAAGGTTCGGGTGAACTTGTAAGCAGAAAGGAAAGGCTGGAATGAGGGAATATTTAGAAAAGTGTCATCAAAGGGGCGCCGCTTAATTTGAAATAAATGGCATTTTTCTAAATTATTTTAGGAGCACATACTTTCTGCAGCACTCTTTGGGGTATACTAGACGAGCTCTTGAAGCGCGTCGTCGGCGACGCCTTCCAGCGCCCAGTTTAACAAGAAGCAGAATGTTAAGGCATGCAAATTAGAGGGGCACTTCCAACGCCGCGTAGGACGACGTAAGCTGGCGTAAAACACCTGCTAACGCCTTCGGATGCGTTTATATAATATATCCCCTCCCCTTCCTTCATTTGTTGCTGTAGTTGCTATTGGTGATTGGAATATTCTCATTTTATATTCGAATTAGGTAATGCTTTGTGGCTATCGACTGTACTGATGGAATATAAACGAAAAATAAACGTAATAGAATGTCTCGAATATATCATGGCACTATTTAGGAGGAAATAAATACAGTCTACTTCAAAAATCAGCACATAATGAATAATTCTTTAATTAATGTACAAGTTAGTGCATTTGCATCATTTCTGTACATATCAACTACATAAGTAGTTATAAATTGGTATCATTAAGTATATCTCATATAATGAGTTGCCAATATCATGGCAACTCTTCGTGACTTATTGCAACTCGTTATAACGAGTTGCAATAAGTCACAAAGCTCCGCAATGGTGCCCTATGTGTGATGGTATCGGCTGAGAACAATTGCGTCTCCAAGGTGAAACTGTACTTATTCGAAGTAGTGCAATATCATGGCAACTCGTTGTGAAGGTATTCACAATATGAGATATACTTAATGATGCCAATTTATAATTACTTATTCAGTTGCCTATATAAAGAAATGATGCAAATGCACTAACTTGTACATTAATTAAACTATTTACGTAACCTGAGGCTTTAGCCCTAAATTATACCATAACTCTTTAATATAACGATAATTTTACTTTTCCGATCTCGCACATCTCGATCTCCCCAAACATTTCATGAGTTATGTGTGAGTGTGTATGCAAGTTACTGTAATCTGGAGCAGATTTTACAACCTTTCAAAGGATGTTTCTCAACGGAGCATAAACAGGTGCACTCATGAAGTGCGTGTTTCATAATAATAAATCTTCATTTATTATTACGAAGAGGCCATGTTGGTTGTTGCAATCAAATTTTCCGTGTTTCAAACTTCAAATAATGGTACAGGTCACGGCTCCACATTGATTACTTATTAAGAGTAGTTCGTTTAATTTTTATTTGTATTTTAAAAGGCATTCCATTTTCTTGTTGTCGTTTGTTTCCTCGGTTTTCAGAATTCATGCAGCTACAGTCACATAAATTTTATGATTTTTATCAATGAATTTATGAATTAATTAACGTATCTGAATAGGTTATAAGTCATGTTGCTCAATGATTATCAGTAATTGGATCTGGACGGTAGAAGTAACCTTCATTTCTGCGTGAGTTCGATATGATATTAGTTACAAAAAGTATTACAATGGATGCTAGAATCATCCGATACTAAAATTCTCGAACTTTATTAGAGCCTTAACCATATTTCTGCAGGGAAATGAGTATGTTGGTCGATCTAGATATTATAAATTTCAGGCAAGATTAATACAAACAAAAATAGGTATTATAATTTAATTATAAATAGGTATGATATTTTAAGTAAATAATTGTACAATGAAAGAAGCATATTTACTTTGTAGAACTTTTCATTCAGGCACTGCAGATGCTCTATAAGCTTGTCTTCTGTTAAAACTGCAATGAAAATAAAAAAGGTTCATTTCGGTTTTATGTTTCTTCTTTAGCGAATCTAGAATGATGAAACTTTGAATTTATGATATTGTAAGATATAGATTTTACAAATTTAAATAAGACTATATGTTTTTTTTTTGCTAAGAGTAAGGTTAAAATTTGAAGAACGCTAGATTTAATAATGGATAGTTTAAGCGTGAAAATTAAGAATAGTAGCAAAGGGGTAAACAAGTAATTGAAATAATACGAGAGAGCAAACAGGGACAGCAGGACTAGGTAAAGGGGTGCCATTTGAGAACAGGAATGAAGGGGTTGTTAAGGAAGAACAATAGGACGTGAAACGGGATTATACGAAGCGCCTCCTTTGATCTATGACACCGTTAGAACCAAAACAGAAAATGAGCGGACGTCCAGAGTTCGCGTCAAAATAAACCGGCGTCTGGCTGGCTGATATATGAGTGTTCTTATACTTTTAGAGAGAAAGGTGTGAAACGAAAATGAGTGTTTTTGGAGGTTGCCTGTGGACATGAAAGGTTCATGCCGCTTGTGAGAAAAAATAAGAAAGTTCTAGAAAAGGGTTGGTTTGTGTGCTGGGGAGATAGCTTGGGAGAACAGTGTTAGCAAATAGGAATGAACGGAAATTTGAACAGAAAAAGAAGATTGGTTGGAGTCCTTGGCGGAAGCGTGCCAAACTTGAAAGGAAGAGTGAAGTACGGGAATAAAAAAATTGAGAGAGGGAGCATTCTGTCTGACTTCTGTATGGTGTGGTCAAAGGGGAGAAGGTCGTGAGTGTGGGTTGAAGTGGAGGTAAGCGAATTTGGTAATGTAGGCCCTTGTAAAGAGAATGAGCCAGTTATGTACACCTGTGAATATATCGTCTACACAAGAAGGTGCCTCATGTCAAGAGTGCCGCCCTTTACAAAAACACATGTCAAGAGTGCAGTTGCCAGTAGAGGGACCGCGTGTGTCGGTTGACTAAATTTGGTCTCTTCAAATTGTGCTTATTAATATTGTACCAATGGATTATTTTGGATTTCCCTTGGATCTACAGGTTTCTATTTGTGATGGTGAGTCTATCCATGTCATTTTTACGGCAAACCTCTAAGGCTTCGCCGATTTCTGAGCGTTTTTAATTTATGCTTTGTCTTGCTCTACTAACGAACGTTCACAATTCCTATGCCATATAAGTCTGACTGTTGATTATTGTCTATTGGTTTTCGATTTGTAATCATAATTGTCTCCCTAAAATTATAGTTGAATTCAGTGTTTATAGCCTGCATTATTTTATTTTAGAAGTTAAATTCTGATAGTTTTGCTATCTCTGCTTCTTCTCCGACCTGCTGAAATGCCTTCGTTTACTACGTCAGGTTACGTGGTACACGTTCCATTCCGCTATTGGCCTTTTCCTTCGTAAGGTGGACACAGCTGCTCCCATTTGGATTAATTGCATTTCTAAATCAACATTCTTTATTATTATTATTCTGGTTATTAATCATTGTTTATGACGTCACAGTATTTATTAATGATTTTATTGATATGCAAATTTAATTCTTGATCACGTGGTCCTTATAGCTATATTATATTCTGCTGAGCTTGATAGAGTGATTTTCGTATCCTGTTAATTGACTATGACGTCCCCATGTGTCATGTGCCACTGTGGAACATCCTGTGCAAATTCCTCCCTGCCTCTCTTGCTCCCTGGTGGCAATAGTTGGAATTACAATTTTTGGTCGATTGTGATTTTCTTCAGTAGACCCGTTTCAGGAGATTGCCTATTATATCAGTAGACTGTTCTCAGCACACTGATACATCCAGAACGACAGATAACGCGTATCCGGCATTAGTTATCGCGAGGAATCTAGCTCCGCCGCTGATGAGGACTTAGATCCAACTAATGTCCACCCCCTTAAGGCAAACAGCTGGAAAAAGAAGAGTAAAAAGAGATCCAGGGTCCTTCTACTTTGCTCCACTAACAATCCTTCCCCAGTTGATGATAATGGCAGATCACCCTCTGTTGATTCTGAACAATCAATTGCCGCTAAACTTGACTTGAGCAACTCTACTCCAGTTGCTGCCGCCATCTTGGAATCGCTTGCCCACGCTTCTCCTGCTCCCCCTTCTGCACAACCAGTTCTACCCTTCATCAGTCCAACCAGCTGCCCCTGTTTCTCCTACTCCAGCTCATCCTGCAGCCTCTTCCTCTGCTTCTTCGAATCTGGCTCCCTCAGCTCCATCTTGCACATCAGTTTCAAAAACCACTCCGTCACTCTCTGACCTTGAGCAGACTGTTGCATCAGGGTTCCCATCCTCGAACCTCTGCCCCTGCTGTTGCTGCTTCTGCTGACTCCTCTTCCCTTCATCAAGTAATATCTATGCTGCATAAAAATCTAGTGACATTCCTAAACCACGACAATAACAGATTTACTAGGTCGGCAGCAAATACTGTGCAGGAGCTGTGGGCTAGACTGGAGACTATCTCCACAGCACTCCTGATTGATAATGAAAAACTCCGGGCAATTAATGAAGAGCTCAGGTCCCAGACAAGCAGCCTTGAAAGAGTGCTTGTTAACTTATCCAAGCTCCCTCCAACCACAACTCATCCTGCACTGGAAGCCCCTCACAGAATAAAGAACTATGACTCAGATCCTATGCCTCGGCAGCCGAGATGGCATCTGCTACACCATCTCAAGGACTGTTCCACCTCCCACAACTAGCCAAAGCTTACACCCAAAAACCTCAGCATCTTCTCCTGATCCGTGCATCTGAACACTCAGAACTGAAGATTAGTGGAGAGGTGAAAGAAATAGTACAGAATACGCTAAAGAACGACTTAAAGACAGTTAAGATCAAGCCATTGAGAGCAATTAGGAACCGGGGTGTTCTTCTTGAAACCACAACCAAGGAGGATCTGGACAAAATCGCAGCTGCCAGCCCATTTCAGTCTGCTGCAGTCACTGTGAATCCCCCCCCCCGAAGCGCCCCAATCCATCTATACTGGTGTATGATCTTCCCACAAGTGTTAACAAAGATGAGATCCTTGAGTACTTGTGTAAGGACCCATCCTTACAATAATAATTAATAAAGTTTTGTTAAATATTGGGAGAATTAATTGTAGAGTAAATAGTTAGTTTTCAGCTCAAATATCATGGGTTAGGAAACACTGGAATTCGAAGGTTATTCCAGACACTCCCAGCTTAAGTTATATCCCTCATTTGTAAAGGATTCCTTAGTGAGTAGTAATTATAATGGACCGAAACAAATCCCACTTAAGACAGGAGCATATACTCTATAGAAAGGGCACTGAGTGCGGAAGTGGCCCTCTTAAAAATTTCACGGTATGACTACTAGCAGGTGTGGGTGACGTAGTATTGGATGTGAGTGTGAGGTCACAAAGAAGGCCTGAAACTTTCTTAGTGGACCGGAACTTACGTTTTACCATCTAGAATGATCCCGGAATTTCTAGACCAACGGAAGTTCGGACATAAAAGGAAACAAAAACACGCCCACTGAAATGAAACGAGACGAATAAGAATCACGAAGGAAAGGATGTGGAAGTCAACGATTGGCCAGGAAGAAAGCGGAGGGATTTTTGAGAGAACGTAGAGAAGGGTCTGAAAAAAAATGATACTGAGCAGATTCGAGGAGTTGAGTTTTGGGGTGATTCGGAAAGAGTCGTGGTCTAGTTTCGGTGGTGGATGCAGTCCTGGGGCAGGTGGAAGTTGTAGTGGGAGAATTGTGATAAGAACTCTAGGTAAGACTAGAGTAGGAAGGAATGTTCACTTGTAGATATTGAAGCAGTATGGAGGGAGAAAGGAGAAACACACTCAGAGAATTCTAGAGGTAAAGTTTAATCAAATGAGCTGTCGAGCGACTGGCCTACTCGGAAAGCACCTCAGTCCATGAAAAAAAATGCAGACTAAGAAAGAATATAGGATCCTGAATTAAATCCAGCCGCGCAGTACCCGGTAGGGAAACATCAGAAAGATTACCGTGATCCCCAGATGGATGACCTTCCGCATTCCAGTCCACGCCTAAGGCAGATAGGAAAGTAAACCGAGCAAGGAGAAAAGCCCAGTAAATCACGTAAGTGTTAGGAAGTTTTCTGAGAATAAATGAACCTAAATTAGTAAGGGAAGGACTATAGGATAATGCTATATAGTTAAGGAGGGATGTCAAAGTGATAAATATATATATAAGTGTACTAATGTAATACATAATACATAAAGAAAGATAATCAGCCTAGAGGGTGGCATAAGAGTAATGTAATCAAGGTGTAAGTAGTCTATAATTGGAAGTGAAGTTCTGTATTAATGTTTGATAGAAAGAAATGACCTATTAAGTAATTAAGAATTGTTAACGATTGGGTAAAGGTTTCCTAACTAGTGTAGAGTTAAAAGTTGAATTTTGAATTATTGTGAATGTTGAATTATGGTGAATATATCTGATTGGAGTAGGAATAGATTAAACAGGTAGGCTATTAAGGAGTTGTGGATTAATTGATTGGAGGGGTACTATTTAATTTGGTTGATTAATGTTGACCGTTAACCTGGCTATAAGGAAATGTTTGATTGAATAAATGTACT
Source organism: Mastigoproctus giganteus (assembly GCF_048544385.1). Classification (NCBI taxonomy): domain Eukaryota; kingdom Metazoa; phylum Arthropoda; class Arachnida; order Uropygi; family Thelyphonidae; genus Mastigoproctus; species Mastigoproctus giganteus. The sequence goes on from NC_143576.1 coordinate 181,352,596, forward strand.
TTCCTTACAATTTTGGAAAAACGAACTCTTAATGAATTTGTTAGCCAGCTCTTTGGCTGATAGTTGGTTGTTCATTTATACGGACTGTTTAGGAGTAGAGAGCGAGGGATTGTGTGAGGTGAATACCATGATCTATCGAAGCCTATGTAGAACATGAAGAGACACAGTGTTATAATATATAAGAATATGTATTAGAATTGGATAATTATTGGTGAAATGATTTATTTGATATCACGATATATACACATTTAAACGTTAGTAACATAACAAGTCTCCAACTAAATATTGTATTCAGTTAAATGTTATTGATATAATATATGATATGTCAATAAACAATGTTATATTCTACATTCATGTGTGTGTGTCTGTCATTCCGAAACTCAGCCAGTCCAGTGGAAGAATACCTAATGTAATTGAGGTCCCCGTGAGTCTGGGATTTTCTGAAATCAATCAAGTCAGGTGTAAAAGTGGGAGGGGCGAATAAGGGGATATAAAAATATATATATATAATAAATAATAAATTAATACAAAAAAGGGGATACATAAATTAACACTTTTACCACCCCCACACTTGTTCGACAAAAATCTTGCTGACCATGGCATCACCCTTGAGGAAATAAAACAGGATACCAACCTCAGGTTCACAAACAAAGCTAATTCCAGTTGTGCAGCTCACCACGTTATCACACTATCACCTAAAATCTTCAGAATAATCATGTCACTTGACAGGATCTTTCTTGGGTGTAGTTCTCACAAGTTCTGCCCATTCACCGTGGTGACTAAACGGTTTTTGTGTCTTGGATATGGACATACATTCCAGCACTGTACGCACTCATACCCTACGTGTGAACACTGTGCCCATAGTGGCCATGTCCATGCAAAATGTCCAAACAAGGATGAGAATCCTAGCTGCGTGAACTGCAAGAGAAGACGTAGTGAATTTGGTCACTCGGTGTGGGATGTAGCCTGTCCTGAATACCAGCAAGCATTAGAACAAGTAAGACTAAGGATCGCCAACGAATAACCCCCAAACACTTCGACCACAGCCCCTAGCTCTACAGGGCAGTTCCTCCTCCTTCCAATCCACAAATCCACAGTCTCACCAGCAATAGCCATAGTGTCAAACTTAAAGTCATGCAAATCCCGCACTGTCGCTGATGAGATCCAACGTGCAGCGGAGGAGCACTCTATAGATATAATATCAATCCAGGAACCCTATGCCTCCAAGATGAAATTTGGTAACTCATTTAAAGTCACGGGATTCTCCATCCCACTCGGGTAATTTAGCCTACCCTCGATGACCCAAAGATCTGTATTGTGATCCTCCACAGCCAGTTGGATGTCCTAGTCATCAACGGCCTTTGCAATAAGTATGCAACCTGTGTTCAAATTACCCATGCCTCATCTATGTTTTATCTAATTTCACTCTACTGTCCACCTTCCAAGGACATAGAAGAATATCTCAACTACCTTGAGTTTGCTTTGGACTTTTTAGGTTCTAAATCAATACTTATAACCTCGGACGTCAATGCAAAATCCCAATTCTGCTACAGCTCTTCCTGAGATCTTCATGGGCTTCTCCTGGAGGACCTCATTCTCACCCGCAATCTGGCAGTCCAAAATCAACCCAACCAACTCTCCACATACTGCAGTTCTACTGGACAATCTAACATAGATATTACTATCACCACCAATGACCTGAGGTCCCAGATCACTGACTTGACCACTATCCCTGCGTTTACACTGAGTGATCATAGGGTCATCCTATTTCATGTTGCTCCTGCCAGTTCCATCCGTCCCTGTCATTCCAGGATTCCTGACTTTGTCCGTTTCTCCACAAAATCAATTGACTGGGCAGCCTTCGATGGATCAATTGAGCAAGACTTCCCACTTTCCATGCTAGACCACCTTGACACTGCTTTGGCCACCGAACTATGTGATCTCGTTCAGCAATCCATAACAAAACCTCATACATATCAGCCAAGAAGAAGACATTCACTCCCAGGATCTGCTCTTGGTGGACAGTGGGAACTCAGTAAACTTCGTAAAGATGTCCATCACGCCTGTAAACAGTACCAGCGGCATCGTGGATGGCCTCCTCCAGATGTTGCCCGACCCTATAATGACTACATCACTAAATAGAATCAGTACACAAAAGCAATAGCAAACAGGAAAAAAGAAACGTGGACCAACTTTGTTAAGGACTCTGGCAATGCAAATCCCTGGGGCTCTTCTACAAAATTACAAGGGGGAAGACTTTCACCTCAGACATCTTAGGGTCTGTGGTCGTAGAAACGAATGAATCAACTAATTGGCACGACTCGGTCAATCTCATTCTGGACAATCTTTTCCCAATTGATGATCCCTTGGAAGACCTTCCCGAACATGCTAATCTTCGAGCACAAAATGCTAATTACCGTTCTCAGTCCTTAGCTGACCCCTTTACCATGCTGGAGCTGGATGCAATACTGAAAAAAATCAATCCCAGGAAATGTCCATTCATGGACCTTATTGAATATGTCTTCATCCTCAGGTTCTACAAATTAAGACCATCACACCTTTTGCTGCTGTTTAACAAGTGTCTACAAGACAGCCAGTTCCCTAAGTGTTGGAAAGAGGCATTGCTCCGGCTCATTAAAAAACCAAATAAGCCTTCAACTGAACCGCGGTCCTTCAGGCCTATTGCACTACTGGCTAACCTTAGAAAAATATTAGAGCGGCTAATGGCCCACAGGGTTACCACTTTGTTCCTTTCACAGGATTTAATCTCCCCATCCCAGTATGGCTTCATACCCGCTCTTGCGAAGAGGCCATATTTTATCTGGTCCTGCATCTGGAGAACTCAACCTCCAAATATGAATTAGCTATTTTTGTCGACTTCGAAGGCGCCTTTGACACTGTATGGTAGGAAAGTGCCCTTGAACGTCTCCGTGCCGCCAGATGCCCTTCCAATTTGTACAAGCTGTTCCAGAACTACTTTTCAGAGTGTTCTGTAGTAGTAAAATCAAAATTTCTTCAGATCACAAGGCCTGTCTACTGGGGTTGTCCTCAGGGCTCCGTCTTGGGGCCCCTGGTCTGGAACATGGTTCTCCAAAATTGTCTTGGTAACTCCTTTGACATCACAAAAATTGTAGCATTTGCGGACGATCTCACTATCATCGTGTCTGGAAACTCACGCTCTACTTTGGAAGCTAATGCTCAGCATGTTTTATCCAATCTCTCCATCTGGACCAGGTTAAACAAGCTCCACATAAATCCAGCTAAATCCAAAATGATGATTTTCAAAAACAAATTTGACCTATGGAGACCCCCACAAATCAAGATCTCTGGTGTGCAACTACCTTTAGTTATGCAAGCAAGGGTCTTAGGGGTCACTATAGACCACAAACTCTGCTTCTTCCCACACCTCCAACACCTTAGCACCAAAGTTAAATGTTTTTCTGCCTGCATCCTCAGAGTCTCTCGAAGTGATTGGGGTTTATGTAGGAGAACGTTATCACTATACTACAAAGCAGTATCCCTACCCATTGTAACTTAAGCTGCCGGTGTGTGGTTCCACCATGCAGTTATTATAAAAATGAGAAACAAACTGAACTCCATTCAAAGAGGAATGATCCTGGCCACCCACAGTATCTGCAGGACTGTCTCCACGGTAGCTTTTCAGGTAATTGCGGGAACTCTCCCGCTAGATTTGTTTACAATTTTCCGTGGCTCTGCTTCAGAATCAGAAAAAAAATACCAACCTGTATTCTAGATTTGAGCTTAATCTCACTGCATATGATAAGTGTGAAAAAACAAGATGTTACAGTGAACTGGTCAACATCTGGAAAACCAGGTGGAATACGTCGCCACAAGGCACAATAAACAAAAGACTCCTCCCCGAGGTAAAGTTTGAGATGACGAAAACTGCAAGATCCTGGTTCTCTCTCAGCCCTGAAACGTCCTTCTTGGTGACCGGCCACGGCCCCTTGAATGAAAAGCTGTACCAACTGGGGCTTCTCGCTACCCACCTATGCTTTTGTGGAGGCAAGGAAAACTAGTACCACCTTCTTTTTCACTGTGACTTGTACGAGGATCTCAGAGATCAACTTGGGAGAGACATTCTGAACTACTCCCCAACCAATGTGGATCAACTTATCCAGAAAATCTTTTCTCTCTGCAGGCCTTTGCATCTGGAATTTTTATCCGGCGAAACACCTTGTATGCCAATGCCAACCAGAACCAGACAAACAATTCCACAGCCGATTTCACACTTGTGAAGTGGAAGGCTAAATTCAAATTTTTATTTTTTATTATTATTTTTTATTTTTTTATTATTTTTTTTATTTTTATTTTTTTTCTGTATATAAATTTTATTTTGAGAAATGTTTTGAGAAATGTGTGTGAAAAGGTTGGATTGGCCAGCCCACAGTATTGATCTAAACGCAGAGGCGGACTTGCCTCTGGAGAAACACCGTGGACCGGACCCAATGGAGGCCACTGTGATTTTGGCCATAAACTCTAGTATGAGGACGCTACAAGTTTTTCCTTGTAAGAATTTTTTACCCAGTCCGCCTCTGTCTCATCCTTATCGAGCAACTTTGGGATGTAATGGATCGTCGAGTACGTGCACATAGAGGTCGCCCAAAGAATAAGGCGAGGTTGTGGCTGCGTTAAAGGCCGAGTGGAGAAACATATCACCTAACACTATAAAAAGCTGGTTGAGAGTATGCTACGAAGATTAAAGGCCGTCATAAAAGCAAAATGTTTCAGTAATATTAAAAGTACAAAATATTAAAAGGCAAAATAAAAGTTCTTTTTTGTCTAAAGGCAGGTGTCCTGACATTAATGGTAGGAGAGTGTACATTCTAAATCATTATCTTGCTGATTGCCTTGTACGTTGAATTATATTCTCCCTATCACTCACTGGGTTGTTGGCCTTGTGAGTATTCTTTTGCAAGGCTTGAACCGCTTATCTATTGTGCAATGGAAGGAGTACTTTTAGGACTTTTTTTTTGCATATATGTAATTTTTTCTTTTGTTAACAGATTTATCCTTATTGGTTTCAATCTGTTACAGTCATACGTATATTGAACAGTGGAGACCATTTTTTATTGATTCACTGCCGACCAGCTTTATTACTCCCATTTACCGATTAACCTTTTGGCTTTATGGCTTTGTGGATTTTGAAAGGAGGCAGTCCCCGATATGGCCGGTCGACTCAATCCTCTCCAGACTCTATACCTTACTCCCTTCCCAATGGATTTCGTGATCTCGAGTCGCAACTGTTTTCCTCTCAGTATAAACTTCATGTAACTTAAGCTATAATTTAACAAAAAAGCAACCAGTTGTTTACGTAGGGACTCAGATATTGCGGCTTTCGTTTTAAAGAAATAACTGATTTTCAGTTGTATAATTTGCTTTTCTTTCTCTTTGTCAAGTTCTTGTAACAGGAATTACATCTTCGATAAATCTACAAGAAGGCACGCGCTTCCAAAAGACTCCTTTTTCATTTATATGAAGCAGGAATCTTTGTAAGAATTTTTATCGTGTCCCGTAAAGTTAATAATAGTAAGAAGGGTATTAAAATATCTGAATAAATTGTAGGATTCTTAAATTATTCTTGAAAATATTTAAATAATTGAAAGCAATATTAATGTTCCAATGAAATTTATAAGAAATTTTGAGAAATTCTGAATAAATGCCCAAACTCAACTGATTTAAAATTAAAGTGGTAAAATGTGAGCTATCAGGGATCGTGATGTACACGTGCTATGATAAATTATGAAAAATTAATGAAACGACGAACAGTTGGTTGACGAACAGCGAGGGCTTGCTGCACTACTGACAACTTGATCACATTTCTGATCTCATTTTACTTTGACGTATGATTTCTGTAGGATATATATAAACTTTTTCCATTATTTATAATAAGATTACTCCAAAATGATATTTGAAAGTGAAACTGTTTGTTAAATTTATGTAATTTTATATATTACTCACAACATCTAGCGCAATCCGACAATAAATCAGCCTCGTAGACATCACAAAATACCAAACTGAAGAGGACTGAAAATGAAAGTAACTTCAACATCTTCGCTTCAGCTGTCAGGAATCTTTCTCTCAATATGATTGCTTATTTAGAGAAATGAAAGCCTACTGGACTAATAAACAGGCTGCCTTTATTCTGGAAAAAAATGATAATTACGGTAACATATGATTAAATCATTTTTTAAAAATACTTCATACATAGCAAAGACTATTCTTTAGAATAAGCACTGTAGCTTAAGCACATAAAGTTTTAATATATCCTGTTTCCAAGAGTACGTGTGGGTTCCATAGTTAATCGGTCTCTGCCGACGGTAGTTGTATTGATTTTTATATGAAAATCCGGTTTTTATTTTGTACTGGGGTCACTATGGTTATAGTACTTCGTGGATTTAGCTGTTATGGCAGCACGTGTTATAAATAATGCGATGATGCTAATGGTAAAATGGCTAGTTGAGCTTAACGATAAATAATCTGAGAGAATAATCCTTAGGGGATATTCTTGAGATACTCTAGTTGTCAGGGATCTGCTCGTGCCACTACCAAGTAAATGTAATTAACAACAATTAATGTTGATTTATCATATTAATGCCTCCTTATCATATGAGCTTAGTAGTATCAGATATTGGCCTAATATTATTACACTACCCAACATAATTTTTACCTCCAGCAAATCAATGGTTGTTTCTGGTCATGTTTTATATGTGTGAATACGCTACCTATTTTTGGCTTAACATGAACCCTGGAAACTCCAAATCTATCATCTTCTCACCTAGGGCAGAAGCAGAATTCAATCCAACAGCTCTCTGCAGCCCTCTATTGCTGGGCATGTACGGGTCGCCACTCATTCCGTAAAATTCTTAGGAGTGGTAATGGAAGAAACCTAACATATAAGGAACAAATCCACAACTGCGTTCAAGAGCATTACGGGTTTTCTGCCGTATGAAACTTGACCTCTATAGAGCGAACAACAAGCAAACGGTCAGAAAATTTCTCCTCTACTATTTTAGTTCTGTCATAAGTTATGGTATTGAAGTTTGGTCTGCTGCTCCTATGTCCAGTCTAAAGACGCTCTGAAGTCTGGAATTCTGGGGCCTAAAGTGGGCCAACAATTGGGCTCACCTACCCTATACATCAAAATCACAGCTCTGCATAAATCTCAGATGCACCCCAGTCCAGCACCTGGCATATGCGAGGAAACTCACAATGGTGCTTAATCTGTGCTCCTCTGCTCTCGATTTCGTTAATATCTGGGAAATTCTAGGCTGCAAAATGTGTGGTCCAGAGATTCTGCCTACAGAAGGGAAAAGCGCAAATCCATAGTCAAGTCCATTCAGTATTCTTGCAATTGTCAGAGGAATAACTACCAGTGAAAGTTTCGGGACTGTCTCAATGTGTTGCAACTTCTATATAATAACTGTAAAATCTATGTAATGCAATATAAGCTTGTATAATCAATCTATTATAATAACCATAAAATCTATATAATCCAATATTAGCTGTGTATATTGCACTGCTATGTATTTTATTTATTTGCTGTGTACTCACGTAGTTTTTATATACTGAACGTAACGTGTCCAGCTAATTGTAATATTCCTCTGGTTACCTGTAGCGGGAATCGTGTCCTAAATTATTATTATTATTATTATTGGATTTGAACATGCTTATGCATATAATTATGGATTTGAACATACCTTATTTGGAACAACAAGGCAACAAATGATGGAGGGAGACAGAACAGTAAGCTCCTGTTTAGATCAGCTTATAACAAATATGTTATAAAATGATTTAATAAAGTTGAAGTATGCAAATTCCTACATACTACTAAATCAAATGTCAGATCATAAAACATACATACTAATAATAGATATGTACTCAAAACAACAACACCCACGTGAACATAAAAAATTAACATGTGTTGCGAAGAACAAATATTTATCAACAGGCAAGCTCAAACACAACACAGAAAACATGTTACGACAAGAGCAAGCATCTTACACAACTGATGTAAATGTCTTTTCAAGTCAAATAATACAAATGATAAACAATTCGAGGATTAATTCGGAGAGAAAAATAAATCTCTCAGCTTGCAACACAAATTCTAGGAGTAGCAGGATTAAACATAAGAAACCTTGGATGACAAGAAAAATATAATTAATGGTACAAAGAGATAAATACTTCAGGCAGCATAGAAATAGTCCATCAAAGATAGAACATTATCACAATTATAAAACAATTAGAAAAAATTGACAGATTTGATTAGAAAGCAAAAAACAATTACTACAATCAACTTTTTATGGATAAACAGATGACTCAAAAGGATAAATGGAGCGTTATAAATAACCTGCTAAGTACAAGGAAGAAAAAGTCAAGGGGAAATCAAATCAAAACACAATTAAAACAGGCATGTGGTACAAATAAACAATATGAGGCTGCAAACAGATTTTCCAAAGCTGTATTAGAGCTCAGTAGATACAACATACACTATTGCCAAGACTGTTTTGCTCAAAAAGATAATCTTCCTCAGGTAGTGAACTCCTGTGTAAACTTTGCTCCAAAGTACACGGAGATTCTCAAGATCATAGAACAGTTAAAGAGCAAGAAATCTCACGGACTTGACTGTGTTACAGTAACCGAAGTAAAGAGAAATAAAGAACAGTTCACTGTTCTCTTGGTGGAACTTATAGCACGAATGTTAGAATCGGGAAATTATCCTACAAATCTACTTTCCTTTAAAATACTCCCCATATATAAAAAGGGACCACCTGATGACTTTTGTAATTATAGACCAATTACAATTCAGTCGGTTATAAATAAAATAATAGAAAATTATACATTTACCCATATAAGTAAATATCTACATCAATATGGACTGTTAAATAACTCTCTATTCTAATATCAGAAGGGTAAGAGCACACAGACATTATTAGAGAACTTAGTAGACTCTCTAAACTTACATTTAAACAACAATAACTTCATAATCATTTTATTTATTGATTTGACCAAAGCATATGACTTAATTGATATCTCAATCTTGAAACATAAATTACTGAAATATGGTCAATCAACTCTTAACATCTTATTTGACCAAAAGAAAAATCACAGTTGAAGTAGAGAATACAAAGGGAAAATCATACAATATAAAGAAAGGAGTACCACATGGCACTCATGATGGGCCAATCATGTTCAACATCTTTATAAATGACGTATTCCAAGTAATTAAGAACTCCTGTATTAAAATTTATGCAGATAATTTAATCTTATATACAATTGGAAAGAACCTTACAAAAATGGCATTAGATTTACAGCAGGATGTAATACATATACAAAATAAATTGGTAGCATGACAATAAATTAGTACTCAGTTTTGAAAAAACCAAATTCTGGGTAATTAGACCCCCTCACCAAACCCTGGACATTCATCCCTCTATTAAATTACATAAACATGAATGCCTACATGAACAGAACTTCCAGAATTGCAATTGTCTAACAGTTGAAGAAGTTCCAAATCACTGTTACCTTGGGTTATGGATAACTCTATTCTCAAAGTTGGGCAATGCAAATAACAAATTTGTACAAAAAAATGAGATTTTATGTGTACTTCTTTTATTATATTAAAAATAAATTGAATCAAAGAACAAAAGTCACCTTATATTATGCATTAGAGGACTCCCAACTGAATTATTTAGTAAATGTATGGTCAAGAGCAAATATAACTGAAATAAGGGTTATAAGCAATTTACTAAACAGGATTCTGAAACTTTTAATGTGGACAAACTCTGGGAATGATCTGAATAAGAGAAGGTAATTTTTGTTAAAATACAAAATACTATATCCAATTCAAAAACTGAAGTTAAATTTATTCTCGAAAAGTCTTAACACCATATATGAAGAGTTGAATCTTCAAAGGAATGTTTCACAAAACTTAAGGAATCCAAAAGCAGTTGTTTTGCCTCCCCCTAGGGTACTAAATAGATTTGAAGATAGGCGTACAAAGACCATATTAAATAACTTGTTGGCAAGCGTTGATTTCAGGCTGAGGAGAGATTATTCATTCTCCAAATTAAAATTCCATTAAAGTGCCTGCTGGGCAAACCAAAGGTCGCGGGTTCGAATCCTGCCTCGGGCTTGGATCAGAGTAGAAAATGCAAAAACTTTGGGAGGTGCAATATGGCCACAGAAGCCAATGCGCCAACGACTAACAGAAAAAAAAAAAAAATATATATATATATATATTATATTTCCCGCTAGAGGGCTAAGTGTAAGCATGTCTACTGTATCAACGCTCCTAGAGTAAATTGGAAATATTTGCCATTTGCAAGTTGAAAAATTCTTTCTATTGTTGCTTATTTAGTGCAAGTGCATTATCTCAAACGTCTTGTGTTGGCTACTCCTAAGGTTTGCAAATATGAGTCAAAATATATGCAAAAAGTCGAACCTACCGCTGCACATGCAAGAAGTGGTATGTCATGGCGGCAACAATGGGTATCATTATAGATGCTCATTGAAAGAGACAACCTATAAAGAAATGGCGAAGCATAAGAAACAATATGGAGGTGCATCTTGTGCAGGAAAGAAGAGAGGGAAGAAAGAAGTGAAAATTCCTACTCAGCAGAAGAATTTCACGATTCGCTGCATCCACCAAACAAAGACTTAGAGTTAGCACAAAAGCAGGCGAACACCCTTAACATAGAAGACATACTAAGAAAGCTATCCAGCAAAATTTACTAATAATTTTCTAATTTATTAGTAAATTATTAATTTACAAAATTTACTAATTTCTCGATTTACTAATAGAAATTGTTCCAATAAAAAAGCAAATGGAGGACCTGAAGACAGAAGTGTAAGATATCAAGAAATCGATTTCGTTTGTCTCCGAATCATTTGACAAAATATATATATATATATATGATCTTTATTGTATACAAATGTGGTATATACAATAGACCCTTCACAGCAGCAATGCCAGGGGTTTTACATTGGCTGGTGGACAATAGCCTTGGGGAGATGGGCCCACATCGAAGTTCTGGCTCATCCAAAAATATTTTATTTTTGGCTCATCCAGAGCCAAAAATAAAATAGAATCAGTGTCAGATTATTTACAGGATGTATGTTTTGACAGTATTTACAATGAATTAATAAAGATATTCATATTTACATTATGTTATATCAATATTTATATTCATAAAGATATTCTTCACTTTATTTACAAAATACAACAAACCATAAGCAAACTGCAAGACTCCAACGCTGCAAACACCAAAAGAATTGTAAAATGCATTCATTTTACATTCTACTTTTCGTACCCCCCCTTCCCCCTTTTACTGTATCCCTTATGCTAAAAGAGGTGTTTTTGTTTTCTTGGGTATCCCAGTGAAAACATTACTAAGAAACACACAGGACAAACTTGACTACCAGCTCGCGTTAGCGATAAGAGTCCAAAATTCAGGAGGGCCGAGGCTTCACACGTCTGAATACCATCCGAATATTGTATCACCCCCCCCCCCCTGTTTACTGTTGTCGCTACGCAAGATAAGCAGTCGTTAGGGAGAAGTTAGTTTACCAGTCCAGAAAAATATGAGCTTTCGCTCTCTCTGGCAAATACTGGTGAGCTTATCGGTCGTGTCGAAGTGAGAATAAGGTGCCCCCACCCTCGATTGGGCTCCGAGGGGGTGGCGAAAGTTCACACGATAAGGTGCATAATACCAGGAGGACGAGAGACCGACAAGGAGTTGGAGAACGTGAGGTCAACGGGAGAACAATCAGTTTCAGAGTAGCAAAGAGTAATTGCGAGCTAAGCAGTGAAGTCTAGGTGACAAAGACAGAGGAAGATAGAAAAATGATGGAGAGACCGACCTTGAGCCCCGTAAATAGCCGATGGAGTCGGCTTAACTTCGGTAAGTTCTAATTACTCCCTACAGTTATGCATAAACTTTACTCCTCATTGAATATGATTTATTATGCTAGTATTGTTAAGTATAGAATACCCTAATACTGCTATCTTAAATAGCGCATCACTCAGATTGTCGGTTTCACAAATTAACAATAGGTAAAGTGATGTATCTTATAGCGCGGTATTTTAGTATCGACACCCACCATGTTTGTATAACCTTTATGTCATATGTCAGTTCTTGCCTGAGATGAAGTACCCACACGAAGAAAACCTATGTGAGGAGCCCATTAACTTCCAAAGATCAATAATGCTAAGAACTCTTAAATCCATGAAATCAGTTATATTAGTGTAACTAGATGATTTAGGATTTGCTTGTCATTGCCACTAGGGCAGTAGTTATTATACATGTATTCATTCTATAGTAGATTGTATTAAACTATGTTTTGTTTTAAACATATGCCTCAAGCCTATTCTCCATTCACACGAATGAGTAAGTAAAGAATTATATATAGAACTTTTTATTGCGGTGCTCAAAATTCCTGACTAAAACTGGAAAGGGTTTGAGTATTAACACAGCGCCCTGGTCGAAGCTGCAGTTCCTATTCCCTTCCATTGAATAGGATTACCGAGGGCCGAGACCATTGTCCTAATATGAAAAACCACTAGACAGTCACATGAGTATACTGGGGTTATGACAGAACAAATGATTAAGGAAGGAAAACGTCCCGCTATGCAGATATGTCATCCAGAGAAGTCTGAACGAAAATAATAATAGTAAGAAGTAATAAAACAACCCCAGTGTAACACTGGTGCCGTGACCAAGATTAAATGTTTTGCGGGATGAAAAACTGTCCACACTGAAGAACGAGTCACAAAAAGGAAACTGAGAAGAGGTATAGAATCTAAAGGGATTACTGATAAGTAGTAAGATTGTTGATTTTGTGCATTAAGAGAATAGGTAGGAGGCATTACTTCTTTGCAACAACACAGGACATCTACACTAATTAGTAAATTATTGCAATTCTTATAATTAGATTTAATAAACAAATGACTACATGCTATAACACACTCTTGTTTTAAATAAGTGATTACTAACATCATAATTTTGTTTCAGCAACAGGTAAGTCACATTATTTTGGAAGACAGGGGCCCAAAATTAGCAATTAAATTTCCCAATTCCTAGTAAATTAAAAAAATGGAGGATCAGATGCCTCAAACAACAGGAACATCATCCCCCCTACCTCAAACAAAACAGCCACCACCCACCCCAGAACCAGACAGACCGCATTCAGCAAATATTGCGGGATTTTTAAGTCTTGTGCCATTATTCTTTGGCAAAAATGATGAAGGCCCTTCAGTCCAACTGTTTTTCGAAACTTTAGAGAGTGTTGGAGAATTAGCACTCTGGGAACACAGAGAACTTTTAGCAGTCTCGAAATCTAAACTTCGCTCTTCGGCAGCGGACTTTTTAGCCCAATCCTTTGAATTACGCAGGGAAAAGAATTACAACATATTTAAGAATGCTTTTTTGGCTCAGTTCGAAAAAAGGGAACCAATTATCACCTCCCTTCAGCAGTTCGCCAGTGCTGTGCAAGCACCTTCGGAAACCATTGCGAGTTATAGCACGCGCGTGAGGAATTTGGCAAGGGCAGCTTTCAAAATTCAGGGAGAGACACCTGAAGTATTAAACATTTTAGACCAGGCAATGCTGGCCCAATTCCTTAGGGGCATATCGGGAAAAATGAGAAAAATGGTGCTCACACACAATCCTTTTAACTTTTTCACAAGCAATTGAGATTTCGAAAAGAGAGGAAATTAATGACCAGCTTACTCACACAAAAACTGTCCCTTTGCATGTTATTAATAGTCCTGTAAGGGACGAGAGTGAATGGGAGCGACAGGAAAATAATCCCAAACACATTCTTGAACCCATTCAAGATCAAATACGCGACTTACAACAATCGTGAAGTTCATTATCAGTAAATTACGCAACAATCAACAATTTAGAGACACAGATAGCCGCCCTGAGTCAGCAGATGCAAACTATGAAGGTGGGAAAATTTCCCCCTCCCCACGGTCAGGCAGCATTAGGCGCTACCTACCTCCACTTGGACAGCGCAGTAGATCCGCTAACCGACGCTAACGTGACCTTCAGACCAGAGGTCGTTGACCGCCCGGAAAGACGCTTCATTGTGCCGTACTACGGTACACAGCAGACAGCCAGAAATACAGTAAACAATCACGAACGAAGGGAAAGACGCATTTCTGATGGCCGTCCGAGCTTCTATCAACCCACTCAACTTTTCCACAGCCGCCCGTGCACGAATTATGAAACGGACATGTACACTGCATCCCCAAAAGTTAGGACGTCCTATTTTAACCACCGATATTCTAATTTTAATGAAAATCGAGATCAAGTCGCCAGTAGAATGTATTATGATGATCATAATAGGAGTAATATAGACTCTTATTCTAGGATTAGGAGAGGAACATATAGGAATGAGCATATTCAGGGGCAAACTCGACCAAAAACATTTCAAGGCAGACAAAATAATTTTACAAATACTGGAAGCTACAGGCGAGATAGGGATAGAATTTTATGACTTAAAAGGGGCTCTACACTTAGTAGGAAGGATCCGCGATGTAATAAAACTCTTTTGCCAACCCCTAACTTTAGTAAAGTTAGTAGGCCAGAAGTCAGGGGCATCAGAACACAACATGGCATTTACATTCTGGAGGATAATACTAAATTACCTGTGGTATTAGGATCTGTACAAAACATTAAAACTAGATTTCTTTTAGACACAGGTGCTAGCGTTACTTTAATGAGTGCAGATTTATTTAATAAAATTAAAAATGATACATCGTTAGATTTCAGACCTCCAGAATTAACTGTATCCGGAGTTTTGGGAAATATTGTGCCTATACACACTACAGTAACTGCTAATATTAAATTAGGTAATGCAACTTTTAGGGAGAAAGTTTTGGTAACTTCAAAAATTTTAATGGTAAATATAACATCATCCTCGGTTTGAACATATTAAGAAAGTTTTCATTCAGCCTAGACTTAGGCAAAGGGATCATACCATCAGTTCCACTAGGGATTTGCCTGAGGGAAGAGGATATTCGGCAACAATTGGTGAATTCCACACCCACAGTTGCTAAGCTTACATGTAAACATGTACTCCCAGCAAGCACAGAACGGGTGGTAACAGTATCTTGTGACCAGCTTGCTGCTCCTCCCAAACAACTAGTATTAGCAGGGCCAAATTCAAACTTAAGCTGGGATGATTTAGCAGTGAAATATTCGGTAGACCAGGTAGACGAAATTGGGAAAATATCTGTGCTCGTCGCTAATTTAACAGCGGAACCGCTGCATCTTCCAAAAGGCATGGGTATTGCGAGTCTGGAGCACCTGAATCCTCAATCAATTAACCCTAAGAGCCACGAAAGAGGCAAAAGGGAAGTTTCTCCAGTGACCATAGAGGATTTTAAGCTTGATCACCTGACTGCTGATCAAAGACACAAATTATCAGACCTGTTACGCAAATACCGGGATGTGTTCGCCAAATCACCAGCCCAACTTGGCAACTCAAAAGTTATCCAACACAGAATTAAATTGACAGACAACATTCCTGCTAGACAAAATGCTTATAGAACCCCCTTTTTACTAAAGGATGAGATTCGCAACCAGGTCCAAGAACTCCTGGAGCCAAACATCATTGAACCCAGCTGCTCTCCGTACGCCGCGCCCATCGTTCTGGTGAAGAAGCGAGGTGGGGGATACAGGTTATGTATTGACTTCAGGAAACGTAACGCCAAGACGATCTCGGACTCGTACCCGATCCCTTGCATCAGTGAGATACTTGAACTTCTGGGAGGTGAGCGCTACTTCAGCTCTCTGGACCTCGAAGCCAGATTCCACCAGATTGAAGTGCACCCTGCAGACCGCCACAAGACAGCTTTTACTACAGGGGAATCATTGCTACAATACCGACGCATGCCGTTTGGATTAAAAAACGCGCCATGTAGTTTTGTGAGACCAATGGGGCTTGTCTTGGAAAATTTACAACGAGATTCCATTTTCGCTTACTTAGATGACATAATCATAGTGTCGAAATTTTGGTCTTCACACCTCTCGAAGCTTGAGAAAGTTTTCCAGCGCCTGAGAAAATACGATCTGAAGCTGAAACCAAAGAAGTGTGAGTTCCTAAAACAGCAATTAAAATACTTAGGTCATCTCATTAATAAGGATGGTGTCCGTCCTGATCCAGCCAACGTGCCTGCCGTTCGAGAGTGTGGACAGCCGAGAACCATGAAGCAAGTGCGATCGTTTCTTGGGATGACAGGATTTTACAGAAAATTTGTCCCAGAGTACGCAGAGATAGTCAGGCCGCTAACTCAACTTACAAAAAAGAACACCCCCTTTTCCTGGAACAGTGCCGCCCAAGAGGCCTTCGACAAGCTGAAGGTCGCTTTGACCACACCACCCCTATTAATTTACCCGGACTTTTCTAAACCGTTTTTTGTGTCCTCTGACGCATCTAATTATGCAATCTCGGCTTTGCTAGAGCAATAAGTTGATGAAAATCAAAGACAGCCAATCGCTTACGCCTCCAGACTACTAAAGAAAGCAGAGACTATGTATAGTACCACAGAAAAGGAAGCTTTGGCAATAGTCTTTGCGGTATAACAGTTCAGACCATTCTTAATAGCCTCCAGCTTCACACTAATAACAGACCACCAACCATTGAGCTATCTTCTTCACTTAAAGAATCCATCCCCTAGATTAGCTCGCTGGAGCATGCTTCTACAAGAATACAATTTCAAAATCGTATGCAGGCCGGGTCGACTTCACTCAAATGCAGATTTCCTTTCAAGGCCAGTGTTAGAGGAAGAGGAAAGAAAGAAGGGGCTTAAGAAATCCAAAACTGCTGAATTCGTTGCTCCTATAGCAGCAAATCCCACTATAGAGTCACTGATCATGCCGCAACAACAAACCAGAACTTTGATTAGGAATCTCCAAAGAGAGGACCCTAATTTGCAAGGGGTTAATTGAGCAATTAGAAGGAGCACTACAGGCAACAAGTAAAATCCCAGATTCCTTCTATCTGAGTGAGGACAGGATACTGTATCACTATACTTTACCTGAACATGGAGCTACTCGCTCAGAGCCCTGTGAACAGTTAGTAGTTCCAACCAGCTTGAAAGCAGAAGTGTTGAAGTCCTGTCACGACGGTTTTCTCAGCGGAGGGCACCTTGCCCTACACAAGATGTTAGAGAAGGTTAGAAAACACTTCTTCTGGTTAGGCCTTTTTGGTGACGTCAAGAATTATGTAGAGTCTTGTCCATCGTGTATGGAGCGTAGAGCGTATAACACTAAGGCTAAAGCAGCCCTGATGAGAGTTCCTAATGAGAACTCACCTTGGGTCCGAGTGTCCGTGGACATTTTGGGACCCCTTCCAATGACTTTGAAAGGACACAAGTATCTACTGATGGCAGTAGACAACTTTACCCGTTATGCAGAAGTAATCCCACTTCATACCCAGAAGGCTGAGGAAGTGGCCACAGCTTTCATAAGCAATGTGATCTCGAGACATGGGATTCCTAAATACATCCTAACAGATCAGGGCACTAACTTTATGTCATCACTATTATGACAGGTGTGTAAAAAGCTAGATATTCATCAGCTTCATACGACCCCATTCCACCCCCAGGCCAATGCAAAGGTCGAATGCTTAAACCGCACCTTGGCAAACATCCTGTCTCATGTGGTGAACGAGTCTCAAACGGACTGGGACATCATGGCCCCACTAGCAATCGCTGCATACCATGCGGCAACTCATAGTTCCACACAGGAATCGCCAAATTTTTAATGTATGGCAGAGATTTGCTGTTGCCATCTGACTTATGGCATTCCAAAGAGAGACATTCATATGCGTCTTTGGAAAACTATGCAGAACTATTGTGTGCACGCCTTCGCAGATCCTATGAAATCGTCTCCCAACACTTGGAAGAGGTAGTGCAGAGACAAGAGGATCATAGAGCATCTGTTGCAGTAGACAAAATCATCCGTGTAGGAAGCCTTGTTTATCTTTTTACCCCTAAGATAAAAGTGGGCACTACAAAGAAATTGGCTCGTTTGAGCACAGGTCCCTACCGTGTGATCGGTCAGCCATCATTAGTGAATTATGAAATACAGCACCTGTACAACCCAAAAGATAAACAAATTGTGCACATGGACAGATTAGCATTAGCATTAGCATTAGCATTAGCATTAGTAGAGGCATTTGATGCAAGAAAGCAAGCTTATGCAGCATCAGCCAAAAAAAAAAAAAAAAAAAAAAAAAAAAGTAACATAAATAAATCAAAATAACCACTTCCACTTCACCCCTCTGTTCGTTCGAAATACCTGTCCAGCTGAGCCTTAAACTTATTTAGGCTATCAACTTCCACGACAAGGGATGGAAGTCTGTTCCACCCACCAACCACCCGCTGGCTAAAGGCAAATTTCCGCACATCTATCCTACATCTGTCTTTCCTCAATTTGAATTTATGCCCTCTCAGGTGATTTTTCTGAGCTAGAGGAAGAATCCCATCAGCATTGAGCATGCTCAAACCATTCAAGGCTTTGTACACCTCTATCAGATCACCCCGCTGGTGCCTAGTTTCCAGACACTGTAATTTGCAAAACTTAAGCCTTTCTTCGTAAGAGAACCCCTTTGTCCCATTCACCAATCTAGTTGCCCTTCTCTGTACTCGTTCCAGCAGCTCTACATCCTTCCTGAAATGAGGCCTCCAGGCCTGTATACAGTACTCTAGGTGTGGCCTGACCATTGCCTTATACAAGGGAATAATCACCTCCTTATCCCTGCTAGAAAAATTCCTATATATCATTGACAATACACCATGAGCTACTCTTGCAGCTCGTCTGCACTGCTCAGAGAACTTCATATCTGCCTGCACCACCACCCCCAGGTCCCTTTCATTCTCTACCACTGTCAGTGTAGTACCACAGAGTTGATACGTTGCTCTGGGGTTGCTGTTTCCCATATGTAGTACTTTACATTTGTCAATGTTAAACTTCATTTGCCACCTCGAAGCCCATCTGCTCAACCTTTCCAAATCCTGTTGCAGCAGCATAGTGTCAGTAGTGTCCTTGACAACCCTGCCAACCTTCGTATCGTCTGCAAACTTGGACATTAAGCCTGATATACCAGCATCAATATCATTTATAAATACAGAAAACAATAAAGGCCCCAATACTGAACCCTGAGGGACTCCACTAATAACATTAGTCCACGATGAGCAGTGTCCATTGATTACCACTCTCTGTCTTCTCCCCCTCAACCACCCCTTTATCCATAGCAGCAACTTGCCTCCAATGCCACACTGCTCCAATTTGTGCAGCAGTCTTCCATGTGCAACAGTATCAAAAGCCTTTCTAAGATCCAAGTATATAATATCAAAGTTATTCCCTGCATCCAGTTCTTTTGTGACTGCATCATAGTATCCAATCAAATTGGTCAGGCAAGACTTCCCCTTAACAAAACCATGCTGTGTCCTAGCTATAACTGAAGTCTTGTCTAGATGATCCTGCAGTGCTTCTTTCACCAGTGCCTCCATTAATTTTCCGGGAACAGAAGTTAAACTCACAGGTCTATAATTACTTGTGTCAGCCTTTGATCCCCCTTTGTGAATTGGGGTCACATTTGCACATCTCGAGTCAATGGGTACCTCCCCTGAGTCCAAGGAAGCTCTCATAATTATGGCTAAGGGTTTGCTTACCTCCTTTGCTGCCTCCTTTATTATAACTGGATAGATCCCATCCACCCCAGGTGCCTTTCTTGTGTTTATCTTCAACAATTTCTCCTCCACTTTGCTCTCAGTTATTACAAGATTCTCTAGCTTACTGCTAGAGTTGAATACACCTCTGGCATTCCCCTCGCTGAATAACTCCTCATGTGTGAATGTCGATGCAAAATATTCATTTAGTTTGTTAGCTACCCGAGCAGGGTCATCAACAGTTGACCCATCGATCTCAAGTGGACCAATCTGATTCATCCCCTTCCTTCTAGAGTTTACATAAGTAAAGAACTCTTTGCTGTTTTTCTTCGCATCCCTTGCCAAGGATCTCTCGTAATCTGCCTTCGCCTGCCTAACCTCCTTTGTAACTTGGTTACAGATCAACTTGTATCTATCATAGGCGTCCGTGTCACGTGTTAATTTGTATGTATCCCATGCATTTTTCTTCTCTGCCATATGCCTCATTAGTTCATCTGACAACCATTTAGGCCTAAACCTTGAACAATATTTCTTAGTTGGTATGTAAAGCCTAGTAGCTTCCACGATAAGTTCTTTGAATGCTTCCCATTTTGAATTTGCTGTTGGCAATATCATCAGTTGATCCCACTGTATAGAATTTAAATACTGTCTCAGTCCATTGTAGTCGCCTTTACGAAAGCAATACCCCTTCCCTTTACCCCTAATGGTAGTTACCTCTTTGAGTAACTCCCACTTCAGCACACTGTGATCACTGCCACCAAGTGGTTCATTTATCTGCAGATTCTTAATGCATGAAGAATCACTACTGATAATCAAATCAAGAGTATTACTCCCTCTAGTTGCCTCCCGAACATGCTGATGTAGAAAACAATCATCCAATAAATCCACAAAAGCCTTGCTACTGTGTGAGTGACCAGCCCCCAAATTCCAGTCAATATCTGGGAAATTAAAATCCCCCATTATAAGACTCTCTGATTTACTGGCCCACTCTATTTCTCCGAACAGTTTCTTATTATACTCATCAGAGTCATTAGGCCTATAGCACACTCCTACTCTCAATTTTGATCTCCCAATGCTTATGTCACACCAAACTGACTCGACACTGCACTGTCCAGCGATGTCCACTGGCTTCACTTCCTTGGATTTTATGTGTTTTTTAACTAATAGCATAACCCCTCCTCCCTTCCTATCCTGTCTATCCTTTCTGTAGACATTGTACTCCCCAAATTCCAGTTCTGCATTTCTTATATCTGTGTGACACCACGTCTCTGAAATCCCCACAATATCTGCCTTTGATGTTTTGAGCAACACCTCAAATTCATCAAATTTATTTACTAAACTCCTAGCATTGGTGTACACACAAGTATACATGCACCTGTTCTTTTTCTTAGCTACCCTAACACAACCCATGTGTTTACTTGTACCCCAATGATTCCCAGCAGTCTCTGAAATATCCTGCATCTTATTTTCCAGGCTGCGGCTCATTCCAATAGAAGCAGTGCAAGAATCACTTTCACCTCTGCCAGTGGCTACTGTTAATCTATTAGTCCTTGTATCCCCCCAATCTAGCAGTTTTCCGACCCACCTAACATTGCCTCGATAGCATCAGCAAACATTCTTGCACCCTTTCTATTTAAGTGTATCCCATCCCTGTAGAAGCAGTCTCTCCTGTTAACAAGTACAGACCAGGCTGAAAAAAATTCTACCCCTTGAGCCCTGCACAATCTTTCCAGGGCCGAATTGATTGACAGGGCTCTCATCATATACTCCCTCCTATCGTGTCTGGGCAGAATTGCAGACACTTTCAATTTCAACCCTAATTCACGGCTTTTTTTCATCAGTGACCTGTACTTGTCAAGTAATTCCGCCGGTCTCCTACTCTTAATGTCATTAGTGCCAACGTGTACAACTATGTCACCTTTTGTGCCCTTAAAAGATGATATCCGCTCTACAACGTCATCAACTTTTGCCCCTGGCAGACATACCCTGGTCCTATTCCACCTATCCTTTTTACAAAGCATGTTTCCCGTTTCCCTGACAATAGAGTCACCAACAACTACTAGTTCCTTTGGGACCAGCGCATTCTGCCTTGGGGGTTGCCGCTGTGTTCCGCGATGACCAAGTGCAAGCTCTGGCATTGGTGTGGGCAGCTGAGAGCTTGATGGGCCCCTCACTTGTAATCCTTCGAGGGCATCCACCCTATCCTTCAAGCTCTCATATAGGCCCATAACAACGCTGAGTTGTCGCCTTATCTCCTTACACTCCTTGCATCGCACACACACAAAGATTGACGAAGGTTATTCACAGGAAAGTGTTTCCCGAACTGAGAGTAGAGGAGTCAGAGGAATCAGAAGATAGCAATTCACCAGACCAAACAAGCACTACATCAGTGCCCAAAAAGACATGGATCTTTGATGAACCTTTAGTGGAGGATTGTGATCTTATCCCACCTATAATTCCCCGACCAACAAGGACCAAACCGACAAGCTTACCCATATCAATCCCATTGTCATCCCTCCCACAAAGAAATCAGGAGGGCCAACCAAGGACAGATCAGTTAGTAAGACCAGAAGGAGCTGTGCAAGCACCTACTCAGACCCACGGATATAATTTACATAGTCGCGACCGAGTAACTCATGCCCCACCAGAGGAAATTGTGGTGTCCCAGTCGCAAGTAGAGGAACTAGTGCCAGAGACAGCTTCAGTGGAAAGAGCAGATACAGTGGTTGATACTTCCAGCAATGTAGCTGAAGCAGAAAGAGATGTCACCCCAGATCAGAGTAACAACACTCAAGCAAACACAAGCCAAAGCAAGCCACCAGATAGGATAGAAAGAGCAGTTCAGTGGATATTGGGTCCACATCTTGCTGAGAGATACCTTCGACCAAGCGATGGCAGTAGTTCTGATCTGGCAGGTATTTTGAGAGATGCCTGGAGAGACTAAAGTGAGGATAGTTAAGTGTATCGATTTCAAGGAGAAACAAGCCATAATTACAGTTACTAGCAAAGTGAATGCTTTGGCAAGACAGTTGCGTACACCGAACGACCAGTTTCAGAACCAGTACCAGTAAATTCAAAAAAAATATATAATAATAAGATTGGTGACAGAAAGTGGAAGCGGGAAAAAGGATTGAGAAGTGTAAATGGCACAGGTGGAAACACAGAAGAGAGAAGATATGAAAAAAAAAAAAGAGAAAAAAAAAAAAAAAATCTTTTTAGCATTCTTGTAAGGCATTCAATGTACAAAAGGTTCGATTCCGAATCTGTATCTAATAGCTAAATTGGAGGAGGAAGGGATATACACATGTATACACATCCCCTGCATAATAATGCATGAGATGAAAGGGACAGAGAATACTGAGAACTAGAGTAGCAGATGTGAAGAGCAGGCATGAGTCTTTTTTTTTTTAGGAGAGAGTGAAGAATGATTGGGAATTTAATTTGCATTTCTGCTTAAACTGTGGTAGGACCATTGAGAAAAGGTTTCTTTTTAATTTGCATATCATTTTACGAGTACCAAAAAAAATTTATGACATCAAGTGATCAAGATTTTAGACAAGAAGATCATCTTCCTGTACTAATGTGAAAAAAAATAAAAACTTTTGTGTTATTTCAAGAGAAAGAGAGAGGGGATAAGCGAAGTTATGATAAGCAAAGGATCAAAGTACATGACTGACCACAGAGGTGAAGAAATTGATCAGTTTCGTGGGATTCTGGCAGTATGTTTTATCACCAGCCGGATAAATGGTTGGCTAAACAAGTACAGGTTACGAAATGGCACAGGTAGGAAAATAGAGAATTAATTCATTTTATCTTTATAAATCTCACGCAGAAGCACGAATCACTTTAATGAATCTTGAAAAAAAAAAAAAAAACAGTGATTTAGTACCAGAATTCTATAATCATTGAGCTAATATCATTAAAGGAAATACTTTTCACACAAATATATCTGGAGTTTATAAAATAATGCAGAGAGGAAGGATGCATTTAGTCTAGGGCATGGCCAGTAAGCCCCTAGTCCCTTTGTGTTTTCTCTCTCTGACTGCATAGCAAAAATTTAAGTTCAAGCAAATGGATTCAAAAAAAAAAAATCATATTTGGTCTTTTCTTTTGGGGACAAGGTGAAGCAATTGTCCTGGGAACGGCTAGTTCCACCCAGTTACTAGTTGTTTTTATCATTTTCCAGAAGAGAAAAAAAAAATGTAAGTGAATAGGAGGTAACTTCTGAACTTCAAGATCTAGACTTGGGGTCCATCTTCTTGTACTACATATCTATATAAATAATATTAAAAAAAAAAAAAAAAAAAAAAAACTTCACTGTGGAAAGAAATCCTCAAAACAATATTAATCAGAATTCTAATTCCATCAATAATTTCTTTTGAATAAAGTTTACCTACTAATGAGAACTTCATCATTTATAAAAGTAGGGTAGTGAGTGATATTGCATTAATGTAAGAAGGACAATATAGAACAATCACACAGATAATATCGACTATAATGAAAAAAAAAAAAAAACAGAAACGAGATTGCTGAAGTAGTGTACTCATGTTCGTGCCTTCAAAAAATCCAGGCTGCTGATAAATAGAACATTGTGCTAATCAGGAAAGTCAGGGGCTATTTTCAAAATAAGAGAATGATTTCTAAAGTTTTTTTTTTTCTGATGAGGATCTTATTATTTTTCCATGCATGGCATGTTTGATTTTGCGAATGAATTGAGTGATTTGTCTTCGGAAAGGTATGCAAGGAAATCAAGAAAGTGACATTTGAGGTGTGAGTGAGAACAGGAAGGATGAATGAAAGGTGTAAATGTGGAGAGTGTGTGTGTGTGTGAGACACCAGAATACTCCCTCACCCATGATTCGAAAGTATAAGGAGAGAAAGATGTGTAAGTGGAGCGAATCTTTAGTATAGAAGAGAGGAATGGAAGGAAAGCAGGAATAAAAGTATTTCTTCACTAACTAGTTTTTATTTAATCGCCCCCCTGCTCTTAGTCACGATGGTGGCGTTTCACAAGTCTATACTATGCCTCATCGCTAGAACGCTGACCTGCCTCCTAGCACCGTTACGTTGGATACAGAGTGCGACCCCCACAAAAATGGAGATCCCAGTGCCTAATCAACCCATAAATCCTTGTCAGGAGTCCTCCAGAGCTGAGCTGATTCTAACCCCACAGCAGCTCGCCCAGCGAGAGCGGAAACAAAAGGAAGTAAGGCGGACTCAACCCATGAGGAGGAAACACAAGGCAGCTCTAGAAATTCGTTTTCCCTGCCACTATGAAAACCATGGCATGGAAAGCTTCCTAAATTGGAAAGGTGAGGTGCAGGTTTCAAAACGTAGACTTGGGATGGTGGATCGCTTTTTCCACCCAACCTGGAGCACACCTGCCCTTCCCCCGGCCACCAACGACACACCCCCTTGGATCACTTCCTCCTTTCTCGAAGTGGATCGTCATTGATTTTCTCTTTGCCAGGAACCAAGAAAGTGCGCTCAAAGTAGAGGAGATTGCCCTAGTAAGTTGGGACCATCAGTATATTGCATCAACCCCAAAGGCAGGAGCGTTTGCATCTCGGCGTCTCGGATCATGGTTAAGCATCCTTACGAAGCCATACCAAACAGTCATAGCTATAGGAGAAAGAAAGGCACAAAGCCTGGAAAAAGTCCTTCCCTTCAGGACTGTGGTGGATGCTAAAGTCTTCTCCTGTCCCGATCCAGAACTCTTGCCTGATGCAAGAGACAATCCCTTTCATTGTCCCTGGAACCACTCGGCGGACCACTGTGCAGTCCGTACAGTGAACCTTTGCACCCAGTGGCTGGAATTCATCGGTCTAGTAAAGGCAAGAAAAGCTCTTCCTCAGAACTGAATAGTGAAAGTGGTTTACCACCAGGCCATGTGTTAACAGCCAAGAAAGACAAGGCCAAACGTAAGGAGAAAACATGAAGCGTGAAGGCAGAAGAGTTGTAATTTCATCCATTTCTGTGTAAGGATATTGCTAAGGTCTACAATATTCAAAAAAAAAAAAAAAAAAAAAATTTTACATATATATATATATATATTATAGACCTAACTTTAATATTTTTGTCGGCTTTACATATATGATATTTCTTTTACGGATGTTTCAGTGATCCATTTTAGTTATTAGTTCATGTCGATGTTATTGTGATGTTTAGTTACATGTATACAATTATAATGTACTTGCTTAATTAACTTCAGATGCTTTGTGTCCATGACCTGAGGACAGTTACTAATTGTATGATTGTTTATGTTTTATGTCGTGTCTGTGAGCCAAGTGAGGACTATGAACAGAAGCAGTGCCCAGAACATTCCTTGGAGGGATAAGCTCCCTTAGTGTGTCTCCAGCCTGCCGAAGAAAGACTTCGCCGAATCAGGAACTACGGAAGAACTTTTCTTTTACCGCCTGACAGCCTCAGCTTGAAATCCAGATCCATTTCCTGTTGTGCTTCGAAGTGCTCACTCATTCTCTAACTATAGAATGTCAACCAGAAGTAGTACAAACTTCTGTTTTGAAAGAAGAAAGAAAGAAAAAAAAACAATCTCTCAATAGACGAGTGCAGACAATGGCCTCCGTGTGGAGAGAAATTAACGTGGGAAGTGTAAATTCATCACGAACCAAGTGTTGTACCTTTGTTTTATGTATCTTATATGTCTTTTTATTATATCCATAGAATATGTTAGTGAATTAATTTCTTTTATATGTTGTAAGAGGAGTAACGTTCATGTTTATCCCCCCCCCCGACCAAACGGTCAAAAACCCCGTAGGAGGGTCGAGAATGTCAGTCTTAGTTGTGTACCAAGACTGAGATTCTCAATGGCAGTAATGACGGGTGTAAAATGCATTCATTTTACATTCTACTTTTCGTACCCCCCCGCCCCCTTTTACTGTATCCCTTATGCTAAAAGAGGTGTTTTTGTTTTCTTGGGTATCCCAGTGAAAACATTACTCAGAAACACACAGGACAAACTTGACTACCAGCTCGCGTTAGCGATAAGAGTCCAAAATTCAGGAGGGCCGAGGCTTCACACGTCTGAATACCATCCGAATATTGTATCACCCCCCCCCCCCTGTTTACTGTTGTCGCTACGCAAGATAAGCAGTCGTTAGGGAGAAGTTAGTTTACCAGTCCAGAAAAATATGAGCTTTCGCTCTCTCTGGCAAATACTGGTGAGCTTATCGGTCGTGTCGAAGTGAGAATAAGGTGCCCCCACCCTCGATCGGGCTCCGAGGGGGTGGCGAAAGTTCACGCGATAAGGTGCATAATACCAGGAGGATGAGAGACCGACGAGGAGTTGGAGAACGTGAGGTCAACGGGAGAACAAGCAGTTTCAGAGTTATGTTGTTATGTTGTTATGTTATTTGGTTTTTAGGAGCATTAGCAACTAAGGCCATATTGCTCCGGGATATGCGGTGGTCATTCCCTGACCTTTCCACATCCTCCGTATTTGGTGGTGACGGGCTCTAACCCCGGTTTAATCAAGAAGCGTGTGCTACGCACTGCTGCTCCTTCCCACCTGGCTACGGAGGCGCCCAGTTTCAGAGTAGCAAAGAGTAATTGCGAGCTAAGCAGTGAAGTCTAGGTGACAAAGATAGAGGAAGATAGAAAAATGATGGAGAGACCGACCTCGAGCCCCGTAAATAGCCGAAGGAGTCGGCTTAACTTCGGTAAGTTCTAATTACTCCCTACAGTTATGCATAAACTTTACTCCTCATTGAATATGATTTATTATGCTAGTATTGTTAAGTATAGAATACCCTAATACTGCTATCTTAAATAGCGCATCACTCAGATTGTCGGTTTCACAAATTAACAATAGGCAAAGTGATGTATCTTATAGCGCGGTATTTTAGTATCGACACCCACCATGTTTGTATAACCTTTATGTCATATGTCAGTTCTTGCCTGAGATGAAGTACCCACACGAAGAAAACCTATGTGAGGAGCCCATTAACTTCCAAAGATCAATAATGCTAAGAACTCTTAAATCCATGAAATCAGTTATATTAGTGTAACTAGATGATTTAGGATTTGCTTGTCATTGCCACTAGGGCAGTAGTTATTATACATGTATTCATTCTATAGTAGATTGTATTAAACTATGTTTTCTTTTAAACATATGCCTCAAGCCTATTCTCCATTCACACGAATGAGTAAGTAAAGAATTATATATAGAACTTTTTATTGCGGTGCTCAAAATTCCTGACTAAAACTGGAAAGGGATTGAGTATTAACACAGCGCCCTGGTCGAAGCTGCAGTTCCTATTCCCTTACGTTGAATAGGATTACCGAGGGCCGAGACCATTGTCCTAATATGAAAAACCACTAGACAGTCACATGAGTATACTGGGGTTATGACAGAACAAATGATTAAGGAAGGAAAACGTCCCGCTATGCAGATATGTCATCCAGAGAAGTCCGAACGAAAATAATAATAGTAAGAAGTAATAAAACAACCCCAGTGTAACAGAATTGTGGATCTGGAAGATTCATTCAAGCAAAATAAGGAAAATTCTAACTTAATGAACTTAATGATTGACTCGATGGAACAACAGATGTTACCAAACAACGTAGAAATAGTAGGATTAACAGGATTAGCAGGCCAAGTTAGCTTGTTATACAGCAGCTAGGACTTACATTGAAGCTACAGCACAATGAAGAAGTTGAACACTATTACATATCCAACAATAAGAAATGAAACGACAAGCCTACACTAATTGTCAAATTTTCAAATGATGTGGTAAAGGAGGAATGGATGAGAAAGGCAAAGGAGATACGACTGACAGCAAATGATGTATATCAGAACAATAGCAATATTCCAATCTACATAAATGACCACCTAATAACTTAACTCAAGCAATTGTTTTGGGAAAGAAAGCAATTAGTAAAAACTCACAGTTACAAATTTTTATGGTTGAAACATAGAAGGATCTATGTGAAGAAGAATGAATCTTCAAGAGCCATTAGAATTCGGAGTTCAAAGGATCTGCAGTATATAAAATAGACTGTTTAATTGTGAATAATTGTAATTTTCTGAAATCTAGACCTAAGGTAAAATTAAGACATCAGGTATGCTTTTTTGAGGAATCACAGACATTCAGTTCAACTTTACATTTTAAAATAATCCTAGTATTCAAACGCTTATAATTGATAAAAATCAGTTCTTTATGGTATCTGTTCTCTGAACATCAGATCATTAAGAAAAAATTGGTTTAACGTCTTACAATATATTAATGCAATGAAAGAATATATTTCATGTATAGTCTTAACAGAGGTTAACATAAAAAGTTATGAAATTTCAAATTATAACATACAAGGTCTATATTTTGAGAGATTTGAGAAGGGGTGGAGGAATAATAATATACTATAGAACATACTTTAAGGCAATACAGGTCAAGCACTTAACTCAGTCTTGTGAAAACTGCTGTGTCAAATTATCGGAAGATAATCCAGAAAACACATTCATGATTTGTGCGTTTTATAGGCCACCATCAGATTCAATAAACAGCTTCCTAATAGAATTAGAAAACATAATTTTGCAATGGGATGACATACAGACTGAAAAGACCATACTAGTAGGAGATTTCAATACCAATTTACTAACAGATGAAATGGATAATAATGTGCTTCTCAGATACTCTGCTATCTTAAACAACTGTGGATTTGAACATACCATATTTGGAATAACTAGGCAACAAAGGATGGAGGGAGATAGAACAGTAAGCTGTTGTTTAGATCACTTTATAACAAACATCAAGTTAAAGTATGCTAATTCATACATACTCTTAAATCAACTTTCAGATCACAGAACATGTATACTAATAGCAGATATGTATTCAAAACAACACCCATGTGAAGAAAAAAATTATTTATCAACAGGGAAACTGAAACAGAATATAGAAAACTTGTTAATACGTGAGCAAGCATCATACACAACAAATGTAAATGCCTTTTCAAATAAGATAATAAAAATGATAAAGAATTCGAGGTTTAATATCGAGAGAAAAGTAAACCATTCAGTCTGCAACATAAACACTAGGAGTAGCAGAATCAAGCAATTAGTAATCCAAGAAACTTTGGATGACTAACGAAATAGAAGAATTAATGGTACAAAGGGATAAATATTTCAGGTATTATAGAAATTGTCCATCAAAGATAGAACACTATCACAATTATAAAACACTCAGAAATAAATTGACAGCTATGATACAAAAACAAAAAAAAACACTTATTACAATCAACCTTTTATGGATAAGCAGATAACTCAAAAAGGAAAAATGGAACATTATAAATAACCTGCTAAGTACAAGGAAGAAACAAACAAGGGAAAACCAAATTAAAACATTATTAGAACAGATAGATAGTACAAACAAACAATATGAGGCTGCAAATAGGTTTGCCAAGGCTGTATTAGATCTGAACAGATATAATTTACATTATTGCCAAGCTTCCTTTACTAAACAAGATAATTTTCCTCAGAGAGTAAACTCTTGTGTAGTCTTAACTCCACAATATACTGAGATTCTTAAGATAATAGAACAGTTAAAGAACAAGAACTCTTACGGACTGGACAGTATTACAGTAACAGAAGTAAAAAGAAACAAAGAGCAGTTCTCTGTTCTCTTGGTGGAGCTTATAGCACGGATGTTAAGAGTCGGGAAGCAATCCTACAAATTTACATTCTTTTAAGATAATTCCTATATATAAAAAGGGACAACCAGATGACTTTTGCTATTACAGACCAATAACAATACAGTCAATTATTAATAAGATAATAGAAAATTGTATATTTTCCGATATAAGCAAATAGTTACATCAATATGGGTGTTAAACAACTCTCTATTTTCATATCAGAAGGGCAAGAGAACCCAGACATTATTAGAGAAATTAGTAGACTCTTTTAACTTACATTTAAACAGCAATAACTTCCTAATGATTTTATTTATAGATTTGACCAAAGCATGTGACTTAATTGATATCCCAATATTGCAACAGAAATTAGAGAAATATGCTATTAGGAGAAGAATCAATCAATTCTTAGCAAGTTATTTAACCAAAAGAAAAATAACAATCGAAATAGAAAATACAAAGGGAAAATCATATAATGTAAAGAGAGGAGTACCTCAGGGCACTCATGCTGGGCCAATCGTGTTCAACATCTTTATAAATGACATATTCGAAGTAATAAAGAACTCCTTTATAAAAATTGATGCACATGATATAATCTTATATGCAATTGAAAACAATCTGACAAAAATGGCAAAAGATTTGCAGCAGAATTAGCACTCAGCTTTGAAAAGACAAATTTTTGGTAATTAGACCTCTTGATCAAAACTTGGATTTCATTCCTCTATTAAATTACATAAACATGAATGCCTACATGATCAGAATTTCCAGAATTGCAAATGTCTAACTGTGGAAGACGTCTCAAATCATTGTTACCTTGGGTTATGGATTGACTACAGTCTAAGTTGGGCAATGCATGTAACAAATCTGTACAGAAAAATGAGATTTTATGTGTACTTTGTTTACTACATTAAGAATAAGTTAAATCTTAGAACAAAAGTTACATTATATTATGCATTAGTGGACTCCCAACTCAATTATTTAGTACATGTGTGGGCACGAGCGAGCAAATATAACTGAAATAAGGGTAATAAACAACTTAATTCACAGGATTTTGAAACATTTAATGGGGACAAACTCTTGGAATGACCTGAATAAGAGAAAGCAATTTTTGTTAAAATACAAAATACTGAATCAGTTGAAAAACTGAAGTTAAATTTATTCTTTAAAAATTTTAGCACTATTTATGAAGAATCAAATCTGCAAAGGAATGTCACACATAATTTAAGGAACCCAAAAGCAATTACTTTGCCTCATCCTAGGGTACTAAATAGATTTGGAGATAGGCACACAATGAATATAATAAACAACTTGCTGGCTAGTGTTCATTTCAGGTTCAGGAGAAGTTATCCCATCTCCAAATTAAAATTTCTAATAAGAAAATTCTTGATACTCAATGATAAAGTGGATTAAAATTGCGATACAGATAAATTACTATCTCTGTTTACACTGTGGAATGTATTATGCGTAGTGACATCATTGTCTTTTCTGGTAGTAAAAGAATTTGTATAAAAAACTTTTGTAAATGAAGAATTTCAACTTGTTGTCAAGAAATTCACTTTTTTTAACAAGTTCATTTAATGTAAACATATTCTCTTGATAAATAATTGTGGTGTATTGCATTGTATTGTATTAATATTGTTATTATATAGAGAATAGAGGATTTAAAATCAATCATAAAATTTCCTATCATGTCTCAGAGTTAAGATATAGCCAGAAAACTGGATTTTGTACAAATATATCATTACTGTTTGAAATACAATTTTTAAACTTATTAACGTTTGGTTGGTTCTGTTTATTGGGCTAAAATTTAAGCAAGTACAACATTACTGTTCTTGCAATATATAGTATTTTTTTTTCACTTAGATGAACTTTTCCACAGAAGTCTGTATTTTTATTACACCATTCAACTGTTCCATTTATAGTTTATGATAAACTACGCTATAAGAATTCCCCTTCTGTTCAAATTTCCCAATTGATTTTACTGTTTTTAGGTTAATGCCTTGATAAAATGGAGAAGACAAAGCAAAGAACTTGCTTCAATCACTCAGACAACGTCTGCTATATTTGTGGACACTTAACCACAAAAACTCAGAGGAAGAAAATATACAATGTCACAAAAGTTGCATATCCATTGTACTTCGGCTGCAAGGTCGGTGACCAAGAAAATAATCGGCACCATATACCTGTTGGATTAATTTACGACGAACATAATGCTGTGGTTATAAGGAAAGCTGAGAGCACTTTTTGCTGTCCCTATGGTGTGGCGCGAGCCCAAGAATCATTTCGACGACTGCTATTTCAAATGCATGACAAAAATAAAAGGTATTTCCAAAACGGCAAGGACTGCCCAAATAACCTGATATCCCATCAGCAATTAGGCCAGTGCCACACGGTAAAGAACTGCCAGTACCTTTGCCACCAAAATCTTCAGTGATTGGAAGTAGTGATGAATGTACAGAACACACCCTTTGTAAGACTCTCTATTATCCGTAGCCAAACGACAAATTGTGCCTACCCGCACGAGACTGTCGAACATTCCCTGCACGTACTAGTTAAAAAAACCTTACAATAGTAGCCGGGCCCTCCCACGGTCTCTTAGGCCTCCTCCATCATGGCGAACCTGGCAGTACGGTAGTTTCCCCACTATCTGTTATTATGTGAAACTTCCCTTAACAGATACCTGCGTAAAAGGAACTCTTCTTCTTGTGGACTGACAGACTTGGGTCCCAGCCAGAAATGCCTGGCTTGTAGCCGTGAAGGGTATTGTGTACCGCATGTGCGTTATGTATACAATAAAGAGTTCTTCTTCTTCTTCTAAATATTATACTCTGTTTTAACTTAAGTTGACACGACTGAGAAAGATGCTAAGTCTCCTCGCAAAAGAAATGGCATAATGTATTAATACGCCTACTTCCATCTACACCATATCACCATATGTTTTTTTTCCAATAAAACAAAAATATAAATTTAAAAATATGTATCAATATTTTTAACTGATTCATTTATTCATATTTATGTATGCATTCGTAATATTTTGCCTAACACTACTCTGAAGCCGACCAGGCTAGCCAGGTGGGTAAAGCGCCTGCCTAGCAACCCAAAGGTCGCGGGTTCGAATCCCGCCTCGGGCTTGGATCAAAGTACTGCAAAAAACCTTGGGAGGTGCATTATGGCCACAGAAGCTGATGCGCCAACAACTACAAAGAAAAAAAAACTACTTTGGAACGGTTTCCAAAGTTTATTTCTGTGAAACAGAGATTTTTTAGATTCCAATGTTGGCTGTAAACCTTCACATGTTGTCATCCATATTAAAAAATGCTCTGTCTCGGACACAAAGAAAAAACAATCGGTCACCAGAGTTTACAACGGAGCGAAATATGGTAACAGGATGGCAGAAAAAGTATGCCTACTGAACCACATGCTGCTGGAGTTTCAAAACAGGGGTGCCGTTACCACCAAAGGAGAGATCACCCGCAAGTTTTTTTTCCCCACACAGAGTATACCCGAAATCACCATCATGGTTCTTCCCTGGACTTCATACAACGTAATTAATAACAGGGCATGGCCCCTTCAATGCTAAACTCTCTGGCTTCAGACTCACAGAAAACCCACATTGTACTTGTGAAGAGATAGAAGACTGGAACCATCTTATGTTTGACTGTCCCATCTACGAAGACTTAAGATGTATTCTGATTACAAAAGTGAGATATCTTCCAAGAGGTCAAGAATTTCTCCTCCTTGAAACGGAAGAAGAGTATAAAGCACTATCACGATTCGCCCAGGATTTCTTCGCGAGAAGAAGAGCGCAAATTGCCATGCACTGAGGAAAGGAGAAAATGCCACCCGACTATGGCCAAAGACAAAACATATCACCAACCAGGACTTCTCCTCCTTGAAACGGAAAACGATTATAACCGAAAACTTGATGACAGTTGGAAGCGCAACTTCAACAAACTGAATTGCAAGGACGGGACTTGTCCCAGGAATGACCCACAACTCTAGAAGTTAATGTGTCTTTAGAAGAACTAGAACTTAAATAGAAGACCTACCATGGACTTGACTCTACCTCTACTAGACTTGACCATGGACTGACTCTACTACACTTGACCTCATTGCAGCTCTGCTGCCAACGCCACAGCAGATCCTGTACCGTTCCACGGTACTTTCCTTCCACTTCCCTGGGGAGGGAAGGAGATGGTTTCACTCTCTCTTCCCCTCCTCGCCCTCCTTTTCCTCCTGGTGGGATATGGGCCTTCCCCACTGACCACAGGGGTCACCTCCTCTATCGACCCCTTATTTCCTATTTCCTCTCCGCAGCCTCCAGTCTCTCCCCTACTCTGTTCAATTTCAGAGTATACCACCCACACAGTCTAAATTTAAATTTAAAATTTTTACCTAGAGTCGCCTCACCTATTGACTCCATATTTCTGACTTCCCCCCTGTCTTCAGTCTCCTCCTCTACTCGGCCTAAACACCAGTGAACGTCGCAAACAATGTAAAAATTTTAAAAAATTGTCAAAATTCCAACTGCATACAAAAACTCCTCTCGGCCTGACGTTTCAGCGACTACTTCCCAAAACTATTAAATTATTATTTTTTTTTTTTAGTCCCTAGCTCTGAAATCTCAGGAAATTAGGTGGCAGAACCTGCCAGAGTAAAAACATAAAATTACTTGGTACCAGGTCTGTTTCCAGGAGGCATAATATGGACACCCCAGGGGTCTAGCGTCTAAATGGCCAGATAAACAACGATACACAACATTAAACTTACAAAATCCATACACTTTTAAATCTCTGGCCTTCCCAGTGAACTGGAAAACATACAATGAAAGTAACGCCGAGAAGGGGGAAACCCCTGGTGCCGTTAAACAAGAATACACTATACTCTACCAGACTAATATAAACTAGCCATATACTAACACTAACAATATATCAGAGCAATATACACTAACAGTACAATACCAGAGAAACTCGCAACTATAAATCAGTCTAAAAAACTCAATTTCGACTTATCTTTAGCGAAAATGTAGCATTAGGAAACCGAGTAATTTTTCAAATAGGCGAAAGCATCAGTTTAATTATAAAACATAATAATTTTAAGGATAAAAATGTATTTGCTACTCACAAATATTTGCAAACGAATAAACTATTTTTTTTTTTTTAAAGAAGGGAATTGCAACTTACGTGTTAGCCTTTCTCTGTAAGCTAATAGACTTTCAGAAAATCGAGACTTATAAGCTAGGGAAAAGCTACAGAACTTACTTTCCTATACTGCGGTTCATTCTAGGAACATGCAGGAAAGGACACAATATATAAAGCATCACTTTATGTAAATCTTTCATATCAAAATGACACACCCGTTTGTGAAATTTATTCTGAATATTCAGAACAGACTGATCAGATCAGATTGCTTCCGGTGTGAGAAATAAACAGAACACATTCTGAATACGAAAATATCTCTATGAACGTCATATACACGTTTAGAAATTATAATTCGTCGTTTACCGAAACGATATTACAAAACGAATGTTTTTAACTTGGACCATTTCTGAATGCATGATATCTGCATTCATTTCATAAATATTCAGTGCTTTAAAGGCCGACCGGGCTAGCCAGGTGGGTAAAGTTCCTGCCTGGGAACTCAAAGGTCGCGGGTTCGAATCCCGCCTCGGGGTTGGATCAGAGTAAAATGCAAAAACTATGGAGATGTATTATGGCCACAGAAGCGGATCCGCTAACAAAAAAAAAAAAACTGCTTTTAAGTTTTGAATTAAAGTGGCAGCTTTGACTTAGCCAAAACGGCAGCCACTACGGTCACTTTTATAAGGATTCATTTATATTAGGTCATCTCAAAATCGAAACCTTGAGAATTAATTTTAAAATGCAAATCCTGTATGTGGCGTTTTAATAGTTATACTTTTAATACTTTAACTGAATCGAACGTGCAGTTATTAATCGCTATTCAGAATCTATATAATTATCCGAAGTATGCGCAATACTTTTCTATTTAAACTGGCCTCTCGTCTCCTTATGATGTATGGCAACATTTTTCAACCCTTTTCAAACACGCAGCACTTTGATATTTGAGGTAGAGGCCACAGACCAAAAAATAATCTTAAAAACTATACGTGGAAATATATTAATAACTAATTTTAAATACAATGGTATGTACTCACATTTAGCAAATGTTGAACACGTTAGATTGTTATAGCTATACCTGTACTCCCATCGCTGTGAATGAGACTGTCGCCTACCGAAAAAATATCATATTTCATTTTCGATCCTCGCGGACCACTTGCATTACCATAAGTGATCATCGAATCACAATTTCGGAAACTCTTTTTTATAATGGATCCATTGCTGTATTAATGGCATCATGTAAAATCTTTGAGATCATTGAACACCATAAATTAACTGCATTTTTTTTTTTCTCATTACAGTATACCAGCACTCTCTCAACTTCGATAGTTTGACTACAGTAAACCCTTCTGTCCCCTATTTCTAATGCTCTGAGAGAAAATATAAGTTCAAATAGTATGCGGGTCCCTCTAAAGCATTTTATTGTTAAATGGACTTTTGTGAAGGTATAACTTTCTTCCACTTTTCAACTCCCGAATGGGTCTTCACTTGAAGGCTACTCTTAAAGATAGTTTCATTTTGATTTGCAGTTATCAAGTCTCAAAAGAAAGTTTAGATTTATCTTTTTTTTTTTTTTTTTTTGGTAGTTGTTGGCGCATAGGCTTCTGTGGCCATAATGCACCTCCCAAGGTTTTTGCAGTACTTTGATCCAAGCCCGAGGTGCACATCAAAGCCCCGACCTTTGGGTTGCCAGGCAGGCACTTTACCCACCCGGCTAGCCCTGTCGGCTTTAGATTTATCTCTCCATCTGTGACAATAGGTTTTCTTGTTTTTTTTTTTTTTGATTTGGTAGTTGTTGGCGCATCGGCTTTTGTGGTCATATTGCACCTCCCAAGGTTTTTGCAGTACTTTGATCCAAGCCCGAGGCGAGAATCGAACCCGTGACCTTTGGGTTGCCAGGCAGGTACTTTACCCACTCGGCTAGCCCGGTCGGCAGGTTTTCTTGTGTTCCCATTTAGGAGTCCAAGTGAGTCTTTCTTAAGAAGTTAAAATAAACGACAAATAGAAGGGTTTTTTGGCTGAAAATACAACATTGCATTTTGAACTCTCAATATGATGACCAACATATCAGCATTTTCATTCCTTCCGTTTTGATTTCCTAAACTGGGGAAACTATTTACTTGTCTAGAAAACAACTTTCTTGGGTAAAGAACTTTTCGGCATTCTAAAATATAACACAGGCTAGTGGTATTAGTTTCTACTTCTACTAACACTCTCCCAGCCAAGGCCCTCTCTAAGAAGTTGAGTATTTGCACACCTAGCTTGCCTAGTATCCTTTAAACTCTTTTCCTTTTCTTTTCATCTTTCTACTTTCTATTCTTTCTTCCATCATTTAGGTGCCACCGTAGCCAGGTGGGAAGGAGCAGCAGTGCGTAGTACACGCTTCTTGATTAGACCAGGGTTCGAGCCCGTCACCACCAAATACGGTGCCTGCGGAAAGGTCAGGAATAACCACCGCATATTCCGCGAGCAATATGGCCTTCGTTGCTAATGCTCCAAACAACAAACAAACTTCCATCACTTGAACTGTCAGTGCAATACGAGGGCGATTCCGACATTCTTACTTTTCTCATTCTGGCTATTTTCGCCTCCTTTATTTTTATTATCTTCCCTTACCCTACATTATTTCCTATTTCTATACCACTGACTGTTACATTTATTGGATTTATATACATAAAATCACCTTTTCGTCTTTTCAAAACATTTTTCAGAAACTTTTCGTTCTTTAGACAATTCAGAATTTGCCTTGCATTTCATACTTTTAAACCAAGTACATGAAAATAAGGCGCTTTTATCTTAATTTGTTTTAATTTAAATTACATACACTGTGTTGGGGCTACCTTACTTAGGTTTTTGGAGGTTTTAGTTTCCCCCTTTTTGTTATATTTTAATCTTTTCTCCATCAACAAAAGTTTGCATAGAAACGCAGTGTTTTGGTATATGATCAGGTGTAATCCCCTGACCTATGTACCAATTTTATGTAGTTCCATCAAAAGTTTTTTTTTCTCATATTTACCATCGTACCACACTCATTTTGATGCTCACTATTATTTAACATTTATTAATTTCCCTTTCAGCTCATGTACATATGATTGGCTTCTTAATTCAGCCTTTAATTCTATATAATTTTATAATTTTTCTTTTAGGTTCTTTACATTCTTTTTCTTTTAATTGCTCATTCTCTTCTCTTTCTTAGATTCCTTCTATTAGGCTTAGCACCTTGTATTAATTACTTCTCCACCTTTTTGTATTTTCAATTAATTACTTTTAATTTTATCATTATATTTTTCTATCCTGTTTTTGCAACCTTGCGCATTCAGGTGAACTTCCTGTTTTTCTTTTTTTTGCATTTCCTACTCATATATATATATATATATATATATATATATATATATATATATATATGAGTAGGAAATGCATATATATATATATATATACAAAGGTGGAAATTACACAAAATATCAAAGGCTAGAGGATAAGGATATCAGAAAAAAGAAGAATTGTAAATTTAAAAAAAAGCAAAAGAACCATAACATCCTAAAAATTATGATGAATTAAGAAAATTATGGGCTGAATTGCAAAGTCAATTTGGAGGTGAACGAAGTGTAAAGTAAAATTATTAATACCAAGCGATTAAACAAAATAAAGTAAAATATAAATAACACATGGCAGAGCTGTCATCGGATATGGGTGGACAAATGTAGTTATAAGTCGAATACAGTGATCGAAAAAATGCAACGTCTGATGTCAGCTGAAGTATATTGATACATGGTCAGGTAATTCCTCAGGGGACTACACCTGACCATTTAACAGGAACTGCATCTCTGTACTTGTCCATAACAGTAGACGAAATGTGAAATAAAGCCATAAAGCAAAAAGAATAAAATTAGTACATTCATCAACAGTATAGACCATGTAGTCAGCCCCCTTGTTCATACATCAGGCCGTAATGTGCCAATAAGTAATAACATAGCAAATAAACGCAAGGGAATTTTATTCTTGTGATGATTAAAGAAAAATGGAAACTGAACGAAGAAAGTAATTTTAAAGAAAATTTAGCATTCTTCTTATGAGACTTTCGACGGAATGGAATAAACATACTAGTAGATCCGGTTGGGGTTCTAACCGAGTACGGCTCTATGAATTTTGGCGACAATTTTCGTGCGTGCTGCCGCCTCGGTCGTTTGTTTTGCCGTTTCGGTTTTGAGCGTGCTCCAGTGAGGCGAGCCGAGGTTTAGGTTTAGCTGTTGCGCCGAGGCTTAGTTGCCGATTCGGAGGAAAAATATATTTTAGTTCTTATTTCGCCCGCTAGATGGCGCCACTTATTTTCGACATTAAATTAAAATTATTTTTTTTACTTTACCCAGGCTCAAACCCAAGTCATTGCTACTGATGGTCCGGTGCTTATAAGTCCGGTCCTTTCAGTTATAAGAATATGTGTAAATGTAGCTGTTATAGTTAAGAGTGGTGTGAGTGTGACGTAGGAAGTTGTATTTCGCCTTGTTCTGATTGGAGGGGGATACGAACCGATGTTCTGATTGGTCTGGGGGGTATAAACCGACTACGTCTGTGACTTTGCCTGTGATTTCTGGCCGGTTGATGCCGTAGAAGTCGTCTGTTTTTACCGCGTTGGTTTTCAAGCTACCGTGTTCGCAATGAATTGTGGACTCGCGCACGCACACACACACACACACAAGCCCGAGCTCTCCCACTCGCGCATGCACACACGCACGGAGATTGCCACGACATCGTAACTACCAGGAAACTGTGTCGCCATCTAGCGTGTCATTCTGAAAGCTGAAATTAATGATTTTATTTAAGATGTTTAAATAAATATATATTTTTTTCCCACATACTTGGGGACCACAACAGTTTGTGCACGGAGATTACCACGACAAAGTAAGACCTAGAAAACTGTGTCGCCATCTAGCGTGTCATTCTGAAAGCTGAAATTAATGATTTTATTTAAGATGTTTAAATATATATATTTTTTTCTCACATACTTGGGGACCACAACAGTTTGTGCACGGAGATTACCACGACAAAGTAAGACCTAGAAAACTGTGTCGCCATCTAGCGTGTCATTCTGAAAGCTGAAATTAATGATTTTATTTAAGATGTTTAAATATATATATTTTTTTCTCACATACTTCTTGAACGGAGATTGCCACGACATCGTAACAACCAAGAAACTGTGTCGCCACCTAGCGTTTCATTCTGAAAGCTGAAATTAAAGATTTTATTTAAGATGTTTAAATATATATATATATTTTTTTTTTTCCCCACATACTTGGGGACCACAACAGTTTGTGCACGGAGATTGCCATGACAATGGAAGACACAGAAAACGGTGTCGCCATCTGTGGAAGCATTCTGAAAGCTGAAATTAAAGATTTTATTTAAGATGTTTAAATATATATATTTTTTTCCCACATACTTGGGGGAGCCACAACACTTCGTGCTCGGAGATTGCCATACCAAAGTAAGACCTAGAAAACGGTGGTGCCATCTGTTGAAGCATTCTGAAAGCTGAAAATAAAGATTTTATTTAAGGTGTTTAAATATATTTTTCTCAATAGCTATGACTTTAACGCTTTAAATATATTTCCATAGCTTTTTGCAGGATGTGTCACGATCTGTTTGAGCAATTCTGAAAGATGAAATTAAAGATTTTATTTTTAATTTACTTTGATGTTTTTAAATTTTTTTTTTTTTTTTTTTTTTACCAAAAGCACTTGAAACAACCAAGAAACTGTCTCGCCATCTACCGGTCCATTCTGAAAGCTGAAAATTAAGTATTTTCATTTCATTTTATATGTTTAATGTTATGTTTTTTTTTTGATGGTTAAATTTATATGTATATATATATATTTTTTTTTTTTACCCATAACTATTTATGATGTTTCCTCTGCAAGCTGAATTTGTATTCTGATGTGTAGAGTCTTTCTAAACAGGAAAAAAAAAAAAAAAAAAACCCTGAAAAGTAAAATGTGTTTATATTTATTTACAGTCTTCGTGAAGCACTGGCGCCATCTTCTGTTTCTGTCTGCAAGTTTGATTTTTTTTTTTTTTTAATATATATATTTGAAATCATTTTCTTTCCTAAAAGGTTATTGATTAATGGAAACTTAATTTCTCCTTTCTAAGAAAAAAAGACAGACAATATTTTTTCAAATAGATGTTTTTTTTATTTGCAAATAATAAAAAAATAAATAAATAAAAAAAATTACAACTTAGGGGAGGTTTACCCCCACCCTCTTTGAATAACAGTACATAAGTTGCAGAGAAAATCACACCCGCCACCAGTAGTCTTGTGCATCCTGGAAGTAAGACTGCGTCTGGATAAGAACAAAAAAAAAAAAAATGTTAGAAGATTACCACGATCCGCGCGTCGTTGGGAGTTTTAGTGGTATTAATGCATTACAAAAACATACAAAATTACATCCTGGAAGTAAGACTGCATCTGGATAAGAACAAAAAAAAAAAAAATGTTAGATTACCACGATCCGCGCATCGTTGGGAGTTTTAGTGGTATTAATGCATTACAAAAACATACAAAATTACCCCGGCGTATCATGAAAGAGTATTTGTCATCTCAGCCTGCTTATGTCAGACACAAACCTCAAAGAATTAATTTTCCTAGAAACCAAATAATAGTTCCTGGACTACACCATACGTTTCAGTGTGACTTAGCAGAAGTTTCCAATCTGTCTGATGCTAATGGCGGAGTTCGTTATTTACTCGTCTGTATAGACGCTTTTTCTAGATACGCCTGGGTGAGAACACTTAGAAATAAAACATCGAAGCAGATGGTAAAAGCATTCAAATCAATTTTCAAGCAAGAAATGCCATTCAGTCTTAACAGTGACAGAGGCAGAGAGTTTATAAACAAAGATGTGAAGGCCTTATTTAAGTCTCTCAACATTAATTTTTATACTACTAGATCGGAGAAAAAGGCTGCAATCGCTGAACGATTCATCCGAACTCTGAAAGAAAAAATATTTAAATGGATAACTTATTCTGAAAGTAAGAAATATGTGCATGTTCTTCCCGACATTGTAGCTACTTATAATCAAACCCCACATCGAGCCATAGGAATGCCACCTGCCGATGTCACTTTGCATAATGAAGAAGACGTCTACAGGAAATTGTACTTGAAAAAAAACCAAAGAACAGATTCCTAAATTTAAACTGGGGGATCGTGTCGTTCTAAGTACAGGTTCACATCTATTCCGCAAAGGATTCTGGGGCAATTGGACGCGTGAGATTTTTACTATATCTCAAGTATTGAAACGAAGAAAACCAGTTGTGTACAGAGTACAAGACAAAACAGGCGATACGATCGAAGGTACCTTTTACGAACAACAGCTTCAGCTTGTTAATATTCACGACTCGTTACCAATCGACGTGTATCTTATTGAAAAAGTACTTAAGGAGCGACGTGTGGGAGGAGAACGTCAATTCCATTTTAAGTGGTTAGGATATCCAGCTTCCTACAACAGTTGGGTTTCGGCTAAAGATGTTCTTCCTAACCCTACCTAGTAATGCCTGTATGGCTTTCCATCCCCAGAATACGCAATCTAATTTTACCATCGTCTTACCCGACACTATATCGCTGAAAGGCAAGTGGGAGGTAGCACTTGCAGAAATACACGTACCTAAGTCCTGGGATAATATTTCCAAAGGTTGGGCCGAGTTTGCAATTCTACAGAAAGAACCAACAATTAGGAACCCCGAGGTTTACATGTTGCACGACGAGTACGAAAATTCGACTAAATTGATTGAGCATATGTATGGTCTTAATGCCAATTTAGAGTTTAAAGTAGAAGAGACAGAATTCAAAGAG
Organism: Mastigoproctus giganteus; assembly: GCF_048544385.1. Taxonomy (NCBI): domain Eukaryota; kingdom Metazoa; phylum Arthropoda; class Arachnida; order Uropygi; family Thelyphonidae; genus Mastigoproctus; species Mastigoproctus giganteus. The sequence continues at coordinate 181,395,926 of NC_143576.1, forward strand.
AGATTCACAATTCGTGTTGAAAATGGTTGTGAGTTGCGTATGCCTTTACGAACAGCTCGAATTCTAGGACTAGCCCACAAGGTAGCAGTGAGGGGTGATATTGTTGACAAATATAGAAATTCCAAAGGAGAGAACATCGGAAAGTGGATAGCTAAAGGTAAAATAGTGATACCATCAATAAAAACTGACAGTGAGTCTGTTGACAGGAAGCTTGTGTTCATACAACCGCCGACTCGTGATGTTCGCGAGCATAAAATTCCTTATGGTCGTTACAATAGCGTCTCCGAAATTCTAAAGGTTATGACTTTTATAGCCCCTGAAATTAAAGGTTCTGTTAATGCACATGGTTTTGTTTCTTTCGAAATAGAAAGCAGTGTGCGTCTTCGCTTCCCTGAGACTGGACTCGGCGATTTACTCGGTTTTGAACGTATGCCAATGGTTTTGAAGGAACGGTGAGATCAAAATTTCCGGGTGATATAAATAGAGGGGTCGGGTCTTATTTCGTTTATAGTGCCTTGATTGAGGACCAGTTTGTAGGCGATACTAGAGGGCCTCTGTTGCGAGTAGTACCGTTCGGAAGCAGTGGTGAATTCTTACATTTGGATTATTACCCTGTGCTTCTCTCAAGCATTCAATCCGTTTCTATTCAAATTCGCACAGACACCGGTCAGTTATTTCCATTCAGAGGTGGTAAAACTCTAATTAAGTTGCATTTTCAGCCCCAATGAACGCGTACGTCGAATACTACAAAGTGCAGGGGGGGGAAATCCCTACTTTGCAGGAGCAGCGATCCAGAGGGGCCAGGGTTTAGGCAGTATATTCCGATCAGCATTTACATTCCTTTCTCCACTTTTGAAACCCGCTGCCAAGTTCATAGGTCGCCAAGTGTTGTCGGCAGGTCGTAATATGATCGATGATGTCATTTCGGGGGCACCCGTGAAACGATCATTTATAAATCGAGCTTCTGAAGTAGGACAGGCCATTAAGCAATAAGTCCGTAGTCAGAGGGGAGGCAAGCTTCGAAAAAAAAAAAAATATCAGGACATCTTTCAATGATGGGCGAGGTTATGATGTCAGAATTAGACCTGTTTGCACAGCCTGCTACTAATCTATGCATCGAACGATCTTCATACGTTACTTTCTTGCCTTTAGCATCCGTGGACACGCCGGGGCCAATAGAATTTTCCATACCCGGAACATCGGAAGAATATCTGGACCTGGGAAAAATTTATTTGCGACTCAAAGTACAGTTAACTCAAAGCGATGGAAAAGAACTAACATCGAGTGTCGGCGTTGTCAACAACTTTTTTCACTCCATGTTTAAACATGTGGATCTTTTCGTTCAAGACAAATTAATTAATCCAAGCAGCGACACATATCCGTATAGAGCTTATTTAGAAACGCTTTTGAATTTTGACAGAGGAGCAAAAAAATCCCAACTCACTACAGAGCTGTTCGTAAAAGACAATGTTTCCGATGTTTCACAAATGTTTTCTCAGGCCGACAGCGGTATGAATCAACGTATGAAGTTTTTTTTCGAAAACCAAAACTGTGGAACTTTTGGGTCGTCTCAGACTAGATTTGTGCCATCAAGCCAAATATATTATTAACAGCGTATCGATCCGTCTTAGAATGGTTCGCAGTTCGCCCGAGTTCTGTCTGTTGTCTCTCGACAATACGGCGAAGATTCACGTACATGAGGCGTGTCTTTTTGTGCGTAAAGTTAAACTTAACCCCAGCATACAGCTAGCCCACATGAGTGTTCTTGAAAAACATCCCCTTGTATATCCCGTTAACAGAGTTGATGTAAGTTACTATTCAATTCCAAAAGGCATGTCAGACTCTACTAGAGACAATATATATCTAGGCCAGATCCCCGCTCGTTTAATAGTCGGTATTGTGTCCAGTGATAGTTTCAACGGCTCCCTCAAAACCAACCCATTCAATTTTGGTCACTACAACCTGTGTTATTTACTTCTGACTGCTGATGGTGTGCAGTACCCTTCCATTCCGCTAACACCCGATTATAAGAATGGACATTATACCCGGTCCTACCTATCGCTTTTTACATCGCTAAACAAGTGGAATTCCGACTGTGGAAACGACATATCGCTCTTGGATTATACTGAAGGGAATGTGCTTTATGCTTTTGATCTAACTCCAGACAGCAATGCGGTGGGCGCACATATTAGTTCTTTACGACGAGGTGGAGTTCGGCTCGAACTGAAATTCGCAGAACCTCTACCCGAAAACGTTACAGTGATCTTGTATGCCGAATTCGAAAACATTCTTTCTGTGACTAAAGACCGTTCGATAATCATAAATTATGAACACTAGAGATATATTAAAGGTTTTAGAAGCAGACAGTGAATCGAGAAAACATCTGATCGGTGTCTGTGCCAGGGACGAGTTACCGTCAAGAATACAGAGAAAACCAGCATTGTTAGTCATCAATACGGACTTTTCGTATATGCCAGGTACTCACTGGATTTGCATTTTCCTGGGAAAAAACAGCAGTCAATATTTCGACAGCTTTGCAAGACCACCGACACAGGACATTGCAGAGTTCCTTAACCAAAACAGCAAGAAATGGACTTATAACAAAGTGGTGATTCAACATCCAGAATCTATAGCTTGTGGACTACACTGAATTTTTTTCCTAACACATAGGTGTAGAAATATTTCTATGTCAAAGATTGTAAACAAATATTATTGTAAAGATTTGTGGGCAAATGATGTTAGAGCCACATTACATGTACTTCAACATTTACTTGCAAAATAAAATTTTTTATTTATTTTAAAAAGTGTCTGTTTTATTGAAAAAAAAATAACTTACCACAACGATATCCAAGTGTGTTTTCTTCTCAAACGACACGGGGATATCAGAGCAGTATATCGGCGTTTGACATGCTTACGGGATTTTTTTTCACTCCGCCCTCGGGCTGTTGTTGCTGCGCTTCAGAGTCTGGAATTGTGGGTAGTGAGACGGCGACGGCGGCGGCGGCAGTTGTTGATACGGTACCCTCGATGTCATTCGATGCCGTCGGAGACGGTTGTTTTGCGGCATTATTTTTCAGACCTAAATATGTTTGCAGTATCTGAAGGTACATTTTAACTTTTGACTCTGGCAGTAAATCCTGCCTTTTTAAGATTTCAGACATTTGCTCGTCTAAAGAGAGCATCTGTTTTTGTTCTGGCGGTGCAGCTACAAGCAAGAATTTGCGGGAAGGCTCGTTCATCTTTGAATCAAACTTGCAATTAGTGGGGCTACGATGCTGGCCAATAATGGGAACAGAGCACCTCCTTGTTGAATTATTAACTTCCGCCTGGTTTTAAATGCCACTTTTTTATCTGCTAGTGTTCTGAGCAGACGTTTTTTGCGCTGTAACTTGTTTTTCACTCTGTCTGGCAAAGGAATACAGCCTTTGATTATATTTTTGCAGATTTCACAGAGCGAATTTATTTGTGTGGGATCTGAGCTCTTTAGCAGAGTGGATGCTTGTTTTGGTCGAGCTTCCGCCAGATACTTTATGAAATTAGCGTTGTTTTTTAGACGCTTAGCCATGAGGGTACATAGATTATAGTAGATCCTTCGCTTTGCAATACGTGTGAGCGCAGCCTTAGTATATCTGCAGTTTCCTGACGAAAATCAAACAGCAAATATGAATGCGGATCGCGTGTGGCATCTTTATATATGTTGACTAAAACGCGTGTCCTTCCGGGAAACACTTGGCTAGCTAGATGTGAGATTTGTCGCGAGTCGCGAGGGTTTTTAAAAACAATCAAGTAGTGTGAATTCAAGCTAATAGTACGGAACTGTGTGCCTTGGGAGAACAAATTTTGCGTTAATAATATTACACTCAGATTTCTGTGATGCGATCCTTTAATAAATATCTCTGACACAACAATTCTATATTTTACTTGGCTGATGGGATCATCTAAAACAAGTAAATTGTTTACTTTTGGATCGAATTCGGGGATGTTTAAACCATCCACGAACTCGATTTGCGGGTAACACTGAAACTTATCTTGAAGTTCTGAATAGCAATAGACGATTCTTTGAGGTGGTGGGGAAATTAAATGTTCACTATTTTCTAACAGTGACAACACAATGTTGTCTTGCCGCTCTGTGTTGCTCCCGAGACTATCGCTGTGATGGGATGATGAAACATTATGTAAATGATCACGCGCGAGTCTGGACCATGTATTTATGTGTGTTCGCGCGCCGATGCGAGAGGCAGGACTAGTAACGGTAAAAGACAGAAGGTGACGTCTCCAGAAAAAACGAAACATTGTCCCCTTTTTTTAAAAAAAAACTGTGAGTTATGAAAAAGGTGTTCCCCTTCATCTAAGCGCGCCCGTCACTTCGTGACGGGTGGGAGGGGTGCCGCGATCCCCCCATGCACGCGCCCATCACAACGTGATGGGTGGGAGGGGTGCCGCGATCCCCCCACACTCCGGCGCCCTGCGATTCCCATCCGAGTGCCGTCACGAATGTGATGTCGGTGGGAATAGGATGGGGAAGTACGTGCCCGATCGACTTCGCCGACATCCTGAAAAAAAAGGAGATGTCACCAGAGGTAGGCATTGAAAAACTGCTTAGTGTAAAAAACATGGGGATTTCACTGGGTTTTTTTTTCTAATGTTGAAAGTATGATGATTAGGTGGTTAGCTTTCACTATGTGTCTTGGAAATATCCATAAGGGTAAGTGCGTGTGTCGGCTCCTACCACACGTTTAGCGAAAGTAAATCCAAACTTTTTTTGTTACTGAGGACTCAAGGAGACGAGAAGTACGTTTGTCTCTCCGGACAGAAAACGGTACCTCGACAGAAACGTCAACATGTTGGCCTTTTGCAGCAGCAGTCATAACGTCCATGTTGATCAGCTTCGCGTTTTTGGCATTAAGAGTCACACCCTTGCATTTGGTCACTGTTTTACCCCCTTGGGTGCGGAAGGAGTAAGATTTGGGACCGGTCGAGGCAAACTCGACAATGTGGTCCCCAGACAATTCGTCTGTGAGCTGACCCAGCGAGTGACCGATGGGTGGACGTTCGTCGCCCGGTTTTTGGATGAACACTATCGAGTCAGTATCGCAATATAAAAGAGATTGGCGTAGGGGGGCCATAGCTTTGTAGAGCTTTATTCGGCCATAGGAAGTGACGAAAGAACCAATGAATGCATTGCCCCGACGGTGTGGTTCTTCTGTTCCGTCAATCGGGGCAAATGGAACTTGCATTATTTCCTCCGACACTAACATGGCGTCGTGGATGATTTTTGTATCATCCATGAAAAGCTTTACAACGCTTTCGTAAGTGTTACATACTGCAGTGCTCTCCCTATTAGTTCTCATTGCGAGCCGTCCCCAGAGACTATTGAGACATAATTTTGCAAGTGCACGCTTAGCGGGGTTCGCCTTTATTTCGTGCCTGTCCATAGAAATACCTTCCCTACTTTTAAAATCGGAAATGTATGCATCGGGTTCAACCCCTTCGGGCCAGCCCGACGCCTCCTGTTTGATTTTCAAGAAGGTGTCTATGTAGCCACCAAATAACGACTTATGGCTCTCTTTGAAATGCCAAACTTCGTAGATGTTATCAATTTTATAACCGCTCTCAACAGCCAGGTAAAACCCAGGCGTGCACCAGATTCCCGAAAAGCTCCGATCCTCGTGATTACAAGTGGGCGACATCTGCTCGGCACAAGCACCGCATAGTGGGAACACTAGCTTGCCATTGGAGCTTATTGGGAGGACGGGTAAGAACTCCTTTTCGGGTGCTGTCACCCTAGCATGGATTATACCAAAGTATGCATTGTGACTATAGTCAAAGTCACTAAGAATGACTTCGGGGTGACCGCGAGGAAATACGCCGTATTTGCAAACCCACAGATACAACGAACAGAAATCCACATAGTGAATCTCCTCGTTATCCGCCACCTTGTGGTAAAGTTTAAAACAGTCAACTCTACCACCTCTGAGAGCGCTACGAGGGGTAATCGATTCGTGCGTTATGAATGCTGCAACAAATTCTTTCATGGCAGGGTCGTTTTTCTGTTGGTTGTCAAACTGGCATTCCCATACGGAAACCACATCATATCCCTGAGCCCTAATGAAGGCCTCACGGTCCATGGTTTCATCATATACGGCGCCCATAGGTTTGTATCTCTGTGTCTGTATAGTGCTAGACCGAAAACACTTCTTGCACCCGTGATAGTAACAACCATAGAATTCGTAAGCGGTTCTATCACATACCCCATCTAAAAAAAAGGACCTACTCTAACTTCCCCGCCCTGTGACCGAGCGTGTTGAATTTTAATGTTGTTCTGTTGTTCCAGCCACGAAAGCCAAGCCAACGCCTTCCTACTCTGTGTGTTACTCCCTATGTAGCCGCCAGGTGGCAGGATAGCCATTGTGTTTGGTTCTAAATAGTTTCTGGCAAAGATCCTGCTACAAGCACCGGCGATAGTAACGTCCTGACAGAAAGGATCAACTTGCGAGACTGCTATGAAGAGAGAACGGAACTTATTGCAGGAATCTCGTAATACCCTCACGTCGTCTAAGGCATAGGCCAAAAGTTCACATTTCAGGTTGTAGGTATCTCGTGACTTCTCTTGGTACATAACACGAATTCCGTACGGGTTTCTTCGCTCATGAATTCCGGTTTAAAATATTTTTGGTCGGGCAAAGCTCCCACATAATCTAATGTATCTATCTTGTGGAATTCGTGAGGGAAGAAGCCCTTACGCACCTCTGGCAGCTCAAACATAGCTGGCAGTTTTCGGAGTGGAACTGCTAGATAGGAATAAGAGTCCAAGAAGACTATGTTTAGCGATGACAGAAAGATGCCCAAAATCTTCGACCCATCATAGATAGTGCGAGGAACTATGTGTTTCGCAAAAATATAAGAAAGCACAAAGTAGCCGTCAAAACCGCGAAGGTTGTGGGCGATTACTCGCACATTCCTATATTTTGGCTCTGTGTGTCGAAGTTTTCGGCCATCACTACCTCGTTTCAAGGTCTCTCGGACTCCTAACAATTCATCCAAAAACTCAGCCATGCAATTTTGGCCCCAGTAAACGCGTTCCTGATCGCCAAAAGAAGCAACGCAGAGCACAGCCACATGTTCACCGTCCAGCAAGACTGTTTCTGTGTCAAAGTAGACAACAGAAACATCGTGATTTGGGTCCTCGGGTTTTTTAACAAAACAATGTTGTGTTTTGTGCACAGTCTTACAATGGCTACAAGAGTCGGGGTGGATGCATTTGTGTGCTGTATTGGTAAGAAAAGTGCACATACAAACGGTACAGCGATGCACTTCAGAGCAGGTTTTGTTTGCCCTGTGAGCGTTAATGCATGCTTCGCCTTGTAAAAAGCGATTACACAAATTACACAGGAGAAGGTTGTCTTCATTATGAACGGCGACAGCTCTGCATCTATTGCACTTGAAAGAGCAATTGTGTGTGTTTAGTCTCTCGCGAGTAGGTAAGACTTTAAGGCAGAGGGGACAATAATAATCACTGCCAAACAGAGCTTTCAAAGATCGCACAAGATCATAATGTCTGTCGTGACTGAGTAGAAATATCTGTTTATCAGCAGCGGGGTCCCGATACGCAACTTCAAAACCGCACTCAGCGGAAATTACAACAAGTTGGTAATCGGGAATCACACGTTGAAACAGTTCAACTTCATTCAAGCCACAACTTTCTAAAACAACCCCTGCAATTCCGTGTAAATTTGTAGCTCTGATAGTTTGCATGCTACGTTTATCCTCTCGCACCTGTCTGTATGTTTTAGCATCGTCCTGATGGGCAGAAATACCGACAGCAATAGCTCGGGCGAGGCATAAACTATCGGTATTGTTGATTTGAACGACAGCTTTTTTTTTTTAAAAAATCATTCAAATTCAACATTGCCCTTTTTTTTATATTCTCAGAACGATTACCACCCTCCCCCTATTCGTGATATTAATAAGAATTACGTCCAGACTCAAGTCGTCCGTTATCATAAATTCACTATTTGATTGATCGACTGCTATGAAAGCTGCCATCACACGGTCAAACGTTAGATCCGTTAGGGGCATAAAAGGTAAATTTATGGGGGTTTTTAGGCTAGGTGCGTCTAAGCACAACCTAATGTGGGAATAATCGCCTTGACTGCTTAAATTGGGGATTATTTCCTCTAGCATCCGTCGAAAGTTCGAAAAAAACAGATCCCCGTCTGCTAAATCTGCCAAGTTTCTAAACCGGACCTCGTAAGATTTAAATAAGGCCGGTATTTATGTGAAAAACGAACTACCCCATCCTGTATCTGGTAGTTGTTGTTGTTCTGGAAGTCTGCTTCTCTTTCTTCCATCTAAAATTTAAAAAAAAGTGTCGCATGAGATTTAGGGATTTGTTTTCGTGAAAAAAAAAAAAAAAAAAAAATCTATAGACATACTTACATCATCGTCCTCGGCGTTAAAACATCGAGACAGTAAAGATAAACTATCGAGCTCAGTTTCATCTTTACCAGCACCTTCTAAACTAGAGCATCCGGGTTTATGCTCCACAACTTTGCTGTCATTCGAGCATCCAGGTCGTATCTCAACATTATCAGTAGCACCTTCTAAACCGCAGTCACTAGAGCATCCGGGCTTATGCTCCACAACTTCGCAGTCATTCGAGCATCCAGGTCGAGCCTCAACATTATCAGTGGTAGTAGTAGTAGTAATAGTAGTATTAAAGAAATCGGCATTCTGAAAGAGTAGCGTAAAGAAAACACAGTTACTAAACAATAATTCTATAAACATTTTTTTTTTTAAAAAATCAAATAAAAATTTTTCAGTAATGAAAAAAAAATACTCACACTAGTGTACACTAAGCTTTGACAGTAGTCAATTTCCGCCTTCATCATTTCAGTTTCCTCGTATTCTTTTTCAATCTTCATAACATCATTTAGGAATGATGAATCGTCATCCATTGCTAGAAAAACTTCTTCCATGTTCATAATGATAGCTTGTAAGCAGGTGTGATATGTGGTCGTATTGACCCCCTTTTAAAGCAAACTCGTGGATTGAAACGACATTTGACGACAACCAATCAGTGTTTAGATTCAAGAGTTACAACCAATAGGAAATTACTACAGTATGAGAGTTAAAGTCACAACCTATAGGAAATCACTATGGTATGAGGATGAAAATGCAAAAGACATTGAAGGAAATACCTGTGGGAATGCTTTCGTGAACTAGCGGACTCAATGTCTCCCAAACAACCACATTTGAAGATAAGTTATCTTTTTTTTTTGCTTTTTTTTTTTCATACCAAATTTGAAGAAAGGCTTTGGGGACGATACCAACGTTAGTTATGGGGGATTATATGTCCTTTGTACGACATGTCACAAACAACAACAACAGCAACATTTGAAGGTGAGTTATCTTTTTGTTGTATGACATGTCACAAACAGGCACATTTGACAGTGAGCTATCTTTTTTTTTCCCATCCACTCAGGAATGCTATAGAATTGTGAACATCTGTGCAGCTTGCATTGAAGGAAATACCTGTGGAATGCTTTCGTGAACTAGCGGACTCAATGTCTCCCAAACAGACACATTTGAAGATAAGTTATCTTTTTTTTTTTTTTTTTTTCATACTGAACAAAGTCTTTGGGAACGATACCAACGTTAGTTATGGGGGATTATATGTCCTTTGTACGACATGTCACAAACAACAACAGCAACATTTGAAGGTGAGTTATCTTTTGTTGTATGACATGTCACAAACAGGCACATTTGACAGTGAGCTATCTTTTTTTTTCCCATCCACTCAGGAATGCTATAGAATTGTGAACATCTGTGCAGCTTGCATTGAAGGAAATACCTGTGGAATGCTTTCGTGAACTAGCGGACTCAATGTCTCCCAAACAGACACATTTGAAGATAAGTTATCTTTTTTGTTTTTTTTTTTTTTTTTTTTTTTCATACTGAACAAAGTCTTTGGGAACGATACCAACGTTAGTTATGGGGGATTATATGTCCTTTGTACGACATGTCACAAACAACAACAACATTTGAAGATGAGTTATTTTTTTTTCCTTTGTACGACATGTCACAAACAGCCTCATTTGAAGATGAGTTATCTTGGGACAGACGTCTCCTTCAAAACATGTACCTACTTGCTCCTGACACGTTACGAGTTTATGAGCCAATAACAAGGCTAGCAGATTCTAAGCATCAGATGTTATGAGCCAATAACAAGACTAGTAGATTCTAAGCATCTGATGTTATAATCCAATAGACCACATTTGCAGTTTGGAACTTTCTCAGTGCGGCTGTAATTTTTTTTTCCACTGCTGTTTTCCCACAAAAATGTCACGGCACAAAATGTTTGATGATATAAGACGACCAAACATAACTTTCTACAGACGTCTAAGCCACAGCAGCACAGTTCGTGCTTATTGTCACGAATTCGAGCCACATGTTACGATCGAGACATCTATTACGCACTTGATGCTATCGAGAAACCAGTGGGAAGAATTCAAAAGCAAAATGACTGATATCTTGCTTTCCGTAAGAGCCAGATCTAAAGATGAAATCCATCTACCGGGGATCCGAATCAATACAGATGGTGGTGTTTGTGATTTCTATTGGAAACAATTCTTGCTATCAGGAGAACGACGAATGACTCTCCACCTTTCTGAACTTGAAGCTATATCTAATAGAATCATAGACATAGATTCTTTTCTTCAACGTCTAGAAGACGAAAAACCCTCATTTCTGTTAATGCAGTCAGTTATATTGGAACATCTTGATTGTGTTAGAGAACGTATAAAGAACGACGTGTTTACTGGTTCTATCGATGTTTCCTTTAACGAAGTCTATGCATATTACGTAAGAAACGCTGAACCATCTACAAGTGTTAAAATTTTTATTGCTAAGTGTTCGAAAGAAGGTGTAGTTACTGAGTTCAACGCTTATGCTTTGTACAATGCTGTAGTTTCGATGATCGAAGAACTTCAAACTGCTTACACGACGAAATATACGAAGTATCCGTTCTGATCAAAGCAATGTATATATGTAAGTGTTAATTTTGTGATTAGTAACTACATCTGTAAAACTTACAAATAAAAGTATGTCTATTTGAAAAAGATATTGTCTGTCTTTTTTCTTAGAAAGTAGAAAAATAAGTTTTAATTTTCCATTAATCAATAACCTTTTTAAAATTGAGAAGTTACTTTTAGAAAAGAAAATGATTTCAAATATATATTAAAAAAAAAGAAAGAAGAAAATAAGTTTTAATTTTCCATTAATCAATAACCTTTTTTAGGAAAGAAAATGATTTCAAATATATATATATTAAAAAAAAAAAAAAAAAATCGAACTTGCAGACAGAAACAGAAGATGGCGCCAGTGCTTCACGAAGACGGTAAATAAATATAAACACATTTTACTTTTCAGGGTTTTTCTTTTTTTTTTCCTGTTTAGAAAGACTCTACACATAAGAATACATATTCAACTTGCAGAGAAAAAATGGAAACATCATAAATAATTATGGGTAAAAATATATACATATAAATTTAACCATGAAAAAGGTATAAAATGAAATAAATTCCTTAATTTCAGATTTTTCAGCTTTCAGAATTATTCACTAGATGGAGTCAAAGTTTCTTGGTTGTCTCCGTGTTTTTTTTTGGTAAATATCAAAAGCAGCTTAAGTTCAGCTTTCAGAATGCTTCAACAGATGGCACCACCGTTTTCTAGGTCTTACTTTGTTATGGCAATCTCCGTGCACAAACTGTTGTGGTCCCCAAGTATGTGGAAAAAAAATATATATTTAAACATCTTAAATAAAATCTTTAATTTCAGCTTTCAGAATGCTTCCACAGATGGCGACACCGTTTTCTATGTCTTCCATTGTCATGGCAATCTCCGTGCACAAACTGTTGTGGTCCCCAAGTATGTGGGAAAAAAAATATATATATTTAAACATCTTAAATAAAATCATTAATTTCAGCTTTCAGAATGCTTCAATAGATGGCGCCACAGTTTCTTGGTTGTTACGATGTCGTGGCAATCTCCGTTCAAGAAGTATGTGAGAAAAAAATATATATATTTAAACATCTTAAATAAAATCATTAATTTCAGCTTTCAGAATGACACGCTAGATGGCGACACAGTTTTCTAGGTCTTACTTTGTCGTGGTAATCTCCGTGCACAAACTGTTGTGGTCCCCAAGTATGTGGGAAAAAATATATATATTTATTTAAACATCTTAAATAAAATCATTAATTTCAGCTTTCAGAATAACACGCTAGATGGCGACACAGTTTCCTGGTAGTTACGATGTTGTGGCAATCTCCGTGCGTGTGTGCGTGCGCGAGCGGGAGAGCTCGGGCTTGTGTGTGTGTGTGTGTGTGTGTGTGTGTGTGTGTGTGTGTGTGTGTGTGTGTGTGTGTGTGTGTGTGTGTGTGTGTGTGTGTGTGTGTGTGTGTGTGTGTGTGTGTGTGCGTGCGCGATTCCACAATTCATTGCGAACACGGTAGCTTGAAAACCAACGCGGTAAAAACAGACGACTTCTACGGCATCAACCGGCCAGAAATACAGGCAAAGTCACAGACGTAGTCGGTTTATACCCCCCAGACCAATCAGAACATCGGTTCGTATCCCCCTCCAATCAGAACAAGGCGAAATACAACTTCCTATGTTACACTCACACCACTCTTAACTATAACAGCTACATTTACACATATTCTTATAACTGAAAGGATAGCCGTGGAGATAAGCACCGGACCCTCGGTAACAATGACTTGGGTTCGAACCTGGGTAAAGTAAAAAAATAATTTTAATTTAATGTCAAAAATGGGTGGCGCCATCTAGCGGGCGAAATAAGAACTAAAATATATTTTTCCGCCGAATCGACAACTAAGCCTCGGCGCAACAGCTAAACCTAAACCTCGGCTCGCCTTACCGGAGCACGCTCAAAACCGAAACGGCAAAACAAATGACCGAGGCGGCAGCACGCACGAAAATTGACGCCAAAATTCATAGAGCCGTACTTGGTTAGAACCCCAACCGGATCTACTCATACTTTAAAATCTGTGATCGTAAAATGGAAGATTTATTCTAGCAATGAAATAAATATTTTAGTACGATTCACTAAATCGTCCTCTTTCCTCGCAAAACAATTGTCAGTCCACCTGATATTACCTAATAAAACTTTACATTTATTTTTCTCATTTCATGGAAAAACTCGTTTTCATACATAAATGAAGGATATATGAATGTCAAAATATGAATATTCATTATGGACCTAAATTATAGGGTGTATGTGACAGTCAATTGACAGTAACAAAACCAGATGGTGCAATATCTGACGTATGATTTCATTCAGGAAGTTATAGTTGCATAACACATGGTATTCGATCGTCCAGGGCCTTGGAGTATCGGATGTATCCATCATGTTTCTAAGCCACACAGCTCTCTTGTTTCACCTGATGTCCAAAAAGGTTCCACGTTGAATACGAGCTTCATATTACAGTATTACTAATGATGCAATCGACGTTAGTAATATTATGTGAATTTTTTTTAATTTTGCCTCAGATTTTAAATGTGATTTTTTTATGAAAATCCCAAATACAAAAGATATCAGAACTTGAAGTACCTAGTAGGTGTGGGATGAAAGGCTCAGAAGACAACGGATACTGCTTAGACTTGAATTTCTGTAGATTGCAAAATTTCTAGAAATACATGTCGTTGTTAAACGTAACTCCCATCTTTTGAACTAGCTGCCAAGGACACTATTCAAATTACACCGTTTCTTTTTCTCATTTCATGAATAACTGGCTTTTATACAAAAATGAAAGATATATGAATGTCCATATTGAATAGTCATTATGACGCTAAATTACAGTGTATGTGTCTATATGTCCATTGAAAGTGACAAAAGCAGATTGTGCCGTATCTGACGTATCTTTCATTCAGAAAGTTGCAGTTGCTTAACACATGCTATTTGATTATCCAGGGCCTTGAATTATTCAATCAAGGATCTTGATTTAGGTTTTGGAAAGCCATCCCAGATGTGGGAACAATGTTCCATTGGATGAGGGATTTAGGATTTGTACAGAATCAGCAGTTATTTAAAAGAAAAATTAACTTCCAGAGTAAAAAAAAAAAAACCACGGTTTGGACGCAGAAGAAGCAATATGTGATTTGCCAAGAGAGAGAGAGAGATTACAAATCAGGGTAATCCCTTATGTGATCTCGTCTACTACTCCTATATCATTGAAGATGATGGAAGTCACTAAGTTTTCTTCGGTAATTATTTCAATAATTGTGTTAAATAATTATTTTTTCTTCAGCATTTAAAGAATCGATGGTAGATATTCGATAATTTGAAACCGCGTGTGTGAAGGAAAGGTTTCTCAAACTGGAAGGTAAATTGCCATGTACTGTCACCAGCAAAACTAGTAGGATTTCCTGTCAATCATTAATATACAAGAGGAACAGATTGAAAAGAGATCATTAACATAAAAGCGTAAAAGAATGAAAGATAGAACTTAACCTGGGAAACACCAGCATTACTGGAGAAGTCAGGAGACAGAGAGACTGTCTACTTAACCATGGTTCTCAAGAGACCTGAAGCCCGCCTTTCTAGATAAGCAGTGTGCCTTCAGGAAATGGAAGAGTTCAGGAACTACACACGATTTAATTATCTTTAAAAAGAAATGGGCATCTTTTCTGAAGTAAAAACCACAAGCCAACTATAAATATGTAGCGGACAGATTAGTAAGCTCGAAGCGGCCATTTCCAATGCACTGCAAGAATATTGTTGAAATGTCTTCATTTTTACTTTTTATTCGGCTTTGAGAGCTGTCACCTCACCAAGTCACCATATACTCTTGCCACTACTATACTTGTAGGGTGATATTCACTTCGTGTAAAAGGCTGTTCCCTTTTTTTTTTTTTTGGCGTATGCTCGTTGATGCCGCACTAGGAAAAATAGCAGTTGAAACACTATGCCACCTTTATGAGTCCGGCTGATTCACAGCGAGAGATCGTTACTCGATCGGATCGGACGAACATCGTGGAGGTAGGGTTTATAAAACGGTGAGAAAGTATATGACTTTTGTCAGAGAGAACTGAGTAATGTCAATTAAGTAACATACTTTTGGGTGAAATCTGAACCAGATAATACGGGGTGATTGTTGTTTGGAAATTCCCTGTGTAGGAATGGACGGACTTTATATCTGATGACTACTACTGGGCAGTCTGGAAATACAACCCCGTGCTGATGTGAAGTTCCTCTTACTCCTCATAAATTCCATTTTTACTGTGTCAGGTCTCCAGGATAACAGTCCCTGGGATTTTCTTTTCCCCACGAAACTAGCCTTTTGACCAATAGAAGGATTGGAAACTTAAAAAGGGGGGACATACATATATGCAGATGGGAGACAAAGAAAGGGGAGAAAAAAGATCGCAGACACAGAGAGACAGGACAGAGAGAGAACAGAGACGGACAAAAGAAAAACTAGGAGAAAAATCTAGAGAGAGACGAACGCTGAGGAAGATTTTCTTTTTTCGAGGCTATCTGACCATAAGAGACGTCTCGTGAGCCTTGTACCGCTGGCTCCTGCTCTCAACTGCCAACCCCGGAACATGCCAAGGAGTATTCTGGTAAGTTTCACTCCATGTTTGTAATACAATGGCTAGCAGAATGAAAGTGTCGAACATTAAGACCTAACCCCTTATTAACAAGAGTCCAGTGACAAACAACCCTCCTCCTAGGTACACACTACGGTAGCATCTATTTTATCACATTTAGAACCTAGAGTTTAAGGCTAACAAGATCCACTTGTATAAATGTAATACTATCAGTTCTGATTGTCAAACCTATATGGCATCCTTACAATTGTACCCAGATATTCGGAGAGTGAGATGACTGTCGGCTCCAGAGAGTACGAGCAGCAGTGCCAACTAAAGGTTACATGAAGAACGCAGACAAATTTATATACTGTATATATATATCATTATCATATTAACCTATTTTTTATCCATTAATAAGAGATAAAGTGTTCTTATTTAACTGTTCGAAAGACACCATAACTTGTTTTTATATATATTTTTATGCTACAATTAATAAATCATGTTTTGTTTAACCATCCTTGCCTGTTAGCCATTCTCTTGCCACACATTATCGACAGCACCTATTTTAGTAAAAGAGCCATAATTCTGCGGCACTCTGAGGTCTAACTTCTGGGAGGATTTCAGGGAGGATTTCAGAGTGAATAAACACAAAGACGTTGCGAGTCTATTCTCAACGTCTCAGAACAGGTCTTGAGAACACAAGATTATTGTCCTAATATATAAACCACTAGTCGATCATATAAAACACAGGCGTTTTCTGGAACATCAATATTAGTGATCGAACTTGTCCGGAAACCTTATTGTACACATCGAATGTTGAACAATAGTAAGAGTTGATTGCCTTAATCACCCTGTGCAGAATGATGTCCAGCAAGTTCACAATAACAGAAAACCCTGTGTAACGCTGGTGCTAATCGCGATAAAGATGAATTGTTTTTCAGGATGAAAAACCGTTCTATACGAATGCCATGATCGATTCGAATTTTGTGAAATGAGACTAAGAGGGAACTATTGTAGTGGAAGGAAAGGTTGACAGTGTTGGTGGTTTTATGTATACAGAGAATCGGTCGAGGCATTTCTCTTTCACATCAATATAAACAATACAGACGTCTTCAGGAACATTCATATTGAGCAACATTTAGCAACTAGTAACGATCTTACCTATATACATCTAAAAAAAAACGAGCTGCCGTATGTTGTAACACTTTTCTTTTTAGAATTTGTTGATTACTAACGTTATAGTTCCTTTTCAGCTCTACATAAAGGTAAGTCACACCATTTGGGGGGGGGCTAATTTTACCCAGATATTAATAAATTCAAAATGGAGGAACAGATCTTGTCAGAACAGAACTTATCAGCCCCGTTATTTGGAACTGTAAGCTGTAAAATCTTACACGTTTAATATTTTAGAAATGAGTGAGATTTATTTAAAATAAAGCTTAGGAAATAGCAAAATAAAACAGTAAACATTACCAGTCACTAATATTATTCTAGGTCACTCACAAGGAATTAAAATTAGACAAGGTTGAATTAGAGAAGGGAGCGGTAAGCTATTAGCAATTAGGGGTACATTTCAGTTCCCACCATGGCAAAGAACAAACAATAACAACGGGAATGGTGGCAGCGAATACTGGCGAGCAGGTGCGAATAACTATGGTTCTGAAAGAACAAAGGGCTGTAGACTGAACATTGTCAGACATCCCTTTGTCCGGTGACACCTAGATATCGGTCAGGTAGTAAATACGGGAAAATTGCTCCGGTTAGCAATCACATTGGCGTCTGACTGTCGGCGATGGCAAGGTTGTTAGATCATGTAAAATAAATCTGCTAAGTTTAACGAGGGGTGGCGAAGATGACGGCGAACTTCAAAGCAGCGGACTGCCTGGGAAAAATTTGCAAATTTATTAAAATGAGCTCTGAAGATACAGTTTAAGAAAAGTTAAAATGCACGAATAGGAGATAATGAAGATTGATAAAATGAGAAGATTGGGTAAACTCAGAAAAAAGGCGGACCGGAATTATGAGGGGCGTTGCTGAATTCAGGGTAACAAAAAGTGAGTGAGCAGGGGGAAACGAGACAGATCCCTCAGTTGAGCTTTATGTGGGCGGTTATGAAGATGAGTTAGAAACAGTGAGAACCCCGAGTTGAGTATGTGGGGGTGTGTGGAAATGAGTTAGGAAAGACAGAGTTGGGTTTTTGACAATGTTAGTGGGAAAATGAGTAATAAGTTGTGTAGGGTTAGATAAGTCCTGTCCTATCCTGTCAGCCAGCTGGGAAAGATCTGACAAAATTAAGATGGAGTAGTGAAGGGTTAGATAAGTTTAGTGCAGTCAGTAAGTTAAGGAAAAGTTAGTGGAGTTTCATAATAGAAGAGAACAGTCGAGTCAGTCCGTCATCGGAAGGCAAGGGTAGTGGCCCGTATGTAAATAAGTCTAGTCCGTCATCGGAGGAAGGCAAAGGTAGTGGCCCGTATGCAAATAAGTCAGTCCGTCGTCGGAAGGCAAGGGTAGTGGCCCGTATGCAGATGAATGAAGTGTAAGGAGAATAAGCCTGTCCGTCGTCTAAAGGCAAGGGTAGTAGTCCATATGCAAACGACTGAAGTGTATGGAGAAATAAACCTGTCCGTTATAGGAAGGAAGTGAAAGTGGCCAGCGTGAAAATAAGTAGTGTAAGGAGAAAAATAACCCTAGTCGACCATCTGAAGGCAGTGATAAAGGCAAGGCGCAGGTAAGTGAGCTGAGAAGATAAAGTTGTAATTCCTAGTCCGCCAGAATAGCTGAACCGAAGGTTAAGTAGCAATATCGAAGACGAGCCCATAAATTCCTAAGAGACACAGTGATGCCCTATCCAGACGTAGACTACAGCCCATTGAGAAATTAGAAGTCCTGAGATGAATGCCCTTGGCAAACGATGATGCTATTCCCAGACAAGGAGCTGAAGGACCCAAAACGGAGAAATCCGATTTGTAAAATTAAGTAAGTGACTAGTTAGATAGTATTCTCCCTCACAAATAAAGGACTGTAGGAACTCTAATATCAGATTAGTATAATGTTTAGAAAGATGTTAAGGGAAGGATGTACAAAAATATAATTATATATACATAAATATAGAGATAAATCAGATAAGGGTTTTGATTAATGTATAATTAGACATATGTAGAAAGGCAAAGGAGAGAAATTTGATATTTGTTATTAGTTATTGTTTAACATATAGGTATGAGATATTTTGGAAGGCAAGGGTAGAGAAATACAGAGAAAGAAATAGCCTTATGAATGTAGCTAACACTTGGGACCAGCATTAGTCCAGAAATTGATGTCAAATGTACTATCTGTCTTGATTAGAGAAAGTTGTGAAATTATATTCCCCAACACAAAATGGGGCACTAATTAAAACGGAAGTTAAGAGTGAAATTCCTAAATCAATTTATAAGGTAAGGCTTTGATTTAAATAGGAGAAAGGGTGTACCTAATCCTCTTAAGTAATTATTCTTCATGTGTGAAGAAGAAGCTATAGCAGTTTTTGTAAAGATATTAAGTTTGTTGTATATAAAGAAATAACCTTTCTAGTGCAAAACCAATGTATTTAATTGCCATATATAACTGATAATACATAGGCAAATTTGAGTAATAATAATATGTGCTTGAGAGTTGTTAATTTTTATATTGGGTATATAAGTGTAAATAAAATGTTATGTTATATATTAATGTGTGTGTTGTTTGTCATTCTTGAACACTCAGCCTGTCCGAAGGGAATTATAAATAATTAAGAAGTTCCCTTGAATCTGGAATTCTCCTGTAAAGTAAAGTCAGATGTGTAAGTGGGGAAATTAAAATAAGGTGGACAACAACTCTTATAAGGGAACAAATAAAAACAAAATAATAATTAAAATAAATATAAAATATATATATCATCAAGTTAATAATTCCACCCCCCACAGAACACAGCAAATACAATCCCCTCCCGAATCTGGCAGGCTCCATTTGGCTAATATTGCAGGTTACCTTGGGCCTTTGCCAATATTTTTTGTCAAACCTGATGAAGCGCCTTCCATCAAGTTGTTTTTTGAGACTTTAGAGAGTGTCGTTGAACTGGCATTGTGGGAATGCCAGTTCAACTAATCGCGGTAACTACAACTAAAATCCGAGGTTTTGCCTCTGAGTTTTTGGCCAACTCAATCGAATTACGCAAGGAAAAGAATTATAGCGTGTTCAAAAATGCCTTTTTGGCTCAGTTTGAGAAAAGGAAACCGATTGTTACCTGTCTCCACCAATTTGGAACGGCTAGACAAGGCTCGTCGGAATCTGTGGCCTGCTATAGTGCATGAGTGAAAAATTTAGCTCGACTGGCATTTGAAATGCAAAGTAATTCCCCTGAAGCTTTAGCCATACAGGATCAAACAATGTTGGCACAATTTCTCAGGGGTATTTCAAATAAAATTAGAAGGATGGTACTCTCCCAGAATCACTTAACTTTTTTGCAGGCGATCACAATTTCACGAATGGAAGAAACCAACAATGAACTTACTGAATCGAAACATAAGCCAATTAATGCTATTTATAGTCAGGCTAACAGCGATGAAGTTTGGGATCAGCAGGAAAGTTATTTCAAAAAAATTCTGAAGCCGATACAAGACCAAATACAAGACTTGCAACAGCAACAATCGTTAGACGCATTAACATTAACATTGCTACTCTTGATAACATAGAGATGCAAGTCATGGCTGTCAATCAAAAGGACCGATGTCAAAACAATAATACTGTGGATCACTTACCCCCTCCCCGCGATTGCGAGGCGCTAACGTTAACGTATTCACAGCCATACAGGACGTTCCTAGGTGATGGCACGACCTTGAGGGCGGTGGTTGTTGACCGAGCTGAAAGACGCTGCGTTGCACTGTGCTATGCTAGGAAGCATATATACCAAAATTCCGTCAACAAGACAAATCAATGAGAGAACCGCTTCGTTTACAGGGGTCGACCCTGCAACTATTGGCCAACGCCGCTACTTCCTACTCACCGGTGTATGAACCACAGACTGCACTAATATACTGCGTTGTCAAAAAATGAGACGTCCTATTCTAACAAACAGGGTTACAATTTTAATGGAGAGATCTACTACCACCAACTCCTTCAAACGCTGTTTCGCATACAGGAAGCTTTGAATTATCAAAAAAATAAAATTTTTCTTGACGTTAAATCTGCATATGACATGATTTCCATCACATCTTTGCTTAACATCTTGAAGAACTACTTCACGATCTCCGATAACTTCCTCACTGTACTCAAAAACATTTTGCAGGAAAGACGTCTCTTTGTTGAACATGACGGTCTCTCACGATCCTTTACTCTCTTTAGAGGAATTCCACATGGTGGCGTTTTGTCAACAGCGCTTTGGCACCTCTGCTAGCAAATTTCCAAAACATGATGTCGTTCGCTGAAGACCTGAAGCTGTTTATTCATTCAGATCAGAAAGAGCAAGTGCTCTCTTTCCAAACAGCAGAAACAAAAGAAATCTCTCAAATAAGCACATTTCTTCAATACATTGATCTTGATATAAATGTAGAAAAATCTGCCCAGATGATGTTTACAATGAGGAGACGAATAAATCCAATGCACATCTCTATAAATGGACACCAAATTAAACTTGTCAAGTGTCACAAGGACCTACGTTTGGTCTGGGATTCGAACCTGTCTTTTCTGGAACACTTCAAGGAAGCAAGAAACAAATTATTCGCAGCCCTTTTGTCTCCTTGACAGGATCTGGTTGGTTACAGCAATAAGAAACTAATAACTAGGTTTGTCCGAACTTGTGAGGTACCGTTGCAGTCTACGCATCGGAAATCTTACTCTGTGCCCATCCCACCTACCTGAGACAGTTCTTGAGGACTGAGTATTGGCTTATGCGATTACTCACTAGGAATTCAGGACATCCCCTTTTTATTTCTAGGGGTATAGTACATTCGCTGCACAGAATGATCCCTTGGAAACAAATTATCACCACTCACAACATAATTACCCTCTCCAAACTCATTTCGGGTAGACTGGATTCTCCTATCATCGATAGCCTTATCATCCTGACCACGAAGAACAACAGAATAACTAACCGGCAAACATCTTTGATCAGACCTGCCCTCAACCAAATCAGTTCGCTCAGCCATATGTTCCCAGCAACCACAACTGGACTCCTCAACGACCTGAATATCAAACCTGAGACGATTTGCATCGACAAAGCCTACAATTTTAGCTGGTACCTGAATTTTAGATCTTTCATATCACCATCGCATTACGTGGCTACTGTGTTGGAGGATGATCTGTGCTCCTTCTCCTGTACTTGACAGCTTGCAGCAACTCTCCGGCATCTGTCCTCCTTCTCCTATTCCTGAGAGCCTGCAGCATCTTCCCGGCATCCCTGCACTCTTCTTGGACAGACGTTGAACGTATTTAAAGTAATATGTCGGACCTAATCTGTCTTAACTCCTGTAATTAATTATTGACTTGATCTCTGTATATTTTATTTTCCCTGTATTGATATTGTATTCATATTTATAATTCTTTTACCCTCCTATCATTTGATTGCTCTCAAGTGATAGATGTAACTTTTCTTTAACTGATTAAGTAATACTAATAATAATAATAGCAATAATAATAATAATAATAATAGCAATAATAATAATAATAGCAATAATAATAATAATAGCAATAATAATAATAATAATAATAATAGCAATAATAATAATAATAATAATAATATCACCCACAGTGAGCAGTCAGAGAGTGAACTAGATACTCAATTGCAAAACAGCAGTCGGCAATAAGAAAGGCGTCTAGAAAGCGTTTTACTAAATGATGAAAAGTCTTAAAAATGTTAAGCGTTTTTCTTGAGATTCATGGAACTTTTCCAACATTAGAGGAGGATTCGCAATTTTTTTAAGATTTTAACTCAGGTTTTAAATTTGATTGATGTTTGGTTTTTTTATCCAATGCAATGGATTTTTTCGATAAAATTGTAAGGTTCTATTATTGATTTATTTGATTTAGTTATTTAATTTAATTATTAAAAGTAAGTGATATATTTATTTCTTGCCAAGCTCTAACCCAAAGGAAACTATTAATTTTATTTATGTAGGCCTGGTGCTTGCACAAATTCATTTATTATTTTACAGGAATGCACTATCGAAAGAACCAGTTGAGCAGTATAAGCAAAAGCTTTTCGGGTATATAATCGACGATTATGTTCACAGTGAATATAACACCGTCCGCCCAGTAGACAATATTTAAATTCGACTCCCTTCAATGATAACAGAAATTTCCATGGGCTTTTATCACAACATGGTTGAATGAGTTGGTCTCAGGGGAGATTTTACGGTTTTGACTCCTGGAAGGTCGGGTTTGCATCCAGCAATCAGGCGAACAGACCAAAGAACACACGCAATTTACAGACACAATGTACTAACAGCTTATCACCTTAGTTGCTTTGGAGATTAACACACAGGTACACGCACACATATACATTCGCAATAAGCAATCGTTTCGTCAGAATTATATTTACACCAAGTAAAATTAAAGTCCCTATAGACAGTTCAAATTAAATAATTTATAACCAATTTAATTAAATTAAGCATTAAATAAATGATTAACTAAATAACACTAATATAATCACTGCACATTTTGGCTAATGTGAATGAAAGCTTAATTAATAATGTTACTGTTATCATGTATTTATCGGTTATGTCTCTGATTTGATCAGAGGATTATGGTCAAATATTCAAATATTACTCTACTCGTCAAGTGAGCATTTCATGGAAGAGTTCCTTCATGACACATTTCATTAAAGAAATATTAATGAAAAACAAATAAAAGGAAATTTGATTGTAACAGACATTCTGCTATGTATTAGCATATCAATTATGCAATTTAAGTTCACCTTCGCCAGAGTAATAATGAGTTTGAAAAATTGCCTACAGTTATTTAAATATGGCACATCAAATGGCTGAACTAAGTGCGTTGTGATAGTACGGTGAAAATAGTTGACTTCTTGATAGAATCTAGTTGCAAATAGAGCAAACATAAGACCTAACCCAAGCATATCCTGCCGAATACTGTTATCAGTTGTTTTTCTTAATTTTATTTTAAAAAATCGGGATAAAGAAATAATATAGAATATAAACTTATTTCTTGGTCATATTTTTATTGAATTTGCCTTACGTTGGTACATAACATGAAAAAATATGTATATTTGATAATTAAACTTATTAAAATTAAGTGTTAAAATGAAACGAAAATATAGATGGGAAAATCTTATAGTAATTATATTCCCAAACAAAACATATATTACATCATCAATAGAAAACGATGACAATTGTGGAATAATCAATAAATTTACTTCAAAAAATCAAAATCAGAAATAAAAATCAAATGGGATTCCTTATTAAATTTACCGTACAAACATAATTATTTAAAAGCTAAATTTCGCAGCTGATATTTTGTGTTAACGTGGTTTGTAAGCGTCTGTCAAATTAATTGGTTCTTTTTGTGAATGCGTATAATAAAACATTGCAGTATCATTATGGTATTAGTACAACATACGACACTATCACTCAATCATCAATTGTACCTACTTTTATAGCTTCCCATAACTGATGGTGTAAGTTCAGCAGTTGCATAAACCTTTATTCCTTAATAATGCAACAAACTTTTCCCAAATTGAATAAATCGCAATTAAGCCAGCAAATAAAAATAAAGTCGCAATTTAGCCATAGAAGCCATTGCGCCATTAAACTCCCAGACCAACAACAAGTAGAATCACAAGAGCTGCAATAGTTCCTTCGTCCAGTAAATCATGCACTCAATGATCATCATAGCATAGCACCATTCATTTTCAAAAGTATAAAACTACCCACTACATTATCCATCCTATAAAATGTACAGTATAGTTATAAATCCATCGATCTATTTTAAAAATGAAAACTGAAACTACGTAGAATAATATTTTTGCATACCTCTTAAAGGATTAAAAATGACCGTAAAAATATCTCTTTTCATGCCTCTTAAGATTTTGGAAATGGCCTTCTGCGACAATAAATCAGGTTCTCATACAGAAGCCAGCCAATATTCATCGCGCAATAACTGTCACAAAAATTTAGCAGCAAGAACAGTTTCCATCCTTCAAGCACTTGAACTAAGAGCAGAGATACCCATCACTCATCTGGTATCCATGCAGCTTTTGATGCCATTTCCATTCCAACTTTACTTCATCTATTACAGCATTGCTACAATATACGTGGAGACATCCTTTGGTTTCTTGCTCCATGAAAGGACATTTATGATGCAGTCAATAACGACACCCCTATCGCAAAACCACCACAGGTGTTCCTCAGGGAGGAGTTTTGTCAAATATCCTATTCACAGCGATAATGTTCCACTGATCTCATCCAGAACCCAGCACTGAAACCTGAGGGACTCCACTAATAAAAATTACTCCAAGAAGAGCAGTGCTTAATGATTACCACCCTCTGTCTTCTGCCACTTAATCATCCCTTTATCCCTAATGGAATTTATCCCATAATGAAACATTGCTCCATATACTGTACATCAGTCTTTTATGTGCAATAGTATCGACAACTTTTCTGAACTGTAAGTACTGCCCCTGCCCGGCTTACGTAATACTCGACTTACAGAAATTCGACTTTATGTAAGTTTTTTTCCGGCAGATGCAAACTTAATTAAAATCGTGGAAACGTATTTTGCATCCCATAGAAATAAACTAAGGTACCGTAAAATCATCTGAATTGAACCCATTAACACATTGTTCTTTTTTGGTAATTAATTTCCCAGACCTCAGAAGTTGAAATTTTCGCTACATAACTAAGCTATTTATCTCCCCGGAAGGTCATTTTTTATGATGGAAATTGCACTACACTTTCATCGTTATCATATGTTCCGTTATAAGAATCAATTTTGAACGCCCTTGTGATGTTTTTCTAAAGCACATTTCTGGCGGTCACGACCATAAAACAATAAAAACAATTTGCACTTTCCGCTTTATTAGAATTTTCTGTTAACACAATCAGGTAGTAAATAAATGGGTAGTAAACTCGAGTAAACTATTGCATTTGCGATAATACCAATAACTGCAATTCTGTGGGTTTTTAGGTTATGGTATTATGGTGAAATAAGTTCTCCTTCATTGAAATCTTCAATCGTATAAAAAAAATAAATAAATTTTAAGTCTCTTCTCTTCATTCCTATTTATTTATTACAATGGTGAAGGGAAAGGCACCAACGGGAAGTGCAAGGGCTGTAGTGCCAGAAAGCGAAACAAAATTGATTTAGAAATGAAGATGATTAATTAAGAATTACGAAGCAGGACAAAGTTTTTGATCTATTGCACGGCATTAGGTCTCGCTGCTTCAAGAGTGAATACTATTTTAAGGGACAGTGCACATACAAATAAACTTGTTAAATGATCAACGCATTTAAGATCAACAGTGACCACAAATCAGCGTTCAGGTCCTACATCGAAGATGGAACAGCTATTAATAATATGGATGGAAAATCAGATTCAGAAGCAAGCGCCCCTGAGTCCAATGGCTATTCAAGCAAAAGAAAGAAGTGTTTATGAAGATATTAAGGATATCTTACGGCGAACCCCAAACCAAGTTCGCAAGAAACGGGTGGGTTTAATACGTTCAAGCATCGCGCTGGTTTCCAGAACATTAAAGTATGCGGTGCAGTCGCCAGTTCCCATTCTGCAGCTGCAGAGAAATTTTGTGATGTGTTGTTAAAAACCCCTTCTAATTCTCCGCAGTACTCAACTTCCGCAGCGGGGTGCTTATTCAGCTGGAGTATTAATTTTGGCAACGATGCTCAAAAGATAAAACTTTCTGACGTTATTCCTGTCTCCCCCTCTCTTTTTTGTAATTTTATAATTTCGTAATTTTTCCTGCGCATGCCATAAAAAAATTGAATATTTCTATTTACACGTTCGTCGAACTCTTCTTTTTTGCTTCAATCAAACTTGCGAATGCTGCATAAGTATTTAGGGAATTTCTGACTTATAAAATATCGACTTACGTAGAGTTCCGCGGGACGCAACCCTTACGTAATTCGGGGAGTGGCTGTATATGATTTGTTTCCAGTTCCTCTGTTACTGCATCATACTTGGTAATCAGATTGGTCACACAAGATCTCCCTTTAATAAATCCATTCTGCTATCTCCGTATAACTCCATTCCTACCAAGATTATCCTGCAATTCTTCTTTAACCACCGAATCCATTATTTTCCCCTAGAACTAGTGTGGTTTAGATCTGTGATGACACACGGTAACACCATATACTGCATATATTCAAATACATATGGTATTACACACTATGCACCCGATTGCGTTTTGCAATGAAAAATAAAGAACAACCAGTACAGAAAATTGAGTTCTGTAATCTTTATGTTTTTCATAGTTCTAAAGTGGCAGATTAAATTCCCTGTCCTAACTTTTTTTCTACACTTAGGAACTAAATCTTCTAGTGGATGACACAATAGTGGATGTAGTACTGCCTTAAATGATTTCCAAGCTGCCAATTCAACCTCCTTTAACTGGGTTTCAAACTCATCGTCTTTCAGGAGTTTCCTAATTTGGGGTCCTACGAAAATTTCTTCCTTAAGTTTGGCCTATGTTAAATTAGGAAACACACTTCTCAAGTATGCAAACCCGTTAGTTACCTTCTTTATCTAGTCCCTTCAAGAAATGTTTCATCAATCCAAGTTTGATGTGCATGGGTGCGGAATAAGAACCTTATTTGATTGCACTAAAGGAATATATATATATATATATTTTAAATTACACTGTCCTGGTATGAACTACTCTCGCTTGCCCCAATGTTGCACACATAATGTTCTTCTGTTGCACGGCTGTCCCCCAAACATAAAAAACAACAATATTTTGCGAAACCCCCCCCAAACTAATAACGTTAAGATCATTGAATATATTCCGATATATAACTTTAAGAAGAATATAAACTTAAGATCATTGAATATGTTCCAATATATAACCTTAAGATGAATATTAACTTAAGATCCAACCATAATCCTGGTATTTTATAGCATGTAGAACCTTAGACAAGCTTTCATGAC
Organism: Mastigoproctus giganteus; assembly: GCF_048544385.1. Lineage (NCBI taxonomy): Eukaryota > Metazoa > Arthropoda > Arachnida > Uropygi > Thelyphonidae > Mastigoproctus > Mastigoproctus giganteus. The sequence continues at coordinate 181,423,668 of NC_143576.1, forward strand.
TTTCTTTAAGTCCAACTGAATGAAACTGCATAAGCAGTTCGTTGCCATTATGAAGCAAACTTCTTTGCCATTATAAAGCAAAACTGCTTTTAAACTTAAATTTGAGGCATCTCTGAATAAAACGCCATTCATCTGACTTATGCACGACGCCTAGTTCTTTCAAAAGTCCAATAACATCTTTGCAAAAATACGTACTGTCCTCTACAGCAAAATATTTCGAAATCTTTTCATATCTTTTTCGAAACACTGAAATCTTTGTTCCTGCTGCAAGTGTTCTCCACTACTATAACCTAGAACCTAACTCCTAACAGTTCAACTTGTTCTTTCGGAAAATTTAAGTCTCGAATCAAATCATTCAACTCATCTTGTTTGATTAAATGTACCTCTCTACTTGAACTTACTGCTGATAGTCGACATCTTGTGAAGTGGAGGCTTCCGGGGAATCCTCTACTTGAAGTTGATCACTATTATCTTTGGGAATGGGGATTTCGCTAATATTTGAAATTTTTTACATCGTGGAAAATGGTCAAACTTGGTAATGTGATTTGTGTTTCAAACAATGCAAATTTTTGACGATATGACTTTACGATAGAATACGTTTCACATATGAGCACTGTTTCCCCTGTATTTTTAAGTTAAATTCGTTAAGATATCCCACGATGTCTGTAGCAAATTCTAATTTCCATAGCCATTCATTGTTAGATAATAGTGGTTGTGGGCAGTTTTTCTCATTTAGAAAAATTTCTATTGCTTCTCTGAGTTAAAAAAAATCTCAATAAAAGTTTTCCATTGCTGAGCCATCGAACTGCTGTATGGTAGGGCAAATGAGGATATTCGGCTTCAATCTCTAATAAAAAAAATCACGAAACTGACGATGGTTAAGTCCACGAGAGCGAATAAAGTTAACCGCTGACACAACTGGTTCAATAACACATGACGGATTGAGGTGTTTCCCACAAAGAGCCTGCTGGTGAATAATACAATGAATTACCAGAGGTTTTGAACATTTAGCTTCTTCACAAGCCTTAAAAATTTGTCCAACTAACCCTTTCCCCGTTCCACACATATTTTTACCACCATCAGTTGTGACACATTTTAACTGATTCCATTGCAAATTGTACTGTGTTAGCGTTTTCTCGACTTCCTCGAAGATATCTTCGCCTGTAGTTGTTCCATGCAGACTATTCATAGAAGCTAATTCTTCAGTAACCTCAAACTCAGTATTGATTCCTCGAATAAACAGCAACAATTGGGCAATATCAGTAATGTCTGTAGACTCATCAAGAGCCAACGAAAACCACTTGAAATTTTTTGCCTTGTCTTTTAATTGACTCTTGATGTGGCTCCCGATGTCCTCAACTCTTCTAACAGTTGTTCTCGCCAAAAGACTGACAGATCGAAACAAATCCATTTTCTCTGGACGCATTTCTTCGGCTGCCGCAAGCAAACATGATTTAATTAATTCACCATCGGTAAATGGTTTTCCTTTCTTGGCTAATAAATGAGCTATTCGCAAGCTTACTTTAGTTACTGCTTCATTATCATTTTTTTTTTATTTTAAGGACTAAATTGTGTTGTGATGATGCATTACATTTTAAACTTTCCGATTTTAGCTTCAGTTGATTTTCTGTGAGTTTTGAATATTGTGCCGCGTGCTTGGTTTGGTAATGACGATGTATATTGTACTTTTTTTTTTTTTCGCACAGCTATTGTGTCATTACATAATAAACATAATACTTTGTCATTTATTTCTATGACAAAATAATTCACACTCCATTCAGCTTTAAAAGCACGACATTCGAAGTCCACTTTTCTCCTCATATTTGGTCTTGAGGGTGACATGGAAACGGTGGGTAATAAATAAAAGAAAAAAAAAAAAGATCGCAGAGCGCCGTGACAGACAATACCACGTGCGCCGCTAAAGCAAAACTGAGAGAAATGCTGGCAACGCTTGTTCTACGGTAGACGACAGAATGCGAATACCCGACGCCAGTAGCGCCACGTGCGGTCATTATTCTCAACTCGACTATCGGCTATTGCAGCGCGTAATTTGATTTGATTTATTTTTAATTTTTTTCATGTAAAAAACAATATTAACCCACGGGCCGGATTAAAAAGAGGGGGCGGGCCGTAGTTTGCCGACCCCTGTCCTACAGTAAAGAGTTATACAATCGCATAGCAATAATAAGTTATTCAATTTTCTATACAATGTGTATAACATTTTTTTTTTTAAATAATAAATTGTTTAGCGGTAAATTTGATTCCAACTCCGAACTATCTATACTCAAAAAAAAAAAAGAAAAAAGATTTGTATCTTAAAACCTTAATATTTCTGTTTATAAATTCCTCAGCTTTCCAACGATGTATTTTTCATCCACAGTCTCCCGTTTATTAGGTGAGAAAATTTCATCGATTCCATGATCATATTTTCCACAATGCATATTCGTAAGCTGGGGAAATGCTTGATTTGATTTATTATTATTATTTTTTAAAAGCTCATAACATGGATCACGTGCAATAAATATCTTTCGGTCGTATCGGGGTCAACAGTACCCGTCCATATAATGTTTCATTAAAGTTATAGCGGTGGATTCTTTCATGACGATAACGTAACTACCCACTGTAATTTCATTTATTTATTTCCTCTTTTACTATGATGTTTCTCTAAAATACAGACTCTATGTTGCTCTATGTTTAGAACGCACATTTAAAATTAGAATGTTGTTAAAAACTGGTAAAAGAAAAACAACGCACCAACGGCAATAAAACTGCACAAATGTTGATGGGGGGAGCAAGCTCTGTTTTTTTTGTTTTTGTTTTAGTAGTGCAGGTGCCTGTTTTAAGTTAGCATGGGATTAACGTTGAAATACAAGACATATCGATAGCGCTAAAAGTAAATTCTATTTGTAGTTGTAAAACATTTCATTGTAGAATGACAACATAGTCGTGAATCGTGTATAAGAGGTCTGTTTAAACATTCACATACGGTGTCAATACAAATGCTATGATTTTCGGACATACTTTCCGTTCCCAAAAGAGGAAGAAAAACGAAGTTGAGTGAAACTGGCTTTTAGAGTGATAAAAGACGAGCGTTGATAAAACGGGGAAATATACCACTGAAAGGGGTCGAATATTAAAAAGCGCACTAAAAACTCACCTATCACTTTAAAGCTCGCTGAAACTTTCATTATTAGTGTTTCTACGTTATCATTTTAAATGAAAACCAAAATGAAAAGTTCACCAGGTGCAGACTAATATTCAGTTGAACTGCCTCAGGCCCTGACGACAGCAGCAACACACAGTCGAGACATTGACAAGATCAATTTCTGAAGATAATCAACGGAGAGTTCTCGGTTCCAAATACGATTTGTGGTTTCATGAAGTTCACGAAGGGCTTTTTTTTTTTTTGGTTTCTTTCTAGCAACTGCAGAGTCCACACGATGCCAACAGTTTTGTATAGAATTCAGGTCCGGGCTGTTTCATGGCCTGCTAGAAGTTGTAATGGACCGTTCTTCCAGCCATATTTTCATCTGTAGCAAATGTAAACACATTACTTTCAAACCTCTAATGCAGAAATGAAGTTAAAGTAACTACAGAGTGCCTTCTTACACTTTTCGCCCGATGACAAAGAGACACATTTTAATTGGATGAAAAACTGATAATCTCACTTGATAGCATTAAACTTAAAAACACCTACTGATAGTGGGAATGTAAAACATCACTATCACATTACTTGTAGATATTTTATCTAAAGTTCCGTATCATATGGGATATGAAAGTTGAAAATCGGCTTGATCGTCAAAAAAACAAAAACAAAAACAAAAGAAGAATCCAGGGTGGATCGTCGTGGATGTACTTTAAACCTATCGACGGGGCAGAGAGTGTACTCTTACGGGGATGCCAGCTAGTCTTAAGGCCACCCTTTAATGTCAACCGTACAACGTATAGGATGTACAAGAGTGAACCGCGAACCAGGAAACCTAATAGACAACCCAACGGGTGCATTGCAGAAGGACGGTGACTGCTCGGTTGGCTGTTGGGTTCCATCGCTCGTGGTTCAATCTTGGAAATCCTATACGTTGTATATTGGAACACCTTGACTGTGTTAGGGATCGTCTAAAGTCAGGTGTGTTTACAAACTCATTCGCTGTATCTTTTAACGATGTGTATGACCATGGGATTGCGTTAATTTTTATTCTTTACTGTTAATAGTTTAACCTTTTGTGTTATTTTTTTTGTAGCTAACCATGTAAACCTTTTATCAATAAAAAAATATCTATTTGTAAATATTACGTCTGTCTTAACTACAAGAAAAATAACTGTAAAATTTTACAAGTAATCAATAGTTTTAAAATCTTAAACAACTTTGGGAAATAAATTTTAGAATGTAAAAATCATTATACAGTATTTCAAATATAAAAATAAAATCCAAGTTGCAGAAAGACCCGGCAGATGGAGCCACCATTTATAGTCTAACATTAGTAAATACATTTTCACATAAAGCAGTATAGAACGCATAAAAAAAAACATTACTTTTCTGGTTTTCGAAGGTAAAGTATGCTTCTAAATTTGGGAGACATGAATGGTATCAGCACAGGAAAAAAAAAAAAAAAACTTTTCATTCTAGAATAAGAAAGAAAAAAAAATTTTTTTTCAGCATGCAGTAAAGACCGATAGATGGAGCCACCATTCTTAGCCCAAGTTATGGATAGAAATATGCAGGGTGTCTCATAAATATTGGTACAAACGTTTAGGGAAGGTAGGTAACATCTAAAGGAATGTGAATCGCATAGGAACCCATAACCGGAAACGTCGCCGTAAGTCGGTAGACGGCGCTGTTCATCAGTTCGCGATGGGGAAAATTTCTGGTTTACTCATTCAAGCAGTAGTCGCCGCACGAAGAGCATGCATCGATATACGAACTGTGAGCTGGCAGACATGCACCTAGTGTATGGATTAGCAGAGGGCAATGGACGAACCACTCAACGAATTTATGGAGAACGCTTCCCAGCCAGACATGTATCGGACCACCGTTTGTTTGCGCGTATGCATCAAAATTTGTACATTTGTGCGTTTATGCGATTCACGTTCGACGCGAACTCCGGCCATGGAAGAAAGTGTGTTGAATGCCGTCCAGAATAATCCTACTACCAGCACACATGCCTTTGCCTCTGCCTTAGGAGTGTCTCGTTGCAGTGTACAGCGTGTCTGGCACGACGATTCCTTACACCACTTTCATCTCCAAAGGGTTCAGTTACTGCTCCCCCAAGATCATCCTGCACGTGTGGCTTTTGCGCAGTGGTTTCTCCAAGAAAGTGTTCAAGACTTGAATTTTCCAGCCTATGTTTTGTTCAGGGATGAGGCTTATTTCACTCGGGAAGGTTTATTCAATCAGCACATGCTCGTGTGGACTCACGACAACCCACACGGTGTGCGCCTCCATGCGGTACATAGTGTGCATAGTGTTAGGGTCGGGCAACATCGCTTCGCAATAAATGCGTGGGCAGATATGCTTGGTGACTGCTTAGTCGGCCCATACCTGTTACCATCCCGCATGAACCCCGCTAAATATCGGATCTTTCTTGAACAAGTTCTACCAGGGTTACTTGACGATGTTCCAGCAAATGTGAGACGCAACATTTGGTTTCAACGTGACGGCGCGCCTGCCCATTATGGAAGGTGTGTTCGTGACCATTTGAACGGGCGTTTTGGGCGTCGATGGATTGGCCGTGGTGGACCCGTTGCCTGGCCCCACGCTCACCTGATTTATCGAGCCTTGATTTCTTTCTGTGGAGGGCCATCAAATCAATCGGGTATGAATCGCCTGTGGAGATGGAAATGGATCTCGTGGCGAGACTCGTCTGCGCTGCTGCTACAGTCAAAGAAACTCCAGGTGTGTTCGACCGTGTCCGCTAATCCATACTGCGTCGGTGTCATGCATGCATCGCGTCTCATGGTGGAACCTTCGAGCATCTGTTGTAACATCATGAAATGCATCCATCTCGTACTCCATTGTTAATATTATGTTTGCTTGCCACTAATTAGTGTCTGGTGTCATTTCTGCTTCTTGTGCCTCTGCAACTACTTTCCCATGACGTGTGCGATTCACATTCCTTTAGATGTTACCTATCTCCCCTAAACCTTTGTACCAATATTTTTGAGATACCCTGTATATATATTTAACAATGAAACCAATAAAATAAAATAAAATAAAAATCTTTACTTTCAGCTTTTTCGTAGGCACCGTGGACTAACAATAACGCAGTATATATTTCCAATAGTGTTAACATTGGAAATAAAAAATAATAAGGCCGAGTGGGTAAAGTACCTGCCCGGCAACCCAAAGGTCGCGGGTTCGATTCTCGCCTCGGGCTTGGATCAAAGTACTGCAAAAACCTTGGGAGGTGCAATATGGCCACAGAAGCCGATGCGCCAACAACTACCAAATCAAAAAAAAAATAAAAGTAATAAAAAATATTGACGTCACTCACACATTTTTACCTATATTACAACATTAGCACACATTCACACAACTGAAAGGGTAGCACAGTGGATAAGCACCGAACAGCCACAATCAAAAACATGGGTTCGGACTTTAAACAGAAAGTTATTGAAAAATGAGCAGCGCTCTTCAAGTGGATGGCTCTCTACCCTTCTGGCAAAGAGCTGTCCCGGGTTGAGTAGGACATCTTTTTTTTTTTTTTTTATTTCTCAAGGTTCCTTTTATCCCAAACATGACTTTTCTGAATGATAAAAAGGTTCGCAATTGGTTTACACCTAGTTTACAGTCGTCATTTTTGTTAACAGGGAACGGGTCAATGAATGAGAAATTATATGCATTAGGACTAAGTAACACGGACCTTTGTTTTTGCGGGGCCAGGGAAGGCTGGCGGCACATACTATATGATTGTCCAATATATGACAATGCCAGGACAGCGATACGTGAAATTCTTGAGAGTATAGCTCCAGGAGAAGAAGCTATATTTTTAAGAGACTGTAGTAAGTTTCAGATGTTCCACGTATTTGCTAAAGAAGTATTTGAACTAAGGAAAAGTATGATTCCAGTGATACGAGGTTGATCAAATCCATCTGGCTGGAGGCACCGAAGTGTTCTGATGCTGCCGTTCTTACTTGTTGCACAACTGGAAGATCTACCCTTTTCTTGATCTCTCTCTTCCCCCCCCTTGGTTTTTGCCTTTTCACTTTTTGATATATACATATGTATGTGTGTTTGCGTATATATGCTAAAAACCAATATATATATACTTAGTATATATATTTATTTTTTTCTTTATTTATTTATTTACTTTTTTTTATTATT